>NC_092372.1:29707646-30017760 GCF_030028105.1 Mobula birostris | reverse complement strand
AAGGTCTTCAAACAAGAAATTTTGAGAGTACAAAGCTTGTACGTCCTGTCAGAATAAAAGGTAATGATTTCAGGTATCAGGAACCTTGGTTTTCAAGAGATATTGAGATTCTGTTTAAGAAGAAAAAAAAATCAGATATAGGCAGGTAGGAACAAATGAGATACTTGAGTATAAGAAATGCACAAGAACATTTAAGAAAGAAATCAGGAGGGTTAAAAGAAGACATGAGGTTGCCCTAGTGAACACGGTGAAGAAGAATCCTAAGGGATTCTACAGATATGCTAAGAGTAAAAGGATTGCAAGGGACAAAATTGGACCTCTGGAAAATCAGTATGGTAATCAATGCATGGAGCCAAAAGAGATGGGGGAGATCTTAAATAGATTTTTTGCATCTGAATTTACTCAGGAGATGGACAGAATCTATAGAAGTGAGACAAAGCAGCAGCAAGGTCTTGGACCCTATACAGATTACAGAGGAGGTGTTTGCTGTTTTGAGGCAAATCAGGATGGACAAACTCCAGGGCCTGACAAGGTGTTTCCTTGGATCCTTTGGGAAGCAAGTGCAGAAACTGCCAGGCTCCTAGTAGATATTTAAATCATGCTTAGCAACAGGTGAGGTACCAAGATTGGAGATAGTTAACGTCGTTCCGTTGTTTAGGCAAGGCTCTCTGAATAAACCAGGAAATTATAGGTCCATGAGCCTGGCATCAGCAGTGGGAAGATTTGGAAGGTATTCTAAGAGACCAGATATTCAAGTAATTAGATAGACAGGGACTGATAGGGATAGTCAGCATGGATTAATGCATGGTAGGTCACGTCTAACCAATCTTATAAAGTTTTTCAAGGATGTTACCAGAAAAGTTGATGAAGGCATGGCAGTAGATATTGCCTACATGGACTTCAGCAATGCATTTGACATGGTCCCACATAGGATGCTGGTCAGGAAGGTTCAGTCACTTGGCATTCAAGATGAAGTAGATTGGAGGCCTAATGTCTGGCAATGTGCCACAAGGATCAGTGTTGGGTCCATTCTTTTTTTGTCATCTACATCAAAGATCTGGATGATAATGTGGTCAACTGGATCAGCAAATTTGCAGATGACTCCAAGATTGGGGGTGTAGTGGTCAGCAAGGAAAACTATCAAAGTAGAAGGATCTGGATCAGCTGGAAAAATGGGCTGAAACACGGCAGATGAAATTTAATGCAGACAAGTGTGAAGTGTTGCACTTTGGGAACACCAACCAGGGTAGGCCTTACTCAGTGAGAATACAGGTCCACAATTCAGGTAGATAGAATTAAGAAATTAAGAAATCTTTTGGCACATTGACTTTCATAAATGAAAGTACGGAGTACAGGAGATAGGATGTTATGTTGAAGTTGTACAAGATGTTGGTGAGGCCAATTTGGAGTATTGTGTGCAGTTATGGGAAGCTGCAAGTAAGATTGAAAGAGTACAGAGGAAATTAACAAGGATGTTGCCGGGACTGGAGTAACTGAGTTACGAGGAAAGACTGAATAGGTTAGAACTTTATTCCGTACAACATAAAAGATTGAGAGGAGATTTGATAGTGGTATACAAAATTATGAGGGTATAGCTAGGATAAATGCAAGCAGGCTTTTTCCAGTGAGGTTGGGTGAGACTAGTACTAGAGGACATGGATTAAGGGTGAAAGATCGTGAACTATTTTTAATATTTAATATTTGTAATCCAGAGAGCAGGAAGCGCAGAATCAAATATCGTTGTGATGATTGAATTCTGACTATTATGTTAATCAGACTAAATCACATTTCTATGACAACCATAGATTCACAATTATTTATCACATATATATCAAAACATACAGTGAAACATGTTGCAACAGCAGGAATTCTGCAGATGCTGGAAATTCAAGCAACATACATCAAAGTTGCTGGTGAACACAGCAGGCCAGGCAGCATCTCTAGGAACAGGCACAGTCAATGTTTCAGGCCGAGACCCTTGTGTGAAACATGTTGTTTATGTTAACTACCCCAACCCCAATGATGTGCTGGGAGCAGCTCGCAAGTCATGCCACACATTCTGGTGCCAACAGAACATACCCACAATACTTGGCAGAACAGCAAAGACAGCAAAACAGAACACACCATAGACAGCAACAACAGCAAACAAGTCCCGTTCTTCCATCCCACACACCCATGCACAAATGCAGTTCTCTAACACCAGGGCAGGCCTCTACCCGCTAGTGGTCTCGTGGATTTGCAGACATTGGGCCTTCAACTTCCCCAGAGGACTCAAAGAAATTCACAGATTCTCTGGCCACCAGGCCTAAACTTCTGGACTTCCAATCGATCTTCAGTACCAACCCAGGACTCAACAATGATGACAATGAGGACCAGAACTCCATGTCTCAAGCTCTAGACTCACCAATGACAGGACCCCTAACTCTAGGCCTCAAACTGGTCTTGCCAACTTGTGTACCCACTGACCAGGGCTGGGCACCAGCCCTCGTCCTCACTGGTCTGCAATCTGACATCTGACCACGTCCACACCGCTGGCTTTCAAATACGGAGCAGAAGCTTAGACTTCGGGCTGTCCTCTAATTTCCTCACATCCCTGTCCCTATACCAACTCCCCTCAGTCCCCAAACCCATCCCTACAAGCCTAAAAAACATCTTTTTAAAAATCTTAATTTGAGCCACAACCTCAATGGAGACCACAGCTTGGTGCTATCTTGACAAGGAGGTGATTATTTTCTTGACAGAGTGATGATTATTTAAGTAGCTCTTTTATTACTTTGAGGGGATCAATGAATTATGCTCAAACATCATATTAATTCTCCAAAATCTGACAAATATCATGGCTGTTCCCCAATCATTCCTAAAATTATAAAGTCACCATGGAAATTGCTTATCCACCTATTTTCAAAAAGACAATGTCTGACACATGGGCAAAAATGAGCCACATTCTTCAAATGCAGCCAGTTCCTAAACATACCTGATCTAAACTTCTTACACATTTCCAGCCTTCACCTTTTATACCAGGACCTGGAGATGGTTTTGTGATCCATATCAGGTACTAGATTTCCCTCCTGAAATTTCTGTCATCACACACAATCCCAAAGCTCAAGCAACACACACAAAATGCTGGAGAAACTCAGCAGGCCAGACAGCATCTATGGAAAAAAGAGCACAGTCAACGTTTTGGGCAAAGACCTCTCAGCAGGATGGGGAAAAAAAAGAGATGAGTAGATTTAAAAGGTGGGGGGGGAGGGTGGGGGGGCAGGGCATAGAGAAACACCAGGTGATAGGGGAAACCGGGAGGGGGAAGGACAAAGTAAAGAGCTGGGAAGTTGATGGGTGAAAGAGATATAGGGCTGGAGAAGGGGGAGTCTGATAGGTGGGGATAGAAGGCCATGGAAGAAAGGAAAAGGGGAAGCACCAGAGGGAGGCGATGGCAGGCAAGGAGACGAGATGAGAGGATGGTGCAGAACCAGAAGTTGGAGAAGTCAATGTTCATGCCATCAGGTTGGAGGCTACCCAGACGGAATATAAGGTGTTGTTCCTCCAACCTGAGTGTGGCCTCATCGTGAGGCCCAAGGCTCAATCTTCTACAAGGCCCTCTGCTCTGGATCTGCAGTTGCATTCTCGCTGAAAAATGCTTGTGGGCTTCATAACATTTATAGGTTCTTCAATATTGCTGCTCGTTAAGAACAAATATTGACAATGAATAGCATTAACAATCAGCAGTGGCAAATACAACAATATATCAAAGTTCATACCACCTGGCACACATTGTTCTTAAAAAGAAATACATGGGCTTAATACAATCTATGTTACTTTCCTTCCAAAAGGACAGGCTTATAACAATAACTAGTTACATATTACCAAACAACTATTTACATGCAATATAAAAGTTACAACTATTTACAAAAACACATGTCATTCAACTATAAACTGAACAAATACAGTATAATTCTCCTCAATTTACGACCTTCATGATGTCAAGACCTGGTTCAAAATTCCAATATATGCTACACACATCAAAGTTGCTGGTGTACGCAGCAGGCCAGGCAGCATCTCTAGGAAGAGGTGCAGTCGACGTTTCAGGCCGAGACCCTTCGTCAGGACTAACTGAAGGAAGAGTGAGTAAGGGATTTGAAAGTGGGAGGGGGAGGGGGAGATCCAAAATGATAGGAGAAGACAGGAGGGGGAGGGATGGAGCCAAGAGCTGGACAGGTGATAGGCAAAAGGGATACGAGAGGATCATGGGACAGGAGGTCCAGGAAGAAAGACAAGGTGGGGGGGGACCCAGAGGATGGGGAAGGGGTATATTCAGAGGGACAGAGGGAGAAAAAGGAGAGTGAGAGAAAGAATGTGTGTATAAAAATAAGTAACAGATGGGGTACGAAGGGGAGGTGGGGCCTTAGCGGAAGTTAGAGAAGTCAATGTTCATGCCATCAGGTTGGAGGCTACCCAGACGAAATATAAGGTGTTGTTCCTCCAACCTGAGTGTGGCTTCATCTTTACAGTAGAGGAGGCCGTGGATAGATATGTCAGAATGGGAATGGGATGTGGAATTAAAATGTGTGGCCACTGGGAGATCCTGCTTTCTCTGGCGGACAGAGCGTAGATGTTCAGCAAAGTGGTCTCCCAGTCTGTGTCGGGTCTCGCCAATATATAAAGGGCCACATCCGGAGACCGGATGCAGTATATCACCCCAGCCGACTCACAGGTGAAGTGTTGCCTCACCTGGAAGGCTCCATCTTCCCCTCACCCCAACCCTCCCCTCTCCATTGACACCCCTAGCCTCCCCCCTCCCCCCTCTGATCCCAGCTCTCATCCGTGCCGGGTCTTTACCATCCCCTCCGACCTTCAACTGTCGGAGGCAGAACGCTCGGTCCTCAGTAAGGGCCTCACCTTTGTCCCCCTTCGCCCACACCTCAGCGAGTTCCGTGTTCTCCACGATGCGGAACTTTTCTTCCGCTGTCTCCGTCTCCGAGCCTACTTCTTCGGCAAGGACTCTTCCACCCCCACTGATGACCCCTTCTCCCATCTTCAACCCTCCTCTTCTTCATGGACACCCCGCTCTGGTCTTCTGCCTGCTCTGAATCTCTTTATCGCTAACTGCCGACGGGACATCAACCGTCTCGACTTCACCGCACCTTGTCCCCATTCCAACCTCACTCCTTCGGAACGCTCTGCTCTCCACTCCCTCCACACTAATCCTAACCTTATTATTAAACCCACCGATAAGGGGGGTGCTGTTGTAGTCTGGCGTACTGACCTCTACCTTGCCGAGGCACAGCGACAACTCGTGGATACCTCCTCTTATTTACCCCTCGATCGTGACCCCACTAAGGAGCACCAGGCCACTGTCTCCCACACCATCACTGACTTTATCCGCTCAGGGGATCTACCATCCACTGCTACCAACCTTATAGTTCCCACACCTCGCACTTCCCGCTTCTACCTCCTACCCAAGATCCACAAACCTGCCTGTCCTGGCCGACCTATTGTCTCAGCTTGCTCCTGCCCCACCGAACTCGTTTCTGCATACCTCGACATGGTTTTATCCCATCTTGTTCAATCCCTTCCAACCTATGTTCATGACACTTCTCACGCTCTTAAACTTTTTGATGATTTTAAGTTCCCTGGCCCTCACCGCTTTATTTTCACCATGGATGTCCAGTTCCTATATACTTCCATCCCCCATCAGGAAGGTCTCAAAGCTCTACGCTTCTTTTTGGATTCTAGACCTAATCAGTTCCCCTCTACCACCACTCTGCTCCGTCTAGCGGAATTAGTCCTTACTCTTAATAATTTCTCCTTTGGCTCCACCCACTTCCTACAAACTAAAGTGTAGCTATGGGCACCCGTATGGGTCCTAGCTATGCCTGCCTTTTTGTTGGGTTTGTGGAACAATCTATGTTCCGTGCCTATTCTGGTATCTGTCCCCCACTTTTCCTTCGCTACATCGACAACTGCATTGGCGCTGCTTCCTGCACGCGTGCAGAACTCGTTGACTTTATTAACTTTGCCTCCAACTTTCACCCTGCCCTCAAGTTTACCTGGTCCATTTCCGACACCTCCCTCCCCTTTCTAGATCTTTCTGTCTCTGTCTCTGGAGAGAGCTTATCCACTGATGTCTACTATAAGCCTACTGACTCTCACAGCTATCTGGACTATTCCTCTTCTCACCCTACCTCTTGCAAAAACACCATCCCCTTCTCGCAATTCCTCCGTCTCTGCCGCATCTGCTCTCAGGATGAGGCTTTTCATTCTAGGACGAGGGAGATGTCCTCCTTTTTTAAAGAAAGGGGCTTCCCTTCCTCCACTATCAACTCCGCTCTTAAATGCATCTCCCCCATTTCACGTACATCTGCTCTCACTCCATGCTCCCGCCACCCCACTAGCAATAGGGTTCCCCTGGTCCTCACAGGGTTCCCCTGGTCCTCACCTACCACCCCACCAGCCTCTGGGTCCAACATATTATTCTCCGTAACTTCCGCCACCTCCAACGGGATCTCACCACTAAGCACAACTTTCCCTCTCCCCCCCTCCCCCCCCCCCCCCCCCCGCTTTCCGCAGGGATCGCTCCCTATGCGACTCCCTTGTCCATTCGTCCCCCCCATCCCTCCCCACTGATCTCCCTCCTGGCACTTATCCTTGTAAGCGGAACAAGTGCTACACATGCCCTTACACTTCCTCCCTTACCACCATTCAGGGCCCCAAACAGTCCTTCCAGGTGAGGCAACACTTCACCTGTGAGTCGGCTGGGGTGATATACTGCGTCCGGTGCTCCCGATGTGGCCTTTTATATATTGGCGAGACCCGACGCAGACTGGGAGACCGCTTTGCTGAACATCTACGCTCTGTCCGCCAGAGAAAGCAGGATCCCCCAGTGGCCACACATTTTAATTCCACATCCCATTCCCATTCTGACATATCTATCCACGGCCTCCTCTACTGTAAAGATGAAGCCACACTCAGGTTGGAGGAACAACACCTTATATTCCGTCTGGGTAGCCTCCAACCTGATGGCATGAACATCGACTTCTCTAACTTCCAATAGGCCCCACCTCCCCCTCGTACCCCGTCTGTTACTTACTTTTATACACACATTCTTTCTCTCACTCTCCTTTTTCTCCCTCTGTCCCTCTGAATATACCCCTTGCCCATCCTCTGGGTTCCCCCCCCCATCTTTCTTCCCAGACCTCTTGTCCCATGATCCTCTTGTATCCCTTTTGCCTATCACCTGTCCAGCTCTTGGCTCCATCCCTCCCTGTCTTCTCCTATCATTTTGGATCTCCCTCTCCAACTTTCAAATCCCTTACTCACTCTTCCTTCAGTTAGTCCTGACGAAGGGTCTCGGCCTGAAACGTCGACTGTACCTCTTCCTAGAGATGCTGCCTGGCCTGCTGCGTTCACCAGCAACTTTGATGTGTGTTGCTTGAATTTCCAGTATCTGCAGAATTCCTGTTGTTTCCAATATATGCTGCTCTGTTACTAAAACTTCATTGATTGGTCAGACTGATGACCTATGAACTGGTGCTTGTATGATTAACCTTGGGCATTTCACTAATGAAGTTAATTCCCATCACTTAGCCTCAACTGATTGCTTGTGAAAGCCAATCCCTCACCAGCATGATGGCATGAACATTGAATTTTCTAATTTCCTGAAATTTCTCCCCCTCCTTCTCTCTTTTCTCATTCCAGTTACCCTCTCACCCCTTCTCTTCTCACCTGCCCTTCACTCCGTTTCCTCACCTCCTTCCTATTCTTCCATGGCCCACTGTCCTTTTCTACTCGATTCCTCCTTTTTCTTCAGCCGTTCACCTCTTCCAGTTATCCCCTCCCAGCTTCTCACACAATCCCCTCTCCCTCACCTACCCACCTATCTTTCCCCTTACCTGGTCTCAGCTATCACCTGCCAGCGTACACTCCCCCTCCCCCCCCCACCCACCTTGTTTGTCTGGCTTCTGCCCCCTTTCTTTCCAGTCCTGATGAAAGGTCTTGGGCTGAAATGCTAACTATTTATTTTACTCCATAGATGCTGCCTGACTTGCTGAGTTCCTCTAGGATTTTGCGTGTGCCCTTCAACACCCAGTTGGCAGTGGAATCTCCAATCACTTCCATAAGAATATAGTGATTCAATTCTGCCAAGATGAATGGCTAAATGGTGAGAAGTCTCTAGCTGGAATAAGAGCTCCCAACCTTTTTTATGCGAAGGACTCCTACCATTAACCAAGGCGTTTGTGGACCCCAGGTTGGGAACAACTGAGCAAGTCTTCTCACCATTTGCTTGTTAAACTGGCTGAGACCACCAACCTTGTATGGATTGAGCGCACGCACACGCACACACAAGTACGTTCTGGAAATGAGGGAATCAAAATATAGCAAAAAGGTAGAAGACCAGCACTGATCTCCTTAAGTGTTGGAACTAGTTCTAACGGATGAATGACTCAGTTTATTCCCATTTCTTACATTATATCTAACTGTGTACCTAATTATCTGTGAGAATGGCAGGCAGCTTGCCTACTATTAACAATACAAACGAAATTACACTCTCACCACAAAGCTTTCCTCAAAGGAAAGTGACGAGTGTTGTGCAGTTTCACCCTTGACTGCAGAAGACCAGCTGAACACTTGCATAGTGCATTGCACATGAAAGGAAGGGGAATACATGAAACACAGTGAGCAGTGGGCACAAACTTAAGAGGGTAACTAGTGACTGCTATGACTCTGAATTTAGATAGAAAGCAGGATTAGCTTTATTTGTCACATGCTTATTGAAACATACGTTCGCGTCAACAATCAACACAGTTCTCATTTGTGCTGGGAGCAGCCACAAGTATCGCCATGCTTCCAGCACCAGCATAGCATGCCCATAATTTAATAACCCCGTGCTAATCTGTTCATCTTTGGAATACGAGAGGAAAGTGGGGCAGTCAGAAAAAGCCCAGAATGGGGAGAACATACAAACTCCTTATAGACAGTGGCAAGAATTGCTGACACTAAAGTGTTACGCTAACCACTACACCATCGCGTCCCCATTAAAATGCCCTGTGGAATAAATCCAAGCACAGAGCAGCAAACTCACATACAACTCCTTTACTCAAACCCACACTGGTAAGTGATCTATCACAGACCAAAAGGGCCGAGATGGCCTGTTTCCATACTGTAATTGTTATATGGTTATATGTCATATCTTGATCAGAATACATCCTCTTTCAAAAATCAATTAGGCCAAACAAGGAAGTCTAAGCTGCTAACTGCTGATAACGTAGTGTAACATTAAACTCACTGCAATCCAACATTAAGACTCAAAATCCAGGTGAAAAGAAGACCTGTAAACACACAAAACTACTCTTTTGAAAAGCAGCCATAAGCATTCCTTCAATGGGTAAACAATTATGAGTGTAATGAAAGAGAATTTGGCTAGTAGGCCCAATACCATCAGTGAGGCAGTTCCTGTAATGCAGGCCTGAATCAAAAGTGCTTGTCAAGTTAACCTGGAGTGCTAACATCCTTGACTATAGGAGCAAAAAAACTTTCACAAATCTGTAATAAGCTGATATGCTTGATCTGATCATTGTTACCTAATGAAAGCCAACAAAGAAAATCCACATCACCTTGACAACTGCAGGTAACATTGCGTGTTGTTGAAACTCATATCACCATCTTTCAAGGTGCCATAAATAATTCTCTTTCAATTTTGAAGCATGCAGCCAAATCAAAATATTCCTACAAGTTCATGAATCAGGAGCAGCAGTAGGTAGTTTGTCTTTTGAGAGATACTTGTCAGGGGTTTACATGGGATAAATGCAAGTAGGCTTTTTGCACTGTTGGGTGAGACTGGAACTAGAGGTCATAGGTTAAGGGTGAAAGGTGAAATGTTTAAGGGGAACTTTTTCCATTCAAGCGCTGCGAGTGTGGAATGAGCTGTCCGCAGAAGTGATGAAGGTGGTTGTGATTTCAACATTTAAGAGAAGTTTGGATAAATACATAGATAGGAGGAGGCTATGGTCCAGGTGCTGGTTGATGAGACTAGGCACAGACTAGATGGGCCAAAAAGCCAGGTTCTGTGCTCTAGTCCTTTATAACTATGACCCCTCCAGCCTCCTCCAATACTTCATAGATCATAGCAGAGCTGACTGCAGCCTCAACTCTGCATGCACCCTCCCTACACCAAATGATTGTTCACCCTATAATTTATCAAAAATCAATCTACCCATGCCTCAAAATATGCAGACTTGGCTTCCTTTCCCTTTTGAGGAATAGATTTCTGAAGACTTACCACCCACAGAAACAAAAAAAATGCTTCATTATCTTAAATAAGTGACCAATTATTTTTAAACAGTAGGCCCTATTTATAGGTTCTCCCACCAGAAGAAGCACACCCTCTACATCCACATCCATCAAGATTTTCATGTTTCAGTCATCCTCTCTCACTCTGTTAAATTGCAGCAGATACAAGTCAAGCCTGTCCAAGTTTTCCGCATAAGGCAACCTACTGGTTCAATTTATTGAACTCACAGACCATGCAATTCTGAGACTCGAAGATCTAAAATTGATTTATGAAGCATGTAAATAATGGCGGTGTCTTAAATAAAATTGCTTTGCCAAAGGCACAATTAGCAGAGGCAGTTAGAGACCTGGATAACAAAACCGACAGGCACAGGTTCTAAAAAAAATCCAAGGGGCAAGGTTTCAGCAACGACAGAAAAGAGTCTATGGAGAGAGTGCAGGGAGTGGAACTGCACAGATGTCCTTAAATGGAATTCAGTGTGGACTCGATGGAAGTACTTATCCAACCTATTCTGCAATCAGAGACTTCAGTGGCAATTTTTCTGTTTCTTTCTCGCTTACCACAAAGGAACAAAAACAATGCTGGTTTCACTGTTTGCAACGGCAACTTAGGACACATCTTCCAATAACTTTTCTGTTGATACAATGGCTCTGGCAAGATATCACTGCAGCTAAAATCAAAGATCAGATGGGCTTGTAATTCACATTACATCTACTAACGTTAATGGACAGGGCATCAAACAAAAGTAAAGCAAGTACAAATTCTAGTATATTTCATATTAAACCCATTCATTGGTTTGCTATTACTTAGTCCTAGTGAGGATTATCACTTAAAGGTAAATGAGAAAATTTTAATCAGTTTATTATCACTGACCTATGATATGAGATTTGTTGTTATACGGCAACAGTACAGTGCAAAGCCATATAATTACTATGGATTACAAAAATAATTCATGCAAAAATAAAGGAATAACGAGGCAGTGCTCATGGATCATTCAGAAATCTTATTACAGAAGGGAAGAAGGTGTTCCTAAAACAGAGTATGGATCTTCAGGCGCCTGTACCTCCTTTCTGATGATAGCAATGAGAAGAGGGTTTGGGTCCTTAGTGATGGATGCTGGCCTCTTGAAGATGTCTGGGATGGTGGGAAGGGTTAGCCCGTGATGGAGATGGCCGAGTCGAAGGTCTTGTGATCCTGTGCACTGGAGCCTCCATACCGGGCTACCACGCAACCAATCAGAATCACCTTCACTCCTGCATCATCTACAGAAATCTGCGAGTCGACGGTGACAAGACACACCACATCACCTCAAACTCCTAACAAAAGCAGAGCCACTGGCATACTTCTTTATTTCTCAATGTGTTGCTCCTCTGAGACAGGTGGACGGATGCCCGGCTCACCCTTTCCAACGCTGCGTGTGCTCCCGACTTCCCCTTCCCGAAGTCCGCAATCAATTACTTCGTCTTGCTGACTTTTGAGTGTGAGGTTTCTGCTTGTAGTACTATTTACAACTCGCAATGAAACGTCCCCTTTACGGATTTGATAATAATAAACTAAGAAATGTATCACCAACTTTCAAAGATACCCGAACACCAGGGCTAGCGTTCTTTTTTGTTTACATTTTAACAGGAATAGATATAAGGTGACATACAAGTCTTGTGGATGGTTAGGTTAAGTAGAGGAGTTCTTTCTCGAAAGATACAGGCACGATTGGCCAGATATGTTCCTTTCCCGTCGTAAATTCCCAGATCGGCTAAATTCAAATAATCATGAAGACTGCTGAGCACAGAGAAATATTTTTCCTCTGCGACGTTAATATGCTTTACTTCATAACGCAGTGTAAACTTTGCCTTGCAGTAAGGAGGTACAACATACTGTAAAATGAGGGTAACTAAGATACAAATTGAACGAATCGGGAACGGAGTGTAAACAGAATCAAATGCCTACCTTTGTTGAAAACAGCTGTTCAAACTAACCTTACAGCAGTCGAAAATACCAGAATTTCTTGACGAAAAGGTGCTAATTGTGGTTTTGCTATTTGATTAATCATCTAACAGCCACACACGTGTGCCTTCATCTACTCAACGAGGTGGAATGTGCAGGTCCCGGGAATATCAATCATTTCGCTTGGCAGCTCGACGTACGCACGCGCATTCCAGGCCAAGTTCCTGATGTATTTGGCTGCGGATCCCAAATCTACTCACACTCATACCGATCCTGCTCCTCCACCTCCACCCGCAGGCGCAGCGTTTACCTGGACAATGACCAGACGTTACAATCAGCTGCAGGACGTCACTTTTCCCACGCAGGCACTGACTGCGGTCCACCAGGGACGGGGTGAACGAGCCGGGGAGCTGCTTATGACGAGCCGTTGCAACGCATCTTAAAAGATGCAATTCGTTCTTTTTATATTACAAGTTGCAAAGTTGTTAACTTTTCAAGCCAGGTAGCATCTCTAGGAAGAGGTACAGTTGATGTTTCAGGCCGAGACCCTTCGTCAGGACTAACTGAAGGAAGATTGAGTAAGGGATTTGAAAGTTGGAGGGGGAGATCCAAAATGATAGGAGAAGACAGGAGGGGGAGGGATGGAGCCAAGAGCTGGACAGGTGATTGGCAAAAGGGATATGAAAGGATCATGGGACAGGAGGTCCAGGAAGAAAGACAGGGGTGGGGGACCCAGAGGGTGGGCAAGAGGTATATTCAGAGGGACAGAGGGAGAAAAAGGAGAGTGAGAGAAAGAATGTGTGTATAAAAATAAGTAACAGATGGGGTACGAGGGGGAGGTGGGGCCTAGCGGAAGTTAGAGAAGTCGATGTTCATACCATCAGGTTGGAGGCTACCCAGACGGAATATAAGGTGTTGTTCCTCCAACCTGAGTGTGGCTTCATCTTTACAGTAGAGGAGGCCGTGGATAGACATGTCAGAATGGGAATGGGATGTGGAATTAAAATGTGTGGCTACTGGGAGATCCTGCTTTCTCTGGCAGACAGAGCTTAGGTGTTCAGCAAAGTGGCCTCCCAGTCTGTGTCGGGTCTCGCCAATATATAGCAGGCCACATCGGGAGCACCGGATACAGTATATCACCCCGGTCGACTCACAGGTGAAGTGTTGCCTCACCTGGAAGGACTGTTTGGGGCCCTGAATGGTGGTAAGGGAGGAAGCGTAAGGGCATGTGTAGCACTTGTTCCGCTTACAAGGATAAGTGCCAGGAGGGAGATCAGTGGGGAGGGATGGGGGGGACGAATGGACAAGGGAGTCGCGTAGGGAGCGATCCCTGCGGAAAGTGGGGGGGGGGAGGGAAAGATGTGCTTAGTGGTGGGATCCCGTTGGAGGTGGCGGAAGTTACAGAGAATAATATGTTGGACCCGGAGGCTGGTGGGGTGGTAGGTGAGGACCAGGGGAACCCTATTGCTAGTGGGGTGGCGGGAGGATGGAGTGAGAGCAGATGTACGTGAAATGCGGGAGATGCGTTTGAGAGCAGAGTTGATAGTGTCTATTCACGGCCTCCTCCACTGTAAAGATGAAGCCACACTCAGGTTGGAGGAACAACACCTTAAATTCTGTCTGGGTAGCCTCCAACCTGATGGCATGAACATCGACTTCTCTAACTTCCACTAATGCCCCACCTCCCCCTCGTACCCCATCCGTTATTTATTTTTATACACACATTCTTTCTCTCTCTCCTTTTTCTCCTTCTGTCCCTCTGACTATACCCCTTGCCCATCCTCTGGGTCCCCCCCCCACTTGTCTTTCTCCCCGGACCTCCTGTCCCATGATCCTCTCATATCCCCTTTGCCAATCACCTGTCCAGCTCTTGGCTCCGTCCCTCCCCCTCCTGTCTTCTCCTATCATTTTGGATCTCCCCCTCCCCCTCCCACTTTCAAATCTCTTACTAGCTCTTCCTTCAGTTAGTCCTGACGAAGGGTCTCAGCCTGAAACGTCAACTGTACCTCTTCCTAGAGATGCTGCCTGGCCTGCTGCGTTCACCAGCAACTTTGATGTGTGTTGCTTGAATTTCCAGCATCTGCAGAATTCCTGTTGTTTGCGTTGTTAACTTTTCCTTGTTTTTAAAAAAACATTTCTGTATTTACTTTGGTGTTTTTTTTCCAACTTCTACTTATAAAATCTGTAGATCTTTGGAGATTTTAGTGTCGAACTAACTCCGTGGTGTATAATTCCCATGCAGCATTGAAGCAAATATTCAAGGACTGTTTGGTTTGAATGAGATGTTAATAAACTGAGGAACATAGGAAGAAAAGGGTATACTCACCAAGACAATTCAAGTTTGCTTTGCCATTCGTTAAAAGGTGAGGAAGAATTTCTTCTCTTCCGAAGTCGTGATTGTGGACTTCACTACCTTAGAGAGCTGCTTAGATCATAAGATATAGGAGCAGAATTAAGTCATTGGGCCCATCGGGTTTGCTCTGCCATTCCATAATAGCTGATTTATTATCCCTCTCAATCCCTTTCTCTGGCCTGCTTCCCATAATCTTTGATGCCCTGATGAATCAAGAACCTATTATCCTTTACTTTAAATATACTCAATGACTTGGCCTCTATGACCATGGCAATGAATTCTGCAGATTCATCACTCTGACTAAAGAAATTTCTTCTCATCTTAGTTGGAGATAGATGTCCCTCTATTCTGTGACTATGCCCTCTATTCCTAGACTTGCCCACTATAGTAAACATCCTCTCCGTATCCACTCTGTCTAGGGCTTTGAATCGCAAACAACAGGAATTCTGCAGATGCTGGAAATTCAAGCAACACACATCAAAGTTGCTGGTGAACGCAGGCCAGGAGTCCTGACGAAGGGTCTCGGCCTGAAACGTCGACTGCACCTCTTCCTAGAGATGCTACCTGGCCTGCTGCGTTCACCAGCAACTTTGATGTGTGTTCCTAGGGCTTTGAATATTCAGTAGGTTTCAATGAGATCCCCCTCATTCTTCTAAACTCCAGCAAGTACAGGCTCAGAACCATCAAACACTCTTCATACGTTAACTCTTCATTCCTGAATTATTCTTGTGAATCTCGTCTGGACTCTCTCCATTGCGAGCACATTTTAGAGCACAAGGCGCCCAAAACTGCTCACAATATTCTAAGCGGAGTCTGATCAATGCCTTATAAAGCCTCAGCATCACATCCTTGCTCTTATATTCTAGTCCTCTTGAAATCAAATTGCATTTGCCTTCCTCACTACTGACTCTACCTGCATGTTAACCTTTAAGTAATCCTTCAAAGGACTCTAAGAGGACTAAGAAATAAGGTGGAATCATTCAATAAATTGAAGGCAGTGATTGATAGTCATTTAACCTACAGGACAATCGGAGGAAATAAGGAGAGAGAACAAAGTCATGTTGAATCTGAGGTTGTAATGGGGCAGACTTGAGGGGCCACAAGGCCTACTCCTGTTCCTAAAGATCATTACAGATCCTCACAGATCCTCCTCCACCTGAGGTCCTTATCCCTTGATTCCTTTTGAGTCCTATTGTTCTTAAGAATAGAATAAAACCATAAACAGGAGAGATTCTGCAGATGCTGGAAATCTTGAGTAACACACATACAAAATGCTGCAGGAACTGTTGATTGTTTTCTGTGGGGGGAAGACCTGCTATAAGTTTATAAAATTATCAGATGCATCAATAGGGTAGAGTTTTATTTCGCCCAGCATGGAAATGTCTGGTAGATTTAAGCTTAATGGGGGGAAATTTAGAAGGGATGTGTGAGGCAAGTTTTTTTTAAAACACAGAATAGAAGATGCTTGGACCACTTTTCTGAAGGTGAGGAGAAGAGTGATATTAGAAGCCAATATGTTAGTGACACCTAATTGCCATTCTTCAGAACTCACAAAACTGGAGCAGAAGCAAGTCCAAGAGACAAGCACAGAATAAGAAAACCTATCTCCATTTGTATCTGTATGGACACCCGCAGCAAATATGTTTGCTTACAGCAAGCAAACAACAGATAATCTAACATATAATTTGACATCACAATCTCCTGTTGTAATTCATCTGAAAATGTTTTGGCTGTGTACACATCGTATCAATGGAGAAGAGTTAAAGTACTATTTACAAAGCACATTTCTTTTAATGCTGTTACTGAATAATGACCCTATATGTGGATTTATTTCAGGCAGGTCATCCAAAACTCTGAAACAGCTTGAATATCCGACCAATCCCCTTCGTCTAAGTAACATTTTGCATAATGACTCAGTAAGTTTATCCTGCCGATGCCTTATTTCTGCAAATTAGGAAAGTCCCTGACTGTTCCCTGTAACTGTTAGTTAACTTTAACCAGGGTGGTAAGTTATTTCACAGTTTGAATCCAGTTTGCCATGATGTTTTGATGCTATAGTAAGTTTAAAGGGAAGTTCTCATCCCTCATCAATCATTGTTTATTATAAAGGACTTCCCAAACACTGACTCACAATAAGTGAGATGAATGAGCGCTTGGCTCCATCCACCAAAAGCGGACCTTCCCGGTAGCCGGACATCTTAATACCCATACCGACATGTTGGTTCTTGGCCTCCTCTTGTGCCACGAAGGGGCCCCCTTCACGGTGGAGGAGCAATTCCTTATATTCTATCTGGGTAGCCTCCAACCTGATGGCATGAATATCGATTTCTCCTTCTGGTAAAAAAATTCCCTCCCCCTCCCCTCTTCGTCTATTGCCCACTCCGGCCTCTTACCTCTTCTCACCTGCCTGTCACCTCCCACTGGGTCCCCTCCTCCTTCCCTTTCTCCTATTGTCCATTCTCCTCTGCTATCAGATTCCTTCCTCTCCAGCCCTTTACCTTTCCTACCACACCTGGCTTCACCTATCACCTTCCAGCTGTCCCTCTTCTCCTCCCCCCTCCTTTTTATTCTGGCATCTTCCTCCTTCCTTTCGGGTCCTGAAGATTGGTCTCAGAGTGAATGTCGACTGTTCGTTTCCATGAATGCTGCCTGACCTGCTGAGTTCCTCCAGCATTTTGCGTGTGTTACTCACAATATGTTGCCCTGCCCACTTAATCATTCTCTTTTTCATCCTTTGAGAGGCACCATAAAAACACCTGTTTGTCTTGCAATGAAAGGAGCTGTAATCTGTTGCCTCTCATCACTGCAGTACTGAATTGAATTACCCGGAAATCAAGGAAGATTGGGTGGGAAATTAATTTTGTTTTCTTATGGAGAGTATAAGCTCTAATAATGAACAGAATGAGGAAAATATTGTTTTCTCTAGTCATTAACAACAAAAATGTTAAAATAAGTCATTTTTAAATGAGAAAAGATAAATAATTTACAGTTGCTGAGCACTGAATTTGCCTGCAACGTCGAAGATTAGAAGGAAAGATAATGAACAGCGATCCCAAGCAAGTGCATCTAAACAATCATTGGTTGAGGACTAGAACAAGTGTGAAATACAAGGTCACTCATAGTAAAAAACCCTTAGTGTCTGGTCCAAATGGTAATTTCAAGTTACCCACTCTCCTTAACTTCTTCCACCAGCCCACCCAGAGTCTCTCACATTTTGTTCACCTTTTCCATCTGAATCCTTCATTTTCTAGGCACATTATCCTCCCCTATCTGGTTCCCCATCCGTCACCCACATACCTACCTTACCTTGCTTTCTTCTATCCTGGCTCGCCTTTCCCAATTGGTTCCATCTTTCCATAATCCCTGTCTTTCCTGGTTCCACTTACTACCTACCAACCACTGCCTTTACCCTTCTCCCTCCCCCCCCACCTCCAACCCGCCCAGCTCTGTCTGCCTAAAAAAACTTTTTTTCTTCCCCTTCTCATGTTCCACCGTACAGCTTCTATCTCAGTACTCCCCCTCCACCCCTCCCGCACCTGGCTCTATCTTCCCATCATCTCTTCATTTGGTTCAACTTATCTCCAACCATCCTCCTTCTCACTGCTTCTTTTCACTTCTATACATTGGCTCTCTTCCCTTCACACTCTCAATGTCACAACCACGGATGCTGCTGTAGGGTCCATGCACCCATTGGGGGGGGGGGGCAGGCTGCACAACAGGTTTGATAATTGCACTCATGAGGATGCATGTTCCAGCTAATTAGTGTTCCATTACAGTGGTATTTAACTCTCTTCTTTTCGTTCTAGTCTTGTCGAGACTTGACCAAAAGCACAGCAACATTCACGCTCCCTGCTACCCTCATCCTTGTCCAGGAAAGAAGACTACCATTTCAACTGATGCTGTCAAAGGAGGGATATTCATTTAGTATTAGTTATTGTTTCCAGCCGCAGTGTTGAGTTAACAGCCCTGTTGGATAGCATTCATTGTTTTCCTTTTCCTTTAAATCCTGCACAGTTCTCATTAGTCGGTGAACTGTTGACCTTCTTCAGTGCCCCTGTTTCCGCACGGGCCATATCCAAACGTTTTGACCCTCAGTCCTGACATAGGGTTTCGACCTAAACTGTTAGCCATCCATTTGCCTCCTCAGCTGCTCCCTGATCCACTAAATTCTTCCAGTAGTTTATATTTTTCTCCATAATTCAGCATCTGTAGAATCTTGTGTCTCTAGTGTAAAGGTGTTCATTTATGATTCCTCATAAATTTTCTACACTTAATCAGATTGCAGTTAGGAAAAAATCTGCTTGTGATGCAAGTTTACTGTGAATAACTCTCTTTTTAATACAGAATCATGGAATGATATGACACAAAAAAATGATTGAGAAAAGAATTTCTCTGCTAGATAGCTCCCTATTTACAATTAGTTTCTCTATTTTCCTTTCTACCCAATACCATTTTAATTTTGCTTCCAGGCTTCCAGCTTAAAGCCCACCAGTGTTCAAAATCCAGCCTAGTTCTTCTTTTATGTTATTCTTTCAGATTTCCTTATCTTTGATGCATTTAGAGGTGTAGTCACCGCAGGTAAAATCAGCAATTATTGTCTTAATTCCCGCCCCCAATTTGAACAGCTGTTAACAAGCAACCACACTACAGCAGAGATGAAGATGATTTCTGCAGATCTTATTAAGTGTGGCAAATTTCATTTCCCAAAGAACATTAATGGGTTTTGAGAACAAGTTAGTTTCAAGATCACGATTATTCCTCATACTTAGATTATATTTAATCAGTTAATGTTTTAAAAAGCATTTGTCAAGGTGAAATTTGTCTCCCAATCATCATCCAGGTCTCTACATTATAGTACAGCAAATTAAATTTTACCAAAAATGTTTCTGTCCCCTCTTTGAAGATATTACTGAATCTGATTCAAACTGATTTTCAGGTTGTGCATCATTTCAAGTTATAAAGCTCTCATGTTGCCTTCAGTTCTTTGACAATCAGTTTAAAAACCTTTGTGGTCTGGTTAATACATATCTGGTTAACACATAGAAAGAAGCAATTTGGCCCATCAAGTCTATGCTGACATGCAGAGCAATTCCATTCTGCCACTAATTGTCCCTGCAATCTATTCTCCCTATATTTCCCTTCCCCTCCAGATTCCACTACTCACCTGCACACGGGAGAAACATACTGGGACTATCCTAACAACCCACAAACCTTTGGGACACTGAGGGAAACCGGTGGGGTGGGGTGAGGTTTCACTGCTGCGGGATTGAGAAGATTAGCGCTCCCTTCCATCTTTTCATTCTGTGTGAGATGGGCAAGGAAATGAGGAGAAAGTCCAAGATGAAATATGGGTTGATGGATTTCCCTTACGAGCTTTCCAAGGATAACAAAGGGAATTCTACAGCTCTGTTTAGTGACATATTTGAGAATCTTCAGTCCCCTCAGTCTATCCGACTTCCAGTACTGAAGAAGATTCGTGGCCCAAAACATTGACTGTTTATTCATTTCCATAGATGTTGCCTCACCTGCTGAGTTCCTCCAGCACTTTGTGTGTGTAACCTTTAGAGTATTTCTGTTGGTCACATTACCCAGCTTATTTTTCCCTTCAACTTGTAATCTCTCAAATCCCCATCAACCTTCCCTCAATTCGCATGCCAGTCACCCACACTTGGGTCATTTTCAGAAGCTAATTAATCTAACAACCCAATAAATAAAAATCTGTAGTTGCTGTAAATCAAGAATAAACATCAAAAGTTGTAGAAACCTTCTTTTCCCCCCTTTTGCAGGACGAGCAGAGATTTGGACCTGAAACAGTAATTATTTTACTTTACTCACATGCCAAGTGTTTCCAGTGTTTTCTGTTTTTAACCCTAATAATCAGCACATACTGTGGATGTACTGGGACAAAACTAGGAAACTTGGGAGTAAACCAAAGCTGTCACAGAGACATCATCATCTGCATACACACGGAAAACTGGAGGGCAGGATTTAATGGGTTTTTTGTCCATGAAGTGCAGAATTTTACATTGATGTTTCACTCTAGGTTAAAAACAAACTTTGACAATGATGAATTTCCAAGAGACATGATTGATTCATGGAACTTGAGGTTACTTAGAACTACCAAAGTCAGCTGAAAAAGAACTATATCAGCAAAGAAAAACTTTAAATTAAATTGCTCAATTTTAAATTTAATCCACAAAATTCACCACCTTGTACTCTCTTTGCACACTGTTACTGCAAAACACAAAATTTTCCATCATTTATGTGAATGACAAGATATCTGATTCTGATTCACTTGAAACATCTTTATTATTTAACCATTTTAATTAACATTTTTATTTTGAACATCCAACAATAGGAGGGGGTTATTGACCCGGGACATTGGCTCTGTTTCTTTCTTCACTGATGCTGTGTTATAAGCTGCACGCTCACAGCATTTCCAGTTTTTGTTTCAGATATCCAAAACCTGCAGAATTCTACTTTGTCATACCTGTCTAGCTCTGATGCGAGGCTATCCATTCATAACATTAACTGCGCTTTTATTTCTGTCCACACGTGCTGTCTGATATGTTGGACTTTTTTTTTATTAAGTGCAATCGTGAACAATAGCCAGATCAGAAATGCTGATCAAGTCATCTAGTTCCCAAAGAGGACTCCGATAGGCCAATCAGATGGTTCACTGCTGCTCAGTGACAGAACACAAAAAAAATCATATGTACAGTTAAAAAACATTTTAAAAAATAGTAGAAATACCAGAGTCATGATGATCATGAAGAAGTCTGCTGGAGAGAGACATTTATACACATGCTGTCCTCCATAATTCAAAGAGATTGAAGGATAAGGTTGCAGGGTGACAAAATGTGGCAGGAGCACTTTGAACTAAAAACTAATCCCTACCGGGAGAAAACAGCACCTGTTCTCCAGCAGTTTAAGGACTAAGTCCAGCCGGAACATAACTCACGAGTGCTCTTGAAAGTCAGGTATTAACCCTACCTACCAACAACCAAGCATTGCCATCCTGGTCCCCTTCATGATAGCTTATGAAGAAGCCTGTGACTTCCCTCCCAGAGATGATAGGTGTTTGTGCACTCCATTCTTGAAGGCTTGGACCCCATTGTCACAGATGTTTCCAACCACATCTGGAAGGTTGTTCCAAATTCTGATAGCACAGTGAAGGAAGCTTCTATCCAGTGTGTAGGTTCTCGCATCAGGCATGGAAATGACATGAGCTTGATAAACTTGCTCATGTGGTGTGCCGTCTCTCATAAGATGAAGGCAGCATGGTGCGAAGGTCTGCAGGGCTGTGGCTGGTGTGCATTTTGTATAGCACAGTAGCTGCAGCAACCTGTCGTCTGTGGTGTAAACTACTGATGGCTAGCTTCTCACGAGCTGTGGCTTCATCTACACCTATAGTCCTGAGAACCTTTCTTTGAATGGAATCAACCTGGCTGAGGACACTCTGCGAGGCATTCATCCATGATAAGCAGGTATACACCATAATACTTCGTACCTGGGCTTTGTAAACCGTGGCTCTGCCCTCTTTGTCTAGTTTGGATTATATACTACTTTCCGCAGAGCTCCAAGCCTTTGTCCAGCCTTGTTTGAAATAGTGGAAAGGTGTTTATCCCACACCAACTTGCTATCAATATTAACACCAAGGATTACTAGCTCCTTCTTTAAATCCAGCTTGCAGTTCCCAAAATACAGGTTGGGGTTAGATGGATTCCTCTTCCTAGACATCACCATCGCCTTGCACTTAGTAGGTTCAAAGGCGACATTCCAGTCGTCTGCCCAGGCTTTCATCCTGTCAAGATCCCTATTCAGGCTTGCTGCCACTGTATTACTCTCTCCTGCTCTAATTGGTGCAAATAGTGTGGAGTCAGTGTACAGGTATAGCTCGTTACTGCATGCATCAACCAAGTCCTCAATAAAGATGGGAAACAGAAGTGGCCCAAGTATTGAACCCTGTGGTACAGATGCATTGATGGTTGAAGAATCAGAAGACTGACCAGAGGTAACAATTTTGATGGTCCGTCCATGAAGGTAGCTCTGCAACCATCTAAGCAGCTTTCCAGAAATCCCTTTGGATCTCAGCTTAACACAGAGTCCATTATGCCAGACCTTATCAAATGCTCCTTTGATATCCAGGGCTACGACACACACTTCTCCACCTTTGTCTAAGAAGGTGTTCCATGTTTGAGATAAGGTGGTGAGGAGATCGGCTGTACTGTGATCAGGTTGAAATTCATACTGCCTACTTGAAATTAAGTTGTTACGGAGTAGGTAGTTCTGAACTTGTTTGTGGACTGCTGCTTCCATTACCTTGCTGATGACACTGAGTAAGGATCAGTTCTGGAATCCTGCTTGCATACTGGTGTTACTGATGCTATTTTCCATTGTTCTGGGAACACACCACTTGAGAAGCATAGCTGGAAGAGGTGGCAGAGAGGACTTGCAAGTTCTGCACTGCATTCCTTTAAGACCCTAGTTGGAATCTGGTCAGGGCCAGATGCTTTATCAGGCTGAAGCTGTTGCATAATTTTCCTGATGTCTTTGGGTTTGAAGATGATTTTGTTCAGCAAGGTGGTAGTAAGCTGCTTGACATCTGGTGGCTGGTCATCAGCATTTGTGAGCCGACATTTATCTGCAAAAGCCCGACAGAAAACATCGGCCTTATCCTTTGCTGTTGTATGTACAGACCCATTGTGCTCAATGACAGGGATGTCAGAGTGGCCTGTTCTTCCAGAGAGGGAGTTCACAACACTTTGAGTTTGATGTTATGGTTTCTTCTGGCCTGTCTCTCTGCTCGATTGTATGACTGCCTAGCCTGTGCAAACTTCTCCTTATTAGCAGGGGTGCTGCACTTCTTTAGATGGCAGTAGAGACGACATTTCTTCTTTGCTGTTCGTCTGCACTTGTCATCAAACCATACTTTATCGCCAGTCTTCTTAGTAACAATTTTGCTGGGAATGTGAATGTCCATGGCCTCACATATAACTTCTGTAAGCTTGGTGCAAGCCTTCTCAGGGTCCTTGTCTTTGCGAATGCTAGACCGGTCAGCTGATGAAAGATGACCACGCATATCCCAAAAGTTGGCTTTGTCATAACACCAAACTTTCCTCTTGTATGGCTGGTCACGGTAAACTGGAACATCCAACTTCACCAGCACGGGTTTACGGTCTGAAGAAACCATTTGAGCCATAGTTGTTGCATTAGCGGGTAGGTCCGTCATAACAAGATCAAGGATATACTACTCCCTTGTTGGGTCTGACACAATCTGCTGCAGACCAAGACTATCAGCTAGTTGTAGTGTGCGCTGGCCAGCATTGTCAGTTGTTCAGCTGCCCAGCCAGTCTTGGTGATGGATGTTAAGTCCCCTATAAGCATCACAGACTGTGCACTGAACTCTGTCAACTTGGGGAAGGTGTTACTGTCCAGGTATTCAAGGACATCACTGTTGGCACTAGTAGGTTGATAGACGGCACTAATTAGTAGTTTCTGTGATTGAAGAGCCACGGTAAACCACGAGTTCAAGGTCTTTCGGATCTCTCCTAGGGTTATGGTGTATTGCAATACCCTCCAAACAGTAAACAGCAATGCCACCTCCTGATGTTCCCTTCCGATCTCTGCAGCGACACATTGAGTAGCCAGGGATAGTTACTCCACCTGGGACTGATGAATTGAGGAATGCTTCAACAACAATAATGATGGAAGGTTTCTCTTCAGTGCACAGGTTGGCAAGTTCACCTATATTTGATTGGAGTCCACGTATGTTTACCTCTATGACTCACAGTTCCTTATCACGTAGTCGATGGGTAGGCGTGGGTTGTTTCCGTTTAGATCTGTCCATTCAAGGCTTAGATTTATAATCCGTAGCAAGTACATAGAACAGGCACAAGGTTCGCTAGCCCCATACCCCAGAAACACACCTGAGCAGTGCGGCGGAGGTATGTGCTATGCATGACCTGATCTGAAAGCATCATGTTGACTCATAACAGATCGTGTTCACAGTGCAACAGCTTAGTCAAGAATGGGGTGATCAGCACTGATGGACAAATTATACCTCCACTACCCCATTTTTCACAATTCTATTTTGTTTTATATTTCCAGCAACCATTATGTTCTTTCTGTTCAAACCCATCTTGTGGAATGAATGAAACAGCTGATATAGTGTCCAATTCCATTTTAATTAATTTGCCGTTCACTTCTGTGGTAAGTCTTATTGCTTGTCTATTGTTAGATTTCATTTGTAAATCTCAAGAGCATCCAGTCCTGTGTCAGACTCATCATTATCAGACTTTTCATCAACAGTATGCAGATTAGTGCTCTTTTTGAAACTGTAACTTAATTTTTTAATTTTTTTTTCTCATCGCTCTGCAGTCCATTTATTTTCATCTGCCAACAAGCTCTTTGTGTCCTACTTTGTTGCATTTTCTGCAAGTTTCGCTTTTAAATCTGCATTGGTCTGGTGAATGTGAGCCCCTGCCACAATGATAGCACAATGTGTTCGGCAGGCAGGTTTCTGTTTCAACATTCCAATTTTGTTCATGCTCACTTTCATTCTAGACTGAAACTCTTTTTTTCAACTGCTCTTTTAAATGTGTTATGCTACAGTTAGGCACAATTTTCGAATGCTTTCTTGTAAGATTCCACAAAGTAAATAGCCTCTCAGTACATTATTAAGTCCATTACCGAACTGACAATGCTCAGACAAACTTTTAAATTCAGCCATGTACACTAAAATGGACTTGTCTTCCTTTTGATTTTGCTTATGAAATCTAAAGCTGTTCTGCAACCAACAAAGGTTTCAGTTGTAAATGTTCCTGCATTACTTTCACAATATCAGCAAAGCTCATTTCGGCTGGTTTGGTTGGATCAGTTATTTTTTAAGCAGCCTTTAAACCCAATGCACTCAGCAAAAGTAGAATGCATTTCTCATTGGCTATTTCATTTGCTTCTGAAAGCTATTCAATTAGCTCAGCATACATGAGTCAGTTGCCCATTGAACAATCAAACGTGTCAATTTTTCCAATGTAGCCAGACATTTCTGCTCTTTCTTTTATGATTATTATCATCCAATACTCATGTTTATGAACCTGTGATTTCTTCTGTTTTCTGCCTTTTTCACTTGACAGTCTCTGTTTGTTTTTCTGAATGGACACGTGCTACACTGCTTTTCATTCCTTGACTGTTTCTCACTGAGCTTCTTTATAACTCAAGCATCTTGCTGTGCTTCAACAGATAGGTGGCTGTCTCGGTTTCATTTTTAAAATACCCTGTCACCACTGTTACGTTTTGTAAATCCGAAACATAAAACTAATTTAAAGGAAAAGATAGAGAGTCCAAAATGCTAGTCCAACTTAGTTTTTACTTTAAGTGAGGCGAACACGTATCACATGGTATTGTCATGACAGCTTGGTCATTTTGTCTTGGTCTGGGTGAGCTCTGAACTTGGCCACCGCTAACTGGGACGATAAAACCACTATTTGCAATAAACTTGAGGAATTCACCACTGAGATGCGTCGGCTTTTTGACCATCCAGAAAATCGAAGGGAGACAGCAGATTGGATACCTCGCCTACATCAAGGCTCGGGCACATTGCTGGATTACACTGTGGAATTCAGGACCCTTGCAGCAGGGTGCAGCTGGAATGTGAAAGCATTGCTGGCCCATTACCATCATGGCCTCTGGGAGCATGCAAAAGATGACATTTCTATCCTCCCAGGAAATGCACATGGACCTCAAAAGCCTTATCACTCTGGTCTCTGAATTGACAAGTGTCTTATGGAATGACCCTCCAGATCATCAGCCAGAATCTCATTTCCATTCCCAGAACCATTTCAGACTGCAGGACCCTCATCTTCAATGCCTCCAGAACCCATGCAGTTAGGGAGAGTTCACTTAACCCCCAAGAGCGTGAGCAT
Organism: Mobula birostris; assembly: GCF_030028105.1. Lineage (NCBI taxonomy): Eukaryota > Metazoa > Chordata > Chondrichthyes > Myliobatiformes > Myliobatidae > Mobula > Mobula birostris. The sequence goes on along the minus strand of NC_092372.1, from coordinate 29,991,251 downwards.
TGTTGGAGAAACGACTTGTGCACTTACTACTGAGGCACTAATCACCCACGCATCATATACCCACTACCTCTGGGAAAACTGCACCATCAGGTAGAGACAAGGGACCCTCTATCTGGTAAGTTCTCCCGTCCCCTCATTCCAGCACTATAGCCTGATTCACTCTCTCTGTCCTCCTCCACATCCCAAAGGCTCTACGTACAAAAGAGGCTCTAGTCTAGTGGATTCCCACACTGCAGGCAACTTTCCGGACCAGACTCTATGTGCAAAACATAGACTGCCTACCAGGCCTATCTGTCACCCCTTCTGCACCACATCCATTGACGGATGTCCATTTGGGTCTGGGATGCTCAGTGCAAGCACACGGCTTGAGCACATGAGCATTGGAGAGCACCGTGAGTCCATTCAGTTCCTCATTGACACAACCAACACTCCTCTCATTTTGGGTTACCCCTTGCTCTCCACTCATGACCCTCACTTTTCCTGCCACCTGGTTCACTGCTGAATTGGAGACCCACCTGCCTGCAATCCCAGCTGACCTCACCACGTAAATCTGTGGTGATGGAGGAAACACTTGACCTCACCAAACTCCCAAAGGAATACCACGACTTAGCCGTCACTTTCAGTAAAAGGGAGGCCTGCACCCTGCCACCTCACAGACCACATGACCATGTGACCAACTTCCTCCTGGACACCACCCCTCCTTGAGATACTTTTTTTTATAAGATTTGTACTTTTTAAGAAACTCGTGTATTTTTTACAGTATGTGGTGGTTCATCCCCACTCACTGGCAGAAAGTGGTATAGCAGCTAAACTAATGGTTTGCCACCTTTCTCATTTTCATTGGCTAAGTATTACCACATTATCTGTGTGATGTAATTATTTTAATTATGTAGCCTATTAACTTGTTTATCTTACCTAAGGAATTTCTTATCTAAGCAAGTGATGGATTTTTCAGAAGCACCATCTTGGCTTCTTGTTGTATCTTTCATCTTCGCATTCATTCTATCACTCAGTATCATTTTTCCGCTCTCTATTTAGTGTGCTGAGTATTTGTATGTTTGTTTGTACTCTAAAATAAACTGAAATCGTGGAATGAAGACTATTCGTCATTCCTGACTAAGGATCAGAAAATAAACAGAGATCCAACAGAAGAAAGATGGTGGTCTTCATCCCTGCATTGACTACCGTGGACTCGACAAATCACCATTAAGAACCATTACTCTCTCCCCTTGATGGACAGCAGATTCAAAACACTCCACAGGGCCTAGATCTTCATCAAATTTGATCTACAGAGCATGTACAACCTGATCTGTATCCACCAGAGGGATGATTGGAAGATACTGTTCGTAACACCCACTGGCAACTACAAATACTTGGTATTGCCTTTCGGACCTTCCAACAGTCCAGCCATCTTCCAAGTCTTCATCAATAAGATCCTCCGCGATCTTGACAGATATCTTCAAAGGCATGCATTTGTCTGCCTCAACAACACTTTCATCTTCTCCAAGGACCCCCAAGGCCACATCAGTCACATTCAGTCAGCCATTCAGCATCTTCTTGAAAATCGACTGCACTGCAAGTCAGAAAAATGCCAGTTCCACACCCAGGCATTTCCATAGTGGGTCACATCCTTTCACCCCAAAGCATAATCATGGACCCAGAGAAAGAGTGAATGGCCCTGACTGTACTCCCGTAACCAGCCGCAGTGCTTCTTATATTTCTCCAACTTCCACTGCCAGTTCATTAGAAACTGCAGCCAAATTGCTGCTCCTCTCACCTCCCTCACCATATCACCTACCTCGTGGATAACCACATCTGTTACTGTGGCCCTTGATTTCGAGGAGCTCAAGAGACACTTCACCGTTGCTCCCACTTCCACCATCCTAACCCTCTGGAGATTTTATGATAGAGATAGACACATCTGACGTGAGCACAGGGGCTATCCTCTCCCAGCAAGGACCCTTGTGCCTTCTCGTGCAAGTTCAACTCTACACAGTGTTGTTATGAGACAGGGAGCCACTCGCCATCAAATGGGCCTTGGAGGAATGGAGGCATTTGCTGAGGGGAAACACTGGATCCTTTCTGATCTGGACTGACTGCCAGAAACTCATATCGATTCAGCAGACCCAACAACTCAACATACATCTGGTTTGCTGGGAACACTTCTTCAAGCAATTCAACTTCACCATGTCCTACCCACTTCCAATAACACTAAGGTGGACGCCCTGTCATGATAGTTCAACCCAGCAGAAACAGAGATCAACCATCAGCCCATCATTCCATCCTCTCAGATCCTCACCCTGATAGTCTGGGACTTTATGAGCTAGATCCGCCAGGCTCTACAACATGAGCCTGCTTCAGTCAACACACCAGGCACGACCAGCGGCCATGTGTTTAGAGACATTCCAGTGGGCCCAATTCTAACCCCTCTCTAGCTGTCCAGGTGCACAACAGACTCCAGATTTTCTGTGACACTGGTACTGGTGGCCCACCAAGATCACACCTTTATGTCAGTTTATCACTGCCTGCCTTCAATGTGCCCAGTCCAATTCCTCCAACCAGCAGCCCTCTGGGCTCCTGTGGCCCTGCTGCCTCCTTGATGCCCTTGGTCCAATATTGGCATGGACTTCATAAGGGTTTGCCACCTTCAGATGGGGGCACTGTGGTCATGTGAGAGGTGGTCTGGTTCTCCAAAGCAGCCCGCTTCACTGCTCTTCCCAAAATTCTGACAGCCACTGGGATGGTGAACCTGGTTCTCCAACAAGTAGTTTGCCTCCACGGCTTCCCCCAGGACATAGTGTTGCACTGGGACCTACTATTCGTCTCCCACTTCTGGCAAGTTTTCTGCTTTCTCCTCTGCACCTCAATGAATCTGTCCTCTGGCTATCATCAGCAGACTACCGACAGTCAGAAACAATCAATTTGCAGGTGGAGAAGTTTCTGCAATGCTTCCCCGCCTCTAACCTTTCCACATGAGGCTGGCTGTTCATTGAGTGAACAAGGGTTGTGAATGAAACTGGTGCTGTCAGTTTTATCTTGAATCCATCGAGGAGTTCCACCGGAACTGTCCGGATCACCCTTGGCCATCAGTTTCCTGTTAGGCCAGTACAGGCTGGCACCTCCCAATCTCCACCCAGCTAACAGGAGTCACCTACCACTCATTTCCAACTCATCACCTGCAGCCTATTTAAACCCAACTCACATCCTCAATCCTTGTTTGCTCAACAAACCAGCCAGCCTCAACCAGTTACTCCTAGTATTCCATTACTTTGTTGCCTTGGTGTGTTTAGTATCTGTTCTCTCTTGTTTTGTGGCCTCTCATGGCTTATTATTTTGCAGTTTATTAGTAAAATTATCACTCACTGCTAATTTGTCCCTGCTGCTCTGCACTTGGGTCAAGCCTCCTCTACATTCCCTGACAGGCTTGGTGTACACAGCCATTTGTGGAAATGAGTTCCACTGAATCACTACTTCCGGTGAAAGAAATTCCTCCTCATCTCTGTTCTAAATGGGATGTCCTTCTACTCTGAGGCTGTGCCCTCTGGTACTAATCTCCCACTATTACTATCAGATTTATTGTTCCTAACATACGACACTATATTTGTTATTTTGTAGTAGCATGACAGTACAAAAAACATAAAAATATATAAATTCACAGATACATAAATGCTACAAGAGAAAGGACAAATAAGGTAGTGTTCATGGGTTGTTAAAAAAAATTGCCCATAGAGGGATTATTTCTGTCTGTCGGTCCTATTCATGGTTGCAAAATAAAAATGCAACCTGGAACAGAGGAAGACACCATCTACTTCTCTTTGGCTCAGGAGTATGTATACTTTGATGGAAAATCGAGAGGAATGTTGCTCTTGACTGTAGCTCCAACAATGAGCATGGCTGTATTTTGTAGAAGTAGAACATAGAACATAGAATAGTACAGCACATTACAGGCCCTTTGGCCCACAATGTTGTGCCGACCCTCAAACCCTGCCTCCCATATAAGCCCCCACCTTAGATTCCTCCATATACCTGTCTAATAGTCTCTTAAACTTCACTAGTGTATCTGCCTCCACCACTGACTCAGGCAGTGCATTCCACGCACCAACCACTCTCTGAGTAAAAAACCTTCCTCTAATATCCCCCTTGAACTTCTCACCCCTTACCTTAAAGCCATGTCCTCTTCTATTGAGCAGTGGTGCCATGGGGAAGAGGCGCTGGCTATCCACTCTATCTATTCCTCTTATTATCTTGTACACCTCTATCATGTCTCCTCTCATCCTCCTTCTCTCCAAAGAGTAAAGCCCTAGCTCCCTTAATCTCTGATCATAATGCATACTTTCTAAACCAGGCAGCATCCTGGTAAATCTCCTCTGTACCCTTTCCAATGCTTCCACATCCTTCCTATAGTGCGGTGACCAGAACTGGACACAGTACTCCAAGTGTGGCCTAACCAGAGTTTTATAGAGCTGCATCATTACATCGTGACTCTTAAACTCTATCCCTCGACTTATGAAAGCTAACACCCCATAAGCTTTCTTAATTACCCTATCCACCTGTGAGGCAGCTTTCAGGGATCTGTGGACATGTACCCCGAGATCCCTCTGCTCCTCCACACTACCAAATATCCTGCCATTTACTTTGTACTCTGCCTTGGAGTTTGTCCTTCCAAAGTGTACCACCTCACACTTCTCAGGGTTGAACTCCATCTGCCACTTCTCAGCCCACTTCTGCATCCTATCGATGTCTCTCTGCAATCTTTGACAATCCTCTACACTATCCACAACACCACCAACCTCTGTGTCGTATGCAAACTTGCCAACCCACCCTTCTACCCCCACATCCAGGTCGTTAATAAAAATCATGAAAAGTAGAGGTCTCAGAACAGATCCTTGTGGGACACCACTAGTCACAATCCTCCAATCTGAATGTACTCCCTCCACCACCACCCTCTGCCTTCTGCAGGCAAGCCAATTCTGAATCCACCTGGCCAAACTTCCCTGGATCCCATGCCTTCTAACTTTCAGAATAAGCCTACCGTGTGGTACCTTGTCAAATGCCTCTGTCCTCTGTATTGTCCTCCAGTGGTGAATGTGTTTCTGGGTGCATTTGTCTCTGCAGTTATTTTGATCGACGGTGGCTTAATAGCTTAAGCTCCTTTGGTCAGATCATGAACTTTCCTGTACGGTGCTAGAATTTTAGAACATGTGACGTTAATGCAGACCTTCTGTTGCTTAATTCTGCAAAATCAGCCTGCAATTTTCCTTTAAATGCCTTTCTTTTTATTATCCACATTGCCATCAACAACTTGCACCAGGTTTTTCTTTAAGCCATTTCTACCCAATTGTCATAAGAACATAAACAGAAAGGTTACACCTCTGGGTGCCATCCTGTTCCACCATTCCACAGGACTTTAGCTGTCTTGAGGAAAATTAAAGTGGATAAATCCCCGGGACCTGACAGAGTGTTCTCTCGGACCTTGAAGGAGACTAGTGTTGAAATTGCGGGGGCCCTGGCAGAAATATTTAAAATGTCGCTGTCTACGGGTGAAGTGCCGGAGGATTGGAGAGTGGCTCATGTTGTTCCGTTGTTTAAAAAAGGATCGAAAAGTAATCCGGGAAATTATAGGCCGGTGAGTTTAACGTCAGTAGTAGGTAAGTTATTGGAGGGAGTACTAAGAGACAGAATCTACAAGCATTTGGATAGACAGGGGCTTATTAGGGAGAGTCAACATGGCTTTATGCGTGGTAGGTCATGTTTGACCAATCTGTTGGAGTTTTTCGAGGAGGTTACCAGGAAAGTGGATGAAGGGAAGGCAGTGGATATTGTCTACATGGACTTCAGTAAGGCCTTTGACAAGGTCCCGCATGGGAGGTTAGTTAGGAAAATTCAGTCGCTAGGTATACATGGAGAGGTGGTAAATTGGATTAGACATTGGCTCGATGGAAGAAGCCAGAGAGTGGTGGTAGAGAATTGCTTCTCTGAGTGGAGGCCTGTGACTAGTGGTGTGCCACAGGGATCAGTGCTGGGTCCATTGTTATTTGTCATCTATATCAATGATCTGGATGATAATGTGGTAAATTGGATCAGCAAGTTTGCTGATGATACAAAGATTGGAGGTGTAGTAGACAGTGAGGAAGGTTTTCAGAGCCTGCAGAGGGACTTGGACCATCTGGAAAAATGGGCTGAAAAATGGCAGATGGAGTTTAATACTGACAAGTGTGAGATATTGCACGTTGGAAGGACAAACCAAGGTAGAATATACAGGGTTAATGGTAAGGCACTGAGGAGTGCAGTGGAACAGAGGGATCTGGGAATACAGATACAAAATTCCCTAAAAGTGTCGTCACAGGTAGATAGGGTCGTAAAGAGAGCTTTTGGTACATTGGCCTTTATTAATCAAAGTATTGAGTATAAGAGCTGGAATGTTATGATGAGGTTGTATAAGGCATTGGTGAGGCCGAATCTGGAGTATTGTGTTCAGTTTTGGTCACCAAATTACGGAAGGATATAAATAAGGTTGAAAGAGTGCAGAGAAGGTTTACAAGGATGTTGCCGGGACTTGAGAAACTCAGTTACAGAGAAAGGTTGAATAGGTTGGGACTTTATTCCCTGGAGCGTAGAAGAATGAGGGGAGATTTGATAGAGGTATATAAAATTATGATGGGTATAAATAGAGTGAATGCAAGCAGGCTTTTTCCACTGAGGCAAGGGGAGAAAAAAACCAGAGGACATGGGTTAGGGGTGAGGGGGGAAAAGTTTAAAGGGAACATTAGGGGGGGCTTCTTCACACAGAGAGTGGTGGGAGTATGGAATGAGCTGCCAGACGAGGTGGTAAATGCGGGTTCTTTTTTAACATTTAAGAATAAATTGGACAGATACACAGATGGGAGGTGTATGGAGGGATATGGTCCGTGTGCAGGTCAGTGGGACTAGGCAGAAAATGGTTCAGCACAGCCAAGAAGGGCCAAAAGGCCTGTTTCTGTGCTGTAGTTTCTATGGTTCTATGATCTCACCTCATACCACCTCCTACTATCAATAAATAAAAAAAACAATGAATTTCACTACCATTTAGTCATCTCTCAACAAACGGTTTAAACAATATGTGATTAAAACAGAAATTGAACTACTGTATTACAAGCATTAGTTTTTACAACGTGTTTTTCTTTCAGCATTATATAACTGCAAGATCACTCAGTGGCTACTTCCTGTACCTGATCGTCGTCGTAGGTCACATCTGGAATTTCCAGTTGGCGGACGATTTCCCTCCACACTGCTCTGACATAATTGGGAAATCATCTACGTGGCAGGTTACAGCAGTGATTTGCCTTTGCCTTCTGCCGGGTGAGTTTAAAGAGGACACCACCTCTTGCAGTGGATGACCACGATGTCTAAGTGCCTTGTCGTGCTCTTAACATTCCACCAATGCCTGCTGGCCTGCCTTCTTGACTGTTGGATTGTTTATCGATCTCTTCCGCTCAATCTGCCATGGCCAGACTTCACTCACTGGGATAGGCAGATCCCCTACCTCACCGAGGGTCGAAGACCTGGCAGCTACCCTCACTTGGTTTAGCCCGTCTGCCGAGACGGTTTACCGGGGTGTGGCCACTGCACGTGCTACAGCTACTTGGAGCCATGGGTGAGAGCTGAGGGCCAGGTGGGGACCAAAGGTGGACGAGCTGTCCTGAAAAGGGCAAGGCAGGCCCCCCACCAGAGGTGCTACCCCTCCCTAGACACCCCATACACCACTGTGTCTGATAAAGTAGCCATACTGTGTGTTCAGAGATGCTCTTCTGCACATCACTACTGAAACACATGGTTATTTGAGTTATTGTCATCTTTATGGTAGCATGAACCAATCTTCCCATTCTCCTCTGATATCACTCAGTAGCAAGGCAATTTTGCACACAGAACAGCCGCTCACTGGATTTTCATGCACAGGACTGCTGCTCACTGTCTTGCACCATTCTCTGTAAACTCTAGAGATTGCTTTGTGTGAAAATCCCAGAAGAGCAGCAGCTGCTTTGCGTAGCAGTAGGCAGGTAGTGCAGGAGTCCCCTGAGGTCATCTGCCTCCTAAGCAGATATACTGTTTTGGATACTGTTGGGGGAGATGTCTCATCAGGGGAAGGCAGCAGCAGCTGAGTTCATGGCACCATGGGTGGCTCTGTGGCACAGGAGGGACGGAAAAGGAGTGGGAGAGCTATAGTGATAGGGGATTCGATTGTGAGGGGATTAGATAGGCATTTCTGCGGCCGCACACGAGACTCCAGGAGGGTACGTTGCCTCCCTGGTGCAAGGGTCAGGGATGTCTCTGAGCGGCTGCAGGACATTCTGGAGTGGGAGGGTGAACAGCCAGTGGTCGTGGTGCACATAGGTACCAACGATATAGGTAAAAAAAAGGATGAGGTCCTACAAGGTGAATTTAGGGAGTTGGGAGATAAACTAAAAAGTACAAATGTAGGACCACAAAGGTAATAATCTCTGGATTACTACCAATGCCACTTACTAGTCAGTGTAGAAATAGGAGGACATATCAGATGAATATGTGGCTTGAAAAATGGTGCAGGGGGGAGGGATTCAAATTTCTGGGGCATTGGAACCAGTTCTAGAGGAGGTGGGACCAGTACAAACAGGACGGTCTGCACCTGGGCTGGACTGGAAACAATGTCCTAGGGGGAGCGTTTGCTGCTGTTCAGGAGGATTTAAACTAATGTGGCAGGGGGATGGGAACAAGTGCAGAGAGACAGAGGGGTGTAAAATGAAGGTAGAAGCAAAAAGTAGTAAGGTGAAAAGTAAAAGTGGCAGGCAGGCAAGTCCAGGGCAAAAATCAAAAAGGGCCACTTTTCAACGTAATTGTATAAGGGCTAAGAGTGCTGTAAAAGCAAGCCTAAAGGCTTTGCGTGTCAATGCAAGGAGCATTCATAACAAGGTGGATGAATTGAATGTGCAGATAGTTATTAATGAATATGATATAGTTAGGATCACAGAGACATGACTCCAGGGTGACCAAGGATGGGAGCTCAATATTCAGGGATATTCAATATTCAGGAGGGATAGACATGGAAGAAAAGGAGGTGGGGTAGCATTGCTGGTTAGAGAGGAGATTAACACAATAGAAAGGAAGGACATAAGCCGGGAAGATGTGGAATAGATATGGGTAGAGCTGCATAACACTAAAGGGCAGAAAACGCTGGTGGGAGTTGTGTACAGGCCACCTAACAGTAGTAGTGAGGTTAGGGATGGCATTAAACAGGAAATTAGAAATGCGTGCAATAAAGGAACAGCAGTTATAATGGGTGACTTCAATCTACATATAGATTGGGTGAACCTAATTGGTAAAGGTGCTGAGGAAGAGGATTTCTTGGAATGTATGCGGGATGGTTTTCTGAACCAACATGTCGAGGAACCAACTAGAGAGCAGGCCATTCTAGACTGGGTATTGAGTAATGAGGAAGGGTTAGTTAGCAATCTTGTCGTGCGAGGCCCCTTGGGTAAGAGTGACCATAATATGGTGGAATTCTTCATTAAGATGGAGAGTGGCATAGTTAATTCCGAAAAAAAGGTTCTGAACTTAAAGAAGGGTAACTTTGAAGGTATGAGTCATGAATTAGCTAAGATAGACTGGCAAATGATACTTAAAGGATTGAAGGTGGATATGCAATGGCAAGCATTTAAAGATCGCATGAACTACAACAATTGTTCACCCTAGTTTGGCAAAAGAATATATCAGGGAAGGTAGTGCACCCGTGGCTGACAAGGGAAATTAGGGATAGTATCAATTCCAAAGGAGAAACATACAAATTAGCCAGAAAAAGCCGCACATCTGAGGACTGGGAGAAATGGGAGTCCAGCAGAGGAGGACAAAGGGCTTAATTAGGAAAGGGAAAAAAAGATTATGAGAGAAAGCTGGCAGGGAACATAAAAACTGACTGTAAAAGCTTTTATACATATGTGTAAAAGAAAAGATTGGTTAAGACAAATATAGGTCCCTTACAGTCAGAAACAGGTGAATTGATCATGGGGAACAAGGACATGGCAGACCAATTGAATAACTGCTTTGGTTCTGTCTTCACTAAGGAGGACATAAATAATCTTCCAGAAATAATAGGGGACCGAGGGTCTAGTGAGATTGAGGAACTGAAGGAAATACATGTTAGTAGGGAAGTGGTGTTAGGTAAATTGAAGGGATTAAAGGCAGATAAATCCCCAGGGCCAGATGGTCTGCATCCCAGAGTGCTTAAGGAAGTAGCCCAAGAGATAATGGATGCATTAGTGATAATTTTTCAAAACTCTTTAGATTCTGGATTAGTTCCTGAGAATTGGAGGGTGGCTAATGTAACCCCACTTTTTAAAAAGGGAGGGAGCGAGAAACCTGGGAATTATAGACCGGTTAGCCTGACATCAGTAGTGGGGAAAATGCCAGAGTCAGTTATCAAAGATGTGATAACAGCACATTTGGAAAGCGGTGAAATCATCGGACAAAGTCAGCATGGATTTGTGAAAGGAAAATCATGTCTGACGAATCTCATAGAATTTTTTGAGGATGTAACTAGTAGAGTGGACAGGGGAGAACCAGTGGAAGTGGTATATTTGGATTTTCAAAAGGCTTTTGACAAGGTCCCACACAGGAAATTAGTGTGCAAACTTAAAGCACACGGTATTGGGGGTAAGGTATTGATGTGGATAGAGAATTGGTTGGCAAACAGAAAGCAAAGAGTGGGAATAAACGGGACCTTTTCAGAATGACAGGCAGTGACTAGTGGGGTACCGCAAGGCTCAGTGCTGGGACCCCAGTTGTTTACAATATATATTAATGACTTAGACGAGGGAATTAAATGCAGCATCTCCAAGTTTGCGGATGACACGAAGCTGGTCGGCAGTGTTAGCTGTAAGGAGGATACTAAGAGGATGCAGGATGACTTGGTTAGGTGAGTGGGCAAACTCATGGCAGATGCAATTTAATGTGGATAAATGTGAGGTTATCCACTTTGGTGGCAAGAACAGGATAACAAATTATCTGAATGGTGGCCGATTAGGAAAAGGGGAGGTGCAAAGAGACCTGGGTGTCATTGTACACCAGTCATTGAAAGTGGGCATGCAGGTACAGCAGGCGGTGAAAAAAGTGAATGGTATGCTGGCATTCATAGCAAGAGGATTCAAGTACAGGAGCAGGGAGGTTCTACTGCAGTTGTACAAGGCCTTGGTGAGACCACACCTGGAGTATTGTGTACAGTTTTGGTCCCCTAATCTGAGGAAAGACATTCTTGCCATAGAGGGAGTACAAAGAAGGTTCACCAGATTGATTCCTGGGATGGCAGGACTTTCATATGAGGAAAGACTGCGTTGACTAGGTTTATACTCGCTGGAATTTAGAACATTGAGGGGGAACCTTATTAAAACGTATAAAATGCTAAAGGGATTGGACAGGCTAGATGCAGGAAGATTGTTCCCGATGTTGGGGAAGTCCAGAACGAGGGGTCACAGTCTGAGGGTAAAGGGGAAGCCTTTTAGGACCGAGATGAGGAAAAACTTCACACAGAGAGTGGTGAATCTGTGGAATTCTCTGCCACAGGAAACAGTTGAGGCCAGTTCATTGGCTATATTTAATAGGGAGTTAGATATGCTCCTTATGGCTAAAGGGATCAGGGGGTATGGAAAGAAGGCAGGTACAGGGTTCTGAGTTGGATGATCAGCCATGATCATACTGAATGGCAGTGCAGGCTTGAAGGGCCGAATGGCCTACTCCTGCACCTATTTTCTATGTTCTATGTTTCAGAGATACTCAAACATATACCTAATAAAGTGGCCATGGAGTGGATTTCTCTTCTAGTTGTCTTTGGTCACCTGGAAATTTGGCTTGGTATTGGTATGTTATTGTCACAAGTGCTAAAAGTGCTAAAATTCAATGAAAAGGTTCTCTTGCATAGTGTTCATACAGATCAAATCATTGATGTAGAACAAGGTAACACAGTTACAAAGCAGAATGAAGTGAAAAAGCTACAGAGAAAATGCAAGTAAACAAAGCGCAAGATCATAATGAGGCAGACTGTGTGGTCAATTATTCATTTTATTGTACAAGAGGTCAGTTCAAGATTCTGAGCGTGGGATAGAAGCGGTCCTTGAGCCTGGTGGTACATGTTAATGTATCTTCTGCCCGATGGGAGAGGGGAGAAGAGAGAATGTCTGGGTGAGTAGGGTCTTTGATTATGCTGGTTACTTTACTGAGGCAGTGGGAAGTATAGACAGAGTCCATAGAGGGAAGGCTGATTTCTGGTGTGCTGTGCTGTGTCTACAATTCTCACATACAGAGCTGTTACCAGACCAAACCGTTATGTATCCAGATAGTATATTTTCTATGGTGCATTAATAAAAATTGGTAGGGGTTGTCTATAGCCTCTTGAGCATTCTTGGCTGTGATATCAATATGGTTGGATCAGGACAGATTACTGAGGATGTTCTCAACATGCAGTCTTCTCAATTTCAACATTGTTGATGTGGCTATGCACTGCCCCCCCCCAACTTTTGGAATTCAATAACGAACTCCACTTCTGGGTTTGAGCCACCCCAGTACTTCTGATTCAGTTATCATGTCAGAGCAACACACACAGAATGCTCAGCAGGCCAGTCAGCATCTATGGAAAAAAGTAAAGTCGACGTTTCGGACTGAGTCCTGCTGAATGACTCCCCCCTACCCCCCCCACCCCCGCATTGATCCCAATCACATAAGTTTAATTTGCCGATCCACTATGTCACACCCATAATTTTCTGACAATCCATTCCACCTTCTTCTGCGCTGTCGACATTTCAATTCCTTCAATCCCAATCTGGTCACTAACCTCCCTTTTCTTCTAAAGTGCCTGCCTCCTACACCCTACCCTGAGCTGTGATCTGCCATCTCCCTCCACCACCACTGCCTTACACACAGCAGAATGCCAATGTTATCCACCACATCCCCCTCCCCAACCCACTTGCTCAATATAAGCTGTTCCAGCTGTCCAAACCAGCCGATGGTCCAGCTGAAACTTTCTCTCCCCACCCACCCCTCCCCCAGCTCAGTAGGCACCCCTGTTAGGATGCCTTAAAGTTTCTACATAGATTCAGAGAGAAGTACACCACAGAAACAGCCTCTTCAGCTCAACAAGTCTGCATTGGCCATCAACTACTCATTTACAATAATCCTACATTAATCTCATTCTATTCTCCCTACTTTCGGCACTGCATTGTAGTGTAGCAGTTAGTGCAATCGCTTGACAATCCCAGAGACCACCAACCGGGGTTAAATTCCTGCCACTGTCTGTAAGGAGTTCGCACGTCCTCCCCATGACCCCGGGGGTTTCCTCCATGTGCTCCAGTTTCCTCCCACATTCCAAACACATATGGTTAGGGTTAGGGTTAGTAACATGCAGACATGTATGTTGGTGCCAGAAGTGCAGTGATGCCTGCAACCTACCCAGCTCAATCCTCGGATTGTGTTGGACATTGACACAAAATGATGCATTTCACTGTATGATTCATTGTACATGCAGTGCCCACTTTACTGGGTACAGGCGTGGAACCCAGTGTGGTCTTCTGTTGCTGTAGCCCGTCCATTTCAAGGCTTCAGCATGTTGTGCATTCAGAGATGCTTTTCTGTGCACTATAGTTGTATTGCGTGGTTATTTGTGTTACTATCACCTTCCTATCAGCTTGAATCAGTCTGACCATTCTCCTCTGACCTCTTCCATTAACAAGGCATCTTCTGCCCACAGAACTGCCACTCACAGGATGTTTTTTTTTTGCTTTTCACACCCTTCTCTGTAAACTCTAGAGACAGATGTGCATGAAAATCTCAGGATATCAGCAGTTTCTGAGATACACAAACTACCTCATCTGATACCAACAATTAATCAGTCACTTAGATCTTATCTCATGCTCATTTTGAGGTTTGATCAGAACAACTGAACCTCTTGACCATGTCTGCATGCTTTTATACACTGAGTTGCTGGCCCATGATTTGCTGATTAGATATTTGCATTAACAAGCTGTACAGGTGTACCTAATAAAGTGGCCAGTGAGTGTATATGTGGCAAGCAAAGCTAATTTTCTTTTCTTTCCCTTCACCTCCTCCCAGATTCTGTTGCTCATCTAAGTACTGTGGCCAATTAACCTATTCAACATGCACACGTTCTGGATGTGGGAGCGTACAAACTCAATACAAGCAAAGGTCTACAGCGCTGTAAGGCGGCAGCTCAACCAGATAGATGTACCACTGTGCCGTCCATGAAGTACACGTGCAGATGGCCTACCGCCATGTAGCAGCCATTGGGTAACGGAGATTCATCCCTATAGATTTTACAAATCTTTACCTAAAAAAATTAAGGTATGGAATTAACTTTGCTCAACAGAATTTACATGCAAAAAAAGAGCAGAAAGTTCATTTTTTGCAACTGGCATTTTTTCAATGCATGTACAGACGACACAGCTTTTACAAAAATATCTCAACGTAGACCGTTTTCTGGGAATGCAATCCTCCAGTAATGCGTGGTGTCCTGTTCTAGTATTTTTTAAACCTTCATATTTCATATACTAACTCCACATATATCATACATTAGATTTTCAGGGCTGGAGGGGTCGTTCAGGCTTAGCATTCCATTAAAGACTCAGTAACACCTCATTCAATATGATTTAATCAATTCTTTTATCTTTACAGCAAGAGTAATGCAGTTATTTTTGATTTTCATTTTAACATGCCTTTGAAGTTAATACAAAGTGGTGGTACCATTTCAACTGGAATCCAATCTATTGCTGACATTTCATGAAAGAAACACTAAGCATGAGATGCGGTTGTTACAGTTATTCAGCTGATTATCTTCCACATACATTTCATTCTATAGTGTGTCCTCCGCCTGTGAAGACTTGCAGGCTTGTGACTTTCCTCAGCATTATCAATGGAGAGTTCAAATGTAAAATGCAACAACAAATCCTAAATGGTCCATAATCAGGACCTAAATTTGAGATTTTATTACAGACTTAACAAGGACTTTGTTTTATTCTTTATCACTGGGACATTGTTTTGGGACAAGAGCAATTTAGAGTTATTTTAAGATAGAGTGGATAGCCAGCGCCTTTTCCCCATGGCACCACTGCTCAATACAAGGGGACATGGCTTTAAGGTAAGGAGTGGGAAGTTCAAGGGGGATATTAGAGGAAGGTTTTTTACTCAGAGAGTGGTTGGTGTGTGGAATGCACTGCCTGAGTCAGTGGTGGAAGCAGATACACTAGTGAAATTTAAGAGACTATTAGACAGGTATATGGAGGAATTTAAGGTGGGGGGTTATATGGGAGGCAGGGTTTAAGGGTCGGCACAACAATGTGGGCCAAAGGGCCTGTACTGTGCTGTACTATTCTATGTTCTATGAACTCATTGTTTTTGGTGTCAATCAGCAAACTTAAAAAACTTTCCATGGATGGCCACAAGGCTGAGCTCATGAGTTCACCTCTGCTCAATTCCAAACTGTGCATGGTCCATCCTTGAGCCATGCATAGACAGAGCAATGCAAGGTTGTTTTCAGGCTTCAGATATTACAGCACAGTCCCATTACAGCACAGTCCCATTACAGTTTTTGGCCATCTGCCTTCAGGTTCCGAGCTGGTTCACGGCATTTCAGGGAGTGCAGTTTTTCTCTCCCTTGCTCTGCCATTTGACCTTGTTAAGAGCAGACACAATTGCCTGTGGATATTTGTAGCAAAATAATATTGGCAAACTGTCTTGTGATGAGGAAGTCCTGTATGGCTTCAGGTGTTTAATAGAGTAACTTGACTCCATTATAAGGTTGCTGGCATGCTCTGTCTATTGCTTCCTGCCTCCTTGGCTGGCATCATCTCTCCAGTAAGGATGTACATGCTTTCCATAAATACAGGAAATTCTGCAGATGCCGGAAATCTAAAGTAGTGCACACAAAATGCTGGAGGAACTCAGCAGGTCAGGCGGCATCAATGGAAATGAATAAACGGTCAACGTTTCTGGCTGAGTCTCTTCTTCAAGACTTGAAAGTTTATGACATCTATTGGATTATATCAGACAACGATCATTCTATTGCTGATTCTTTCTTGCTTGTCTGAAACATTCATACACAAGGTGAGAATACAGCTTTGGGATAACTTAAGAAGAGGGTGTTGTTCTAACTGTGGACAAGTGTGCCCCCATTTTCAAATCTCTAATTTTCTGGATGTTATTTTATTGTATTTCTTAAACCTACAAAAACTTGAAGGGTTGGTAATTATGTAGCTTTAAATGTAATGGTGTCACGTACCCCGTGACGGGAATAAAGAACCAGCAGAGATGGAAAACACTTTGGAGTTCAGTATTGCTATAAACTAATAATATTTATTAGCAACTACTCAATACAGTAATATAAATGTAGATAAATCAAACAGGTTAGCAATGACTATAGATATATATAAGTAAGTATATCAGTAAGTGTGGAAACATATGTATGAAAAACCCAGCTTCTTTAAGTCTAGGGGTAAAAAGATACAGTCTTACGATGATGAGTAAAGTTCAGTTCAGTTCAGTTCGTGGTATTGAATAGTGATGGAGAGAGAAAGAGAGAGAGGGAGAGATTTGAGTCTTCACATGAGCTGACACCATTGATCTTTTCGTTGTCCTCCGAAATCCTTTAAAAAGTCACCAACTGTGACCACAACAAAGGGGACCGGTTTTCTGTGGTGGAGCTATCACCCAGGCGAGGGTGGACATGTGGACAAATCCCCACCAGTCAACCCCTTTCCTTTTCACTGCAAGATCCTCCAAAAACTCACTTTCTCTGCAGGCACAACAAAGCTCATTCAGTGTCTGAAATATGTGTCTGAGGTCTATATCATCTGACCTCCTATTTATCTCATCGTACTGGATACCAGCTGTCATTCAAATAACTCCTCCGTCCCTTCTCTGTGTAAGAAATACACCAGCATGCCACGTCCTTGGGAAGTATCAACACGCTGCCGAAAAAGTCATAACATCCATTGTCCATTAAATAACCGCCCTCGGTTACCATAGCAACTTATGAGCTGCTCGGTGCCATCTCTCTCTCCAACTCAGCAGAAATCCAAAAGTTACTTCCAGTGCCTTAAAGTGACAGTCCAACAGTTAGTCTTCGTCTCTCTCTCTCTCTCTCTTCAAAACAAGATATCGATGTTAAATAACTCTCTCTCTCTCTCTCTCTCTTTTCAAAAGCAGCTAATAGGGGTAAACGAGTACAGTTCACAGCGGTAATTCAAGACCCTGTCACAATAGCAACAGGATTGCTGTTACAAAGTGATAAAACATATGAGAACAACATTTTTAAAATCAATTTCAGTATTTTTGTAAAGAGTGTCTTTTAATCTGCTCAGATACTTATTTGCATAAGAAGTGAATCCAATAAAATATTTAAGAGATTAAAGGACTAACTCAGATCGCAGTGACAGGAGACCAGTTCTGTCGCACATTCTTCTAACCAGGAGGCCAGCCCATCTGACGACCTCCAATCACATGGATGTGTAAATGGTACACAGACTGTGCTCCATTCTTCCCATCGTTAATCACTATGAAGAGAAAAAGTATGTTGTAAGAAGACCCACCAACAACTGAGATTGCTACTTCCACTGAGGTTGGGTGAATCTAGAACTAGAAGTCACAGGTTAAGGGTAAAAGGTGAAATGTTTAAGAAGAACCCAATGGAAACATCTTCACTCAGAGGGTGATGAGAATGTGGAAACAAGCTGCCAGCAGAAGTTTGGATGTGGATTCAATTTCAGCATTTCATGGAGGTTTGAAAAAGTACATGGATGGGAAGGGTGTGGAGGGCTATGGTTCAGGTGCCAGTTGATGGGACTAGGCAGACTAAGAGTTCAGCATGAATTACATGGGCTGAAGGATCTCTTTCTGTGCTGTGTGCTCAATGACTATGACTCTACGAATAAGTAAAAAATAACCAATAGATCATTCTAATAATACTTTTGTCCAGGTATAGAAGCAAGTGGAATTCATAATTTTTTTTTCTCAGCCTAGTTTACAGCTGTTTGATACCCTCTCTGACTCACTCAACTGCTCATCATTCACTTGCATGTCCAGGTGTTTTCACCATGCAGTATATTGCACCATGGTGTTTACAGACAATGATAGAAGTATCTGACTAGTGGTGTCATGGGTGTACGATAATGTCCTGGGAGTCCCAAGACAGGAGGGACTGGGTTCTCCAGCAATACTTGGGAATGGTCATTGATGTATTTCTCTGGGGAAAAACATAACACTGTGGTAGGGTATAGGTTTAAGGTCAGAAGTGAAGAGATTTAAAAGGGACATCGGGGCATCTTCTTCACGTGGGGGGGGAGGTGTGTATTTAAAATGAGCTGTCAGAATTTTGGTTGAGGTAGGCTCATTAGCAACATTTAAAAGCCATCTAGATAAGTACATGGATAGGAGAGCTTTCAAGGCCTATGCGAGATGATGGGACTAGTAAAGCAGTCTAAATGGACCAACTGATCCTGACCCACTGGCACAGATTAACAACTGCGGGATGCTGGTAGCTCAGGTTGGCTATTTGGAAGTTTGGTTGATCACCGAGCTTGGCAAAATGTTTGCAGATGTTTCGGCTCCAATCGAGAAGCCATCATCAGGGTGTTGTCTCCTCAGAATGCCAGCTTATATACTCCTCCAGGGTCCAGATGGATATTGATTAGATGTTGTGATCTGGTTGGCTGGTTTAAAATACTGTGAACAGTTTAGCAGTAGAAGATTCTGGTTGGCTAGCTTCGAGGGAGGTCCGTTGAAAACTGGCGATTCGTTGATTGTTGACGTTGTTTCTATTTTCTGTGTAAGGGTTCATATTACCAGATTTATATGTTGATGTGTTTGTTGACGGATCCTTCTGTAGAAAACCATGCTTTGAGAAATTCTTGTTCTTTTCTTGTTCTTGCTTTGAATCAAGACTTTGGCAGTCATCCAGTTGAAATGGTTTCCTTCTTCACCATCATGAGCTGATACTAGTGAGAGTGAGTCGTGCCTTCTGCTCGCTAGCCAATCAGATCACGACATGTAATCAATATCCATCCGTATCCCAGAGGAGTATATAAGCCGGCATTCTGAGGAGACAACACCCTCAACTGTACACTGATGATGGCTTCTCGATTGGAGCCGAAACATCTGCAAACGTTTTGCCAAGTTCAGGTATCAACCAAACTTCCAAACAGATCAACAATGCCCATGACCCATCATACCTCCCTCCCACAGGCAAATTCCCTAAGAACCTCTTTTGCAAAATCATGATCTCTGCCAAAAAGACACTTCAACTGTTTCCAGGTGAGATTCAGCACAACGAATATCACATCAAGAAACCTGGACATAATCAATGTATTTCTCTGACAACTACAATGGCTTTATAAAATACAACAATATGTTCATATTGTATTTTAGATATTTGAGGCAGTCCCACTGGTGAAAAAGGAGATAAATCTCTGTGCTGGATGCTTCAAAGAATTATGCAAACTTGGAGAAGGCTGGGGTCATTTGGCAGCACCTCATGTTGCCTGTTAATAATCAACTACGTATAGATATCTGCAAAGTACAAGGTTCAAGAATGCCCATGAAACATTAATGTAAAGTTTGCAATTTCAGCTAAAAATCAGAAAATGTGTTACATGTTTAACAAAATATTAAAATGTTTAACGAAGTTGTTAGTATGTCCACACCGTACTACTCTGCAGTCCAGGCATGCTACTGCCTCTCTGAGGCAGTCTGGATCTGTTTTTGCTAAGCAGTGACTTCTTCAGAATGAGAATCAGATTCAGGCTTATTATCACTGATATACGTTGTGAAACATATGTCAGTGGGTAGTGGCTCCATATGTCACTACTACAGGGCGTGACGACCCTGCCTTACACGAGTCCTGGGCTCAGCTGGCTCCGGCTGACGGTATCCGGTATGGGTCCCTATCCAGGGTTACGGATCCCACTGCCTTGTGGGTATCTTCGGGAGAAGAGAAGGCTAAGGAGTAAACCCTACACAAATCCGGAGTGAAGCCCCTAAGGCGGTTGGATGACGTATCACGTCACCTCCCGGCAGCTCCTGCAGCCAAGCTGATGCCAAATGTACTGCTTCGCATTCCTTTGGACCACGTCCGCCAGGCCGAGAGGGGGATCTTGATGTCTGGGCAGCCCAGGATCTCCATATTGATCGCCCAGGTCTGCGCCCCGGACGGACGTCTCCGTTGTCTACTTAGACAGACGGAGCCATGATGATGATGATGATGATGTTGTGAAATGTGTTATGTTGCTACAGCAGTACAGTGCAACACGTTAAGAAATATTTTTTTTTACAGCGGTGCAAAAAGAGATTAAAAGGTGAGATTTTGTTCATGGGTTCATGGTCCATTCAGAAATCTGATGGCAGAGAGGAAGAAGCTGTTCTTAAAATATTGGGAGTGTGTGTGTTAGGTAAACCTGCTTCTGCCATGGAGGTGGCAAAGAGACGAGGCCATGTCCTGAATGAAGAGGGTCCCTAATGATGCATGTCACCTTCTTGAGGCATCACATGTTGAAGATGTCACTGATGATGGGGAAGCTTGGGTCCATGGTGCAGGAAGGTATACCTATCACTAGCTCTGACCCAAGCACATCATGATGGTCCTTAATCTTATTACATATGAAAATACTATCTTACTCATTCCTTCAATTAGAAAATGTTAATAACATTTCCATCTACTCATACAACTTTCGCAGACTTACCCACTCTGTAGCCATCTGTGAGCCCTTCTTTCTTCGCAAGATTTTTAGCCACTATCAACAAATGTCCCAGCAGCTGTTTGTACAATGAAAAATAAAGTTTAAATCACAATCAAAATGCTTCCGTTTGATCAACCTAATTCATAAATGTTCTAACAATGCAAAGGTGACTTCAAATCTACGTTTACTTCCTTGCTGTAGTCTGCATCTTTTAATTCCTCCTTAAATTTAATATTCACATTGTTTGCCATCAACATTTATATTACAATATGCAATTTATATTGTGCTCTTAAAATATCCCAAGGCTCTATCAAACAAAATCTGGGATCAAGTCACATTAGAAAATAAAAGAACAGGTGACCATAATTACATTCTATATATAGCAGCCATCCTCTCTTACCTCCTTGTCATCATCTGCTGTGGCACTAATTCGTGGTATCGGCACTTTGGGTATCACGAGAAAGTGAACTGGACCCTGAGGATTTATGTCTCTGAAAGACAGGCACTGCAAAGAAGATGATACAGTAACTAGGCAGAACTATAGAATCAAACAATAAAAAATTATTAACAGTTACTTTGTTGACTGCCATGTGCTAGCTTGAAATTCTCCCATTTTGTTTATTACACTCAGGTCACACCAGATTCAGCAGAACTTTCTTATTTTTGCAAAAAGTTAACATACCATCTGTCTGCCAAATTGTTTGTTGTATCTTTATTTTACTATCTGTGTCCCATGAACTGGCACACCAAGATCCCTCTCTTTATCAAAATCTACTAGTCTCTTGCCATTTAGAACATATTTTTCCCTATACTTCTTCCCAAAGTGCACAACCTAATTTTTGCACAGTAGACTTCTTGTCTTCTCGTTTAACCTATCTACAGCTAGTTTTCCCTCTTGCTCGGAATCAGGAGTTAAGCTACTATACGAGTCACACTTTATCAGCTATAAACATGAATCTAGAATATAAATTATATGGATGCATGATTCAAATGAGTAAGTGCATCAGGAGCACTTCAATATACAAGTAAAATGGAATTCAGTGCATGGAAATATACCTGATCATCTTCGTAAATAATGTCAGCAGAAATTGATCTATCAATAATTTTTGAGAATAACGTAGGCGGTTGGTTTCCATATTTCTTCCTTGCTTCGTCAGCCAACTTTGCTTTAAGCACTTCACTATTATCAACGTTTGATGAACAGTAGCCTTTCTAAATGTGGAAAGGAAAAAAAGTTTAACATGTGTTTAATAGGCATTATTTCTTATTTAGTAATACAGCACGGAACAGGCCCCTCTAGCCCAACGAGCCACAAAGGCCGGCAACTCACCTATTTAACCCTAGCCTAATCACAGGACAATTTACAATGTCCAGTTAACCTAGTAACCGGTACGTCTTTGTACTGTGGGAGGAAACGGGAGCAGCCGCAGAAAACTAGTGCATTCATGGGGAGGACAAACAAACTCCTTACCGAGGATGCTGGAAATGAACTCTGCCTCCAATGCCCCAAACTTTAACTGCATCGTGCGAACCACCATGTTACAGGGGCGCCCCTTCAGCCAGTGTGAATAACATCAAAGTTCAAAATAAATGTAAAGGTAAATTTATTTATCAAAGTATGAATATGTGACCATGTACTTCCCTGACATTCATTTACTTGCCAGCATTCACAGTAAAACAAAGGAATCAATGAGAAAAAGCTACACACAAAGACTGTAACTGCAACTCAACCTCTATACAAGCTAGACTCTGAAGACCTAGCACGGCTTAACGCTTGTCTTTTGGAGAAATGTATTGAACATAGGCACACCTCAAGGATATGTGCTTGCACCACTACTCTACTCTCTCTACACTCATGAGTGTACAACTAAGCACAACCTAAACAGCATTTACAAATTCACAGATGATACCACCTTTGTCGGTACAATCGCAGCTAGCAATGAGGAGACAGGAGTGAGTTAGATCTGCTAGTTGAGTGGTGTCACAACAATCCTGCATTCAACTTTAAGGAGGTGGTACAGGAGCCTGAAGAAAAGATGAGGATTAGCTTTACTTATCACTGAAATCGAAATATCAAAACAGTGAAATGTGTCATTTGTGTCAAATCAAATCAGCAATGATTGTGCTGGGCAGCCTGCAAATGTCACCAAGCATCAAGCACCAACATAGCAACACACATCAAAGTTGCTGGTGAACGCAGCAGGCCAGGCAGCATCTCTAGGAAGAGCTGCAGTTGACGTTTCAGGCCGAGACCCTGAGTCCTGACGAAGGGTCTCGGCATGAAACGTCAACGGCACCTCTTCCTAGAGATGCTGCCTGGCCTGCTGCGTTCACCAGCAACTTTGATGTGTGTTGCTTGAATTTCCAGCATCTGCAGAATTCCTGTTGTAAGCACCAACATAGCATGCCCACTACTCACTGATGCCAACTGTACATTCCAAAGACATACGTAGGAGGTAACTGCAGCACCTGGATGAAAACACGCATTACAGAAAGACATACAAACTCCTTACAGAATTGAACCTGGGTTGCTGGCACTATGCTACCATGCCACCCACATTCAATGTTACAGAAACAGCTTCTTCCCCACCATCAGATTTCCTCCGGCGCTCCCGTTTCCTCCGGTCCACTTTCTAAAGACGTATGGGTTAGGGTTATTGAGTTGTCCGCTTGCTATGCTGGTGTCAGAAGTATGGTGACACTTAAGGGCTGTCCCCAGCACATTTAGAATCGTGTTGGTCATTGGTGCAAAACAATGCATTTCACTATATTTTTGACAAATAAAACTGATCTTTAAACTTCATCAGATTCATCAGGATATTGCCTGGGACGAAGCAGTTCATTTATAGAGGAAGACATGAGAGGCTATATGTGTTCTCTCTGGAGCAAGGGCATGACTTAGGTATATAAAATTACAAGTGGTGTAGATAATAGGGGATTATTATTATTATTATCCAGGCTGTAAAAATAGGGGACAAGCTCTCCTCCACAATCACTCTGAGCACCGGTGCCCCACAAAGCTGTGTACTCAGCCCCCTGCTGTACTCACTGTACACCCAAGATTGTGTGGCCAAGTTTCCATCAAACTCAATATATAAGTTTGCTGATGACACAACAATTGTAGGCTGTATCTCGGGTAATGATGAGTTTGAGTACATAGAGGAAACCAAGAACCTGGTGGCATGGTGCGAAGACAATAACCTATCCCTCAAGGTCAGCAAGACAAAGGAATTGGTTGTTGACTTCAGAAGGAGTAGCTGACCGCACGACCCCATTTACATTGGTGGTGCGCAAGTGGAACAGGTCAAAATCTTTAAGTTCCTCGGGGTCAATATCACAAATGACCTGACTTGGTCCAACCAAGCAGAGTTCACTGCCAAGAAGGCCCACCAGCGCCTTTACTTCCTGAGAAAACTAAAGAAATTTGGCCTGTCCCCTAAAACCCTCACTAATTTTTATAGATGCACCGTAGAAAGCATTCTTTTAGGGTGCATCACAACCTGGTGTGGAAGTTGTCCTGTCCAAGTCCAAAAGAAGCTGCAGAAGATCATGAACACGGCACAGCACATCACACAAACCAATCTCCCATCCTTGGACTCACTTTACACCGCACGCTGTTGGAGAAGTGCTGCCGGGATAATTAAGGACACAACCCACCCAGCCAACAGACTTTTTGTCCCTCTTCCCTCCAGGAGAAGGTTCAGGAGCTTGAAGACTGGTACGGCCAGATTTGGAAACAGCTTCTTTCCAACTGTGATGAGACTGCTGAACGGATCCTGACCCGGATCTGGGCCATACCCTCCAAATATCCGGACCTGCCTCTCAGTTTTTTTGCACTACCTTACTTCCCATTTTTCTACTTTCTATTTTATAAATTAATTTTTTAATATTTACTAATTTTAACTATTTTTAATATTTAATATTTGTAATCCAGGGAGTGTGAAGCACAGATTCAAATATCGCTGTGATGATAGTACGTTCTAGTACTAATTGTTTGGCGATAATAAAGTATAAAGTATAATTAATCTGATCATAAACATACTAATTAGCCCCCTCCACCCCCTCTATTATCCATCACACTACAAACACTTTAAACTGCTTTTTATAATGTTGTTGACATTGTAAATGCATGCTAGTATTTATGTATGTTAATCCATATTCATATTTTAACTTTATATTTTAGATCATTCTTTATTGAGTGTTTTTGTTGCACGTCACGCCCACACTCCATAGCAAATTCCTAATATATGTAAATGTGTATGGTGAATAAAGTTGATTCTTGATAGTGCAGACTGCAGTAAAAAAATTCCCCAGATTTAGAGAGGATGGATGGAACCCTCTCCACACAGAGAGTGGTAAGCGTCTGGAATGTATTGCCTGGGAGAACAGTTGAAGGTAAATCACTGAAAGATGTGTCTGGACGAACACTTCAATCGCTTAGACATTGAGGGTCATGGGATTAACAGTGTCCACTGGATGACATGGCCGAGCGGCCTATTTCCATGCTGTACTCTATGATTCGCTTTCAAACTCCCGTTACCCAAATCTTAACTAATCCTGCAGTGAACAAGACGCTTGAATTGTTGGGATCTCTCAAAAGGTTGCAGATGACAGTAGAGGCGCACCGCGTAAGGATTTAAAATATAAGGCTGCAGTAAAATCGTAAGAGATGATCACAATTTTCCCTAGGAAGTAGCAACCCCTGCCGCCGAACTCCGAAACACTAGGCGTTTCATTTGATAAACGTGCAGTCCTATTGGTTCGACTGAGTGGAAGGTGATTCACTTTGACCCGATTGGGGAGGGAAGCCGTCAGTCATATCAATCCTAATTACACGGCGCCAGCCCTTACCTCCATACAGGCGCTGAGTCTGGGAGCAAGCAAAGTCGCAGTCAGACCAAGAATGCCGCGGACAGCGAACACCCTGGGCCGCCCCAGTGCAGCAACCAGGTTCATTCTGCAATCTTTCACCCTTCCTACGTCCGAGCAGGCTTCCGAGTCATTCTTTGCGGACACTTTATCCACAAGCAGCTCCTGGTTGGTTAATTTAAGCCATGTGGCTTGAACTAGTGATTGTGCGCAAGGGCGGTAGTCAACGATCACCGCCAATGATTGGGCAAATAGAAACTTAATGCTGCCAATACACGGTAGGTAAAATTCGTGCACTTGGTAAATAAAATGAAATGCAGAAAACCAGTTAGGTAGAAGGCAATTATGTTTTTATTTCAAAATATACTATATTCAAAAATAAAATTATATACAGTAAACCATTAAATGACTCTCAATCCTTTACATAAATTTCCCTTATGGTTTCTACATATCCATACTTTGGCCACCCACGTGGCACGCCAGTTGTTCACCTTACCACACCATTGTTGAGGGGTCTACACCCCGCCACCCGACCCCTCCCACTCCCGCGGGTGAAAGAATAACCTATACCGTGGTCCTTCCCCACTGGGCTCTTGCGGTGGTTGCACCGAGTTTTCAGTGCGTCCCTCAGCACGTACTCCTGCAGCCGAGAATGTGCCAGTCGGCAGTATTCTGCCACGGACATCTCCATGTGCTGGTAGATCATCAAGTCTTTCACCGAGTTGATGATCTGCCAGCACCACCGGATGTTGGTCTCCGTGTGCGTCCCCGGGAACAGCCCGTAGATCAGGGAATCCTTTGTTCCGCAGCTGCCAGGGATGAAACGTGACACTAGCCCGTCCATCCTCCTCCACACCTTCTCTGCGAACTGACAGTGTGCAAAGAGGTGGGTCACAGACTCCTCCTCACTGCAGTCCTCCCGTGGGCAGCGGGGTGTGGAGGCGACGTTCCGGGTGTACAGGAGGGATTTGACTGGGAGGGCCCCTCTCACCGCCAGCCAGGTGAGGTCCTGGTGCCTGTTGGTGAGGTCTGGTAATGAGGCATTTTGCCTGATGTACTGGACAGTCTGCTCAGGGAACCACCCCACTGTGTCCATCACGTCCTTCTCCTGCAGGACATTTACGGGCAGACCACTGCCTGATGGCCCTGTGGTCAAAGGCGTTCTCCTGGAAGAACTTTTCTACGAAGGACAGGTATGGCGGCAACGACCAGCTGACTAGGGCGTTGCGTGGGAATGGAGCCAGACCCATCCTTCGTAGCGAAGGCGACAGGTAGAAACCTGGGCACATAGTGGTACTTGGTGCCCACATATCTGGGCTCTACACACGAAGCCACACACGAAGCTGGCCAACAGGGTGAGGGCGACATTGGGGACGTTCCAGCCCCGATTGTCCAGGGACTTGTGCATGACGGTCTGCCTGATCCGTTCTATCTTGGATCCCCCGATGTAATGTTAATTTAGTACAATTTATGTTTGTGCAAACGTATTGTATCCGTCATCTTCTAGATTGTTGTCTTTCCCCTAACCCCACCTTTTTATTCTGGTGTCTTCCCCATTCCTTTCCTGAAGAAGGGTCTCGGCCCAAAACATCGACTTTTTATTCATTTCCAGAGATGCTGCTTGACCTGCTGAGTTCCACCAGCATTTAGTGTGTGTTGTGTATCTGATGCTATGTGCCCAAATAAATTTTCATTTCACCTATACGAACATGTACATGTGCATTTGACAATTAACTCGACTTTCATTTTAAATGTTTTAAATAAAGGAAATACAGAAAGCATCAGCAGGTCTGAAAGCAGAAACAGCATCTCGGGTCGATTACCTGTTATTTGAATGTTCTGACGTTCTTAGTAAATTCACAATGATGTTAAAATGGTTACAGATCAACTATTCAATGACATTGCATTTGAATAAAGCCTTATGAAAATAAAAAAAACATGCCACATTTTTTCTAGATAGTCTCATCAAACTACTATCGAGCCCAATTCTCATGCATAAGAAAAATAGATTTAAGGACTAGATGCAAATCATTTGGGACGAATCCTTACCATAACACTTGTGTGGAAAGACCACAGAAACCAGACCCTTACCCTGGTAAAGTAATATAGACAGTTACATTACAATAAACAGTGGAACAAAGCAACAGATCAAGCTAAGACAAATAAAGTTTAAGACATACCTGAAAGACCCCGGGGAATTATTAATAACAACATTTATAAGGAGCGAAAACAAATAAAATGAATTTGAGATGGTATTTTGATGATGTTTGTCAGAATACAAGCCCATAAGATATGAGCAGGATTGGGCCATACAAAGGCCTCTCCACCAATTAATCATGGTCATTTTTTTTCCAATCCCATTCTCTTGTCTTCTGCATTTAATCTTAACTCCTTTACCAATCAAGAATTGATCAATCTCTGCCTTAAATGATTCGGTCTGCACAGCCCTCTGTGGCAGATAATTCCAGGAATTCACAACCTGCTGGCTTTTCATCCATTTTAATGCCTCTTTATTCTGAGGACGTGCCCTCAGCGATAATGTTTCCACTAGTATGAGTCTATGATTCATTCCCACTTTATCTGGACCTTTCAATATCCAGCAGGTTTCAATGAGATTCCCGCTTTATTCTTCCGAACTCCATCCAAAGCAGGCCCAAGCCATCAAACACCCCTTCATATGATAAGCCTGGAGTTGTTCTTGTGAACTTCTTCTGGACCCTCTCCAGGACCTGTACACTTGTCCAGGTGCAGCACAGTAGCATAGTGGTTAGCACCATGCTGTATAGTACAGGTGACCCAGGTTCAATTCCCACTGCTTCCAGTAAGGAGTTTGTATATTCTCCCCGTGACAGTGTGGGTTGCCTCCCACAGTCCAAAGATGTACCAGTTAATTGGTCATTGTAAATTATCCTGTGATTAGGATCAGATTAAAACATCAGGGGATTGCTGGGTGGCCATATTCAAAGGGCTAGAAGGGCTCACTGTATGTCAATAAACAAAAACAAAATACACCCACATATGGGGCCCAAAATTGCTCACAGTATTTCAAATGCAATCGGACCAATGCCTTCTGTGCTCCTCACAGCAGTGTCATACTTAAAGCAACCTGCCATCTGGTGTTAACAATTCAGTTTAACAGTAAAATTCCTTTACAGCACTGTCTGAAGATTGGAGTTCTAATGGTTCCGAGCCAAATGTATACTGTATTACTGCAATCTTTGGAATATTTGACACATTTAAAAGAGGTCCATAAAAATACTTAATGGCTCCTTGATTTAAGATGGTCCTGAAATAGAATTTTAAGCCCTGAATCATACTTCTTATTGTTATTAGGAATTTAGTTACACAAAATGTTCCAAGTACTAAACATAAACTTTGACAATTATTAAATAGTTTTTTGCAAATAAGCTCTTTTTAAAAAATGCAGGGAGAGAAAAAGTTTGCACTTGCATACATATTTCAGATTTTATAAAAACACTCAAATCATCTTTCAAATCACAATTTAGTTATAATTTTGGCCCAGAAGGAAACACATGACAATTGTCTACAAGACAAAAAGTGTTGAAACAACTTTATCAAATTTTTTTTAAAATTATAAATGTTCTTTGAGTGTAAAGTAACCAATATGAAGATAAAACATCAGCAGCATTAAAGTGGAAATTTCTAAAAATCCCACAAGACAATTGTTTCACAAAATAAATGATTGAGTTAATGATTTGTTTCCAATGCGTGGCAGGCTTCAACATATCACAATGTTTCTAAAAACCCATTCTGGCTCTTTTCCTTTTTGGCTGAGATGATCCAGGCTGACTTCGAGGCATTGGAAGGAAGGACATTTCACTAGTGGATGCCATTTGTAAAGATCCAACATGGGACAATTGTGTAGAGGTAGCTAATGGTAAAAACCCATCTATTCCATCGTCTCCTTGAGAAGACTGGGGTGTGAGATCTTCTAGTGCAGCTAAGTAATTTTGAAGAATTCTCTTTCTTTCCTTGGGAATACTGACCAACTGCCTTTCTTGTGGAAATGTGGGTGTTGGTGTTTGGTTTTGTTCTACTACAGACACACTGGATTGAAGATCCACTTCTCGTCCAAGATTTTCATTAACACTCGCATTTGATACTTCTAGAGATTTTTTTGACAGAACATTACTTTCTGCACCAGATAAGTAGTCACTCTGTTCTGAATCCAGCACAGAAGACCTACTCCAACCCGAAAAATCACTGAAGTCCGACAAATTAGACACTGAGGATGTGAAGCTCCCGGACAGTCCTCTGCGTTGTCCTGCTCGAGATAACTTTTCCAGTCTTCTTCTTGCTCGCAAAGCTCGGACCTTTTTGTCCCGGTTCACATCTAATTTTTCTGCCCACCACTCATTCCACTTACCTTCCCATGATGCTGTAAGTCTTTCACTCAATTCATCCCTCCACACTGAGGGATCCACAACATCTGGAACACTAACAGGATCAAGTATCGGAAAAGTATTTTGGCAAAGCACTTGCTTTTTTTCCATAACCGCTTTCATTTTATTCCACATTTCTTTGTATGTGTCATTTAATTCATTATCCTTCAAAAATGCTTTATGTGAGAACATGCGCTTTGTACTGATGACAGAATGCTTCTGTGGCTCTTCAAAACCATTTCGAAATTTCTGTTGCTTTTTTAAGAATGAGTTCATCCACCTTCTACACACGATAAGAGTAGCAGAACTGGGTGTTAAAGGTGTCTTAGTAATCTGCTTGATCGATGACTGGAATCTCAGTTTGTCTACTGACCTCAGTGAAGAGGCTTCTTCCTGCCTTTCACTCTCACCTGGTACTAAATCTTGTGCTTCATCACGACTTGGTTCTGTACCACAGTTTACTGACTGTACCTTTTCACCCAAAGTAGCTGTGTTTGGTTCATGTTCACTTTCAGCTATCATTCCTGAGTCTTTCAATGTCCTTTTCCCGTTAGCTGACAAGTTCTGAGGGACCAATGTCTGGTAAAATAGGTCTCCTGCTGCAGACAGCTGGAACACTGACAGGGTCTTTTTGCCACGAGTGTGGTAAAGTGTCGCAAGTCCTGCAGAACAAATGTAAATTTAAAATGATGCTTTTTTTCCCCCACTCATAAAAACTGTAGCTAACCACAAATTGTTTCAGTACCCTTTTACTTTAATGTTTCTCCGCAACACATTTTATTCACCTGGGACTCCTCCAACAGCACAGCAGGTTACCACAAGAGAAACCATGTGGTCTTCCATTGTTGCAGTGAAGTATTACCCCAATGCATTTTTTAAATTTCAAAAACTTTTAGTATTTTCATGCTTTTATCTTAATACTTAAAATGGTAAATATATTATGAGCTGATAATTACATCATGCTTTGAAATTAGTCCCAAGTTAATTTCAGATACTTTTTTTAAAAATTCAGATCTCACCTGCCCCAGCAGAGTGCAGTCTCTCAGCAACCATTTCATGTGAGTGAGGTCTCCTGACTGGCAGGTGTTGCATTATGTCATAAATAGTGGAGAGTTTCTGTGGAGGCCCAAATGATTGGCAAGGCATCTGTGTCCCACCTAACAAAATAAAATTCAGAATAAATTACATTCTAGTATTACACTACATTTGTTGATTAATTCCAGCCTTTCTCAAGGAATATTCCATAATCTTCTAGACAGAAATATGTGGAAGGAAAGTACTTGTTCATGCAAATCTCTTCTTGAGAATCTAATGCACTTTGAACTTTTCTGTCATCAAGAGAAACAACAGATCTTCCTCACTTTCCCCTTGGAACTATGACAAGCTTTCCTCAATACCTTTCCCACCCTCGCCTTGATTCCTTCTTCTCAACCTCTGATGTACTTGATCAGCTTATCATAATCATTCACTGTATTCTTGATCAAAACATTTGGCTTTCATGGTAGCCAGAAAGCAAAATGATTCAGTCTTCGTCATATAAACAACTGGGCTCTCTTCAAAATCAACAGATACGTCTGTCCTTCAAACACTGACCCATTTTCTTATTACAGCACTTGGCAAGTAATCATTGAGACTGGTGCCCACTTCTCCTGCGGCTTAATCTGGATCAAAATCTCCTACAAAATGTGTAGACAGTTTTGGCTAGAATCCTAAATTATACTTTGTGACTGTAATCACATTACTTCTTCCCATCCTCTCTGAAGCCTTTCATCCAGCAGAATTTCTACATCATCTCCCAATACTTCATTGTCCAGCCTGACCGTCATTTGATTCCATTCTTATCTACCAAACATTAGTCAAACAATCACCAGCAATGGCACCATTTCCCATCTTTTCACCTGACCACCCTTGGATGCTTCCCATTTATCACCACAGCACAGATCTCTAATATTAGACAATGACATTCAGCTCTTCCTTTTACCAGTTAATCTTACTACTTGTATGGTTTTCTTTAAAGCAGTTTAAAATGCACAATTTCCAAACAATACCTGTTTAATAAATTTTAAAAGTATTCCTCAAATACTCCAGAGTTTGAACAAATAACATTATATAACTGCAATGAATTTGGTTGTGTTTGCCATTCTTTGGAGAGAGAATTTTAAGGACAGGTCTCTCCTGTATATGCCAAATAAAACATTCAATCATTCTCTTGGATCTCTATGACCTCATTATTATCACAGAGTAAGCAAACACTCATGTTCACCATCTATCATTGAGCTGGAAGTTTCTAATCACCTGAATACTGCAGAAGCAACACCTCCTGAGTGCGTTGAGTCCCCAAAACAATCTTGTTTGTTCTGTTCCTTACTGCCCCATTGGTGACCTGTGCAAACATTGGTGGCGAGTCCAAGGTGTGGTCCCATTTTAGAACAGGAACAGTAGAGAATCGTTCATCAACAATGTAAGCAGAATACTATATTTAAAAGAATATTCATTTAGTATTCAAGCAACATGTTCAGACACAGAATATCAATTTCAAATCTTTCACAATCCAGAGAAAAAAGTTCTAAACTTATAACTTGACCCCATAAATGGCAGGGTGCAAAACTGAAAAGATTGCCAAGAAATCTGTCAAAATTTTGTGCTATTCTTTTACTTCTGACTTCTGTTAAAGTCATTACCACAGCTTGATGTAAACATCAAAAGTGTTAGCAGGCTTCTTACTCATGAAGCGTGGCACAAAATAATCTGTTTCCTCATGAAACATTAAAAATCAACATTCTATTTCTCAGAAACAAAAACAGAAATTTGCACAAACCAAAAGAAATGGTAAGTAAATAAAAGTAAATTTATTGAGATAGAAATGCTGGTTATGACATCTGAATCTATTTCTCTTCAATTTTTGCATGCACTAAATTCATGACTGGAAAGTAATTAATTCAAAGTAACAAAATAAGTTGGTAATAAAGAGATATGAATTCAAGTGACATAAAGTAATTGTCACTTCAATTCACTTCTCTTTATTGCCAAGTTATTCTGTGTTAGTTTGTATTCTCTTCTCAGTCATGAATTATTTTATCTCAGTTTAACTGGTAAACTCAAGCCGTGGTTCATAATCTGCTTTTAAAAACTACAAACAGTGTGTTTGTAAACTGATGGTCTCATTTGTGCACTTGATTTACTTGTCTGACATGTTTTTATGAATAATTAAACAGACAGATAACTGTTAATACACAAGATTAAATTACACAAACCTGTGTTGTAATTAGGTGATGGTATGGATTTACATCACGGAGGTGTTTGGGAAGAATCACACGTTCACCTTTTTGGCAGTCAGCAGCAGCTCCTACCTTAAACAAGGTTTGGTTATAGCCTTCACCAGTCTGCATGAATACATTAAAAAGGGTTTGATGCCTTTCTTTGTTTCTGAACTTTGTTATTGCATTTATATTTTCTTTCAACAATAGGCTCATGGTGTTAAGACCCAGTTATGAGAATATTACCATCAATCCCTTTTCTGCCACTCATTTCCTGTAACTTATTCTCCCTCACAGATCCATCAACTCCCTCCAATTCTCTTACCATCAATCTATGCCAAGGTCAGCTGGCTACCGCAAATTACTTTCACTTTGTTTGGGATGTGGGAGGAAACCCAGATGGCCACAAATCCAAATCCATAGGACCCAAGATTAGATCAAACCTGGGTTGAGTAAGACAGTAGTACTATCTACTGTCACCATGACTCCCTGTGCATTACCAATACAGCTACTAACACCATGGTTTCATAGAAATACAGCATGAAAATATCTTTCTCCCCAAAGAAACAAAATTTAATTTACAAATAGCTGCAAGCACATTTTATATTACAGTCAAGCCTATTAATTTAAAAATCCGACCTTACCCCTCGTTTTTTTTTAATATAAAAACATTCACACTTTGAAAAGATGCATTCTAATTACTTATATCTGATTTCAGCATTAAAACTGAAGTGCAAAAGGTGGGAGGTACAGGAGCCATGAATAACCTAAATTCATAAATAGTTGATTTTTTTTGTAATGTTTGTACTTCTAGTTGCAACAGCTTTGTTAAGTGTTCTGTTTTTAATGACCAAAATTAGATAAAGTTTGAATTACTCCTTACAATGTTGATAACAAAGTTATTTGGGTAGTAAAAACAATCCTGCATATAAATGTTCTAAACCTCAATAACAACTCAGGTTGAGAATGTTGAGAAGGAACTAGAAAAAAAATGAAAGATCATAACAATACAAAATTAAAAGAATATTCCTGAACCCAAGGGTTTTAAAACTACAATGAAATAAAATTTAAATATTTCTTACCCTCACATCAGTTAAGTCCAGTCCAGTTCTATCAGCATACATATACACCCGTGGGTGAGCTGTGAAATCACACCACCTCCATGGTAACTGAGCATTGAAGTACAGGTTCTCTGTTTCCTTTCTTATTTTCTGAAGGCTAAGGTATAAACAAAAAGGTAATGTTAAAGTGTTAAAGGGATCCTTACATGTAAAATTAGTCTACCAATCCAACCTTAAAATAAGTTTTAAGTTTTACAAAACATGCACACATCTATGAACAAATCCAAACTTCTGACTCAGCTCAGTCTACGTACTCTTTGTTGAGGAAATATACTACAATTTAGTTACTCTAGCCTAGGCCTTCATATTAATTCAAAAAGACAGGAGAATATATAATTTCCCCCAACAAAAATCATCACAAAAAAGGACCAATCACAGGGAGCTGAGCAAATTGATCAGCTTTCCAAGACCTGGTCAAACCAAAGAAAGTATAGATTCGATAGATATCAGAACTATATGCTATCTATTTTTAAAATACAGACCCAAAATTACACCTGAACTTGACACACCACAAATTAGAAGCTACTATGCTTTGCATGTATTATTTTATATGTAATCCGGTATGTAATTATACATAACTCATAAATGCCTCTTCAATAAAGGTAACAGAATAGGCTAGTAACATAACTGTAACTTGAGAGAAAATAGTCTTCTCGATTTTCTCCCTTAAAATGGGAATCTATTTACTATTTTAACAGAATGTACAACTAGGAACAAAAAGACTCAAAGATTTGCTGCTAAAGCCATTGTGATGGCTTTTACAAAAGAAGATATTAATAGGATTAATTGCTCTCTGATGAGGCACTACTGCTTATCAACAAAAAAAACACGGTACTCTATCAAAAACAGATTTATTATCACTGACATTCCAGGAAATTTGTTGTTTTATGGAAGCAGTAAAGTGCAAGGCATAAAGTTACAAACAATTTAAATGCAAGAGGAATAGAGGGGTAGTGCTCATGGGTCATTCAGAAATCTGATGGCAGAGGGGAAGCAAAGCTGGTACTAAAATGTTGAGAGTGGTCTTCAAGCTACTCAATGGTGGTAAAGAGAGAGGGCATTTCGCAGATGGTGAGGATCCATAATAATGGATACCACCTACTTGAGGCACTGGTGGGGAGGGTTGTGACCATGATGGAGCTGACTAAGCCTACAAGCCAAATATATAACTAAATCTGGCTTTTCAATAATTCTTTTCAGTCCACCCGTGCCCAACATTCATCCTTTGCTGCTTACAATTTACTTAAAATTTGATGAAAATAAAACTTGTAGTTTTAATAACTCGTTGCCTATCAAAACGCACATTGTGATTGGTATGCATTTATTTGAATTGAAAGTATAAAAGAAGCCTGCAGCTCCAAATGAAAAGGGAAGACTTTCCTGTCTATTCATTTTCAGGAACTTTCAAAGTACATTTGCATTTACCCTTTGTCCAGGACCCAAAGATAGGCAGCTCCACACTCACTGGCAATTACCAACTCTCCAGGCACATGAGGGCTGAGATAAAAGAATAAATAATTATAGCTAAAAGATTTCAGCACTGCATGTATTAAGCCCTATAACTTCTACAAGAACCTAACATGGTAGTCTCAAACATTTAACATTTTTTTAATAAGAGAAAAACCTTACAGCCAAGCTGCATTTTACTAAGTCTTAACTTAATCCCACTCTGCTTCTCTTTTCATAAGTTACACTTAGAAAAGCTAAGAAAATACAAGGACAACAAACACACTGCATGTAGAAGAATCTTTTGGCCCCAAGAACCCAACATAAATTGTAGAACTGCCAAAATTGTAACCAAAATTATTCCATTGTAGTTTGCGCAAAAGGACAAAATCAGTTACAGAATAAGCACTAATTGAGAGGAAACACTCCAGTGTCTATTGGCTTCTGGTATTTAAATCCACTGTCAGGAACAAAGTATAAAACTTGTTGCTTCATAATCGTCTTAATAAGAATTGATAGAACAAAGAGAATAGGGACAGAACAGTGACGGGGGTCTTACTACTTGAAGAAGGGAGGAACTAAAGATGCCACCTAGCATAAAACAGCTATTTCTATTACCAGAGATAAGAAAATTCCATAGATAATAATCCAATTAGAAAATACCTATTCAATGCTGTAGTAAAATTAACCAATGAGAAAACAGTTATTCACTTAATGAAAGAAAAAAAGCACCTTCAGCTTTATACTTTGTATAACCACTAGAAGCATCGTAAACTTTTTAAGCATATATAAAGGCTACTTAAAATACAAGCAGATAATAACTAAACTGCAAAGAAGATGACAATTAAACACAGATCGAACAGTACTTAGCTGTGTCTTCTACCTGTCTTTCAGACACAAATAGCTGTCTTTAAAATGTACATCTCAACATCAATAGGTCCAAATTAAAGCTCTCAACACCGGTATCATGCTCTAACTTAACTAAATAAATTAGGAAAACAATGACTTATTGATCTACCCTTCAAAGATAAAAATTTGCATTTTAACCCCCCCCCCATTCTAGTAGCAAAACATCTGGAGCCTCCTTCACAGCAGCTTTATTGAAAAAAAATTATCATCCAGCCACAGAGGGATATTGCAGATGAACAAAAGTTTGGACAGAAATAGGTTCTATGGAAGAGAGAGCTGGCACATGGAGGAATTTAGTGAGAGAAGTCTAGTGGTTGAAGTGTTTTAATGAGGTAAGTATTATGAAGGATTGAAATCAGAGGCTTAAAAAGCCAGAAATAGAAAAACATATTTCTCAAGAGTACTGCAATGAAAGAAATAGAACCATTTGGAAAAAGGAATAAAAGCTTTTAAAATTGAGTCATTGCTTGCACAGATCTGGAAATAGAGAAGCAATGGTTAAACACCATATGGTGAAAGTTAGGACATGAATACCCCAGAATTCTGCATGAATTTATAAAGGGTTAATTGCGAGAAGCCACCCAGAAGTGCAACAGGAGAGCGCAGAAGCAGCAGCTCAAGGCATACAAAAAGTGTGAAGAGGTGCCAGCCTAGCCAAGGTGTAATACTGGTCTACATGCACAAATAAAGAACAAAAACTGCACAAAGTAAAACTAAAACACACAAACTGCTGGAGGAACTCGGCAGATCAGGCAGCATCCATGGAAAGGAATAAAGTGTTGATGTTTCAGACTGAGGCCCTTCAGCAGGACTGGAAAAGAAGGGGGAAGGAACCAGAATGAGAAGGTATGTTGGGGTGGGGGGGGGGGAAGGAGGATTACAAGCTATAAGGTGATAGGTGAAGCTAGGAGCGGGGGAAGGTAAGTGTGTGACTTCTCCCCCTTCTTCCATTCCCTATTCTGGATCCCCTCTTCTCCTCACCTGCCTACACTGTAAATTAAAAATAAACAATTCTAACAGTGAAGTGGACCCTGAGTGAACTCAGGGAGTAAATCTCTAGTAATTTACCTGGAAGACCATTCAATGTGTGAATTATGCTATCTGAACTTTATAGATGGTAGAAACAATTTAGTTGTAATCTTTCTAAGATTGTCATAAAACACTTCTTTTCCAAGAATTTATTCTCATAGTTCAGCCCTCAAGTTTCTGTCTTACTGCTCTTTAAACTGTCCCTCACTGTATGATGGCTGAAATAAATTTAAAGTTGCAGAACAATTCAGCCCCAACGCACAGAACACTTACTTGCAAATTGTATTCTATTTGCAAATGGTGCAGTATGAAAACTATATCCTACTGAATGCTCTTAGAGTCACATAATTGTTTGAGTATATTACAAAGTATTAATTAAGTAAAAGAAACAATATTAATAAAAACGTAGTTAAAAATGTAACCTTCATATACATAGCTCCTTTAACATTGCAAAATGTTGCAAAATGATTCAGTAACATATCAAATATATTGTATCAAAAAATGGAAATATTATAAGGACTTACCTGGAGACAGGATTTCAGGAAAGACTGGCAGCAGTGTTTGAGAGAATTGCTTTAGAGTGGAACCCAGATGACTAATGGCAAGAATAAATTTAGTACCCTTATTCTTCCATGAGAAAGCTAGATTCCAAAATGGCCAGGTGTGGGCCATAAAGTTTCAGTCCAAGTTTAATTTCAAACTTGGGAAGGGTAGAATTTATGATTTAAGAAAGCTTGGAGAATATGCATTTTACAAATCCTGAGTATTAAGATTTCAGAAAAATTAAACTCTGAACTTAATCCTTACCTGACATTAATGCATGTAGCCACCTCTTCTGTCTGAACCACTTGTAAGGCAGCTGGATTTATTTCACTGGAGAGTTTCCATGCTCCACAATGGTAGTCAGAGCGAACCCCTACAAAAACTGCCATTTGGAAAAAAATTTGGTGAACAAATAAGCATGATTTATTAATAAACCATTTTTAAATTAGAAAACTAATTATATTCATGTGTACAAATTTATTCCGTTTTTTAAAAATCAACATAGCCACAGGAGTGAGCCATACAGGCAATGACTCTACACAGTGCATTAAATAGAGAGGTGCAGTAACTTTACATGTTTGTAGAATTGGGCAATAAACAGAATTGTAAGTTGTTTAAAGAAAGTCATCTTTTGGACCTGAATGTAAGATGGGCTCGCAATAAGACACTGGCATCTTTCAATGGCATTAATCTGAAAAGTAATTCCATGGTACCAAATATCAAAAGGAATGGCATTATAACAAAGGTGGAATATTACTTTAAATACTTTGCATGTGAGGTATTTCACTGCTAAGAAAGTCAGCTTTATATATCTAGAATACATCTGCTTCTTCAGATGCTCTTAAAACGTGATACAATTTAATTTATTCCTCAATCAACTGTATTCCTAACAGTGAGAATCTGTTGTCAATCATTAGCATAATTATTACAATACTTCCCATCATATGTAGTGTTTTGAGACACTAGTATGTTAAAGCTCCAATATAAATGCAAGTTTTTCTTCTTTCCATTTAAAATAAAATTTTGAAAAATACAAAACATTGCAAATATAATCGTTATCATCTACTATTACCTTCTTCCTCCAAAGCACTAGAGTTGATTTGGTGAATTCTACCCTTCAGTTCAAATTTCACTGGCTTAAATTTCATGTTCAATTTTGGCATTTTATCTTGATCATAACTCAGTGCAACTTTATGGAAATCTGATGCTTATGCATAAAGGAACATTAACAACAATGATAAAAAAGTAAATCTTCATGTTTCATGCCTCTCATTAATATAACAGAATGGTAAACTCAAGACTATTACTTTATAGCTCCCTAACCTCTTCAGTATCATGAACCAAAATAAAGTTCTACATTAAACTTACCTTTGGCAGAGTACCAAGTCCTAATGCTAAATTCAGAAAATAATACAAAAGATGAATTGATCTTTATTCCACAAGTAAACATTCAACAAGCATATAAAAGTAGCTCAGTGCAAGCTTCAAAACAGAGGAAACTGAAAGAAATGTTTTGTTTGAAACAGAAAAAGAATTTGAGAAGTATTGATGTACCTTTTCCCTTAGCATCAGGGTTTTGGATTTTAAATACCAGTATTTAATGTACTGACAGTTCAGTGCATTAATGAGGAAATGCATCTTTAGGTGAGACAGTAAATGGTGATTCAGTTGATATGTTCACTAACACATTAATCTGCCATGACAAAATGTAAACAGGCCTGAAGATTCCCCTCTTAAGCACCTTTCATCCTTGACTTCACCCTAAGTAGATGACTTGATCAACTCTGGTATTTGGCACACTGCTATGAGAAATTTGCTGCTGCATTTATCTGTAGAGGGCAGTAATTCCATTTCAAATACCATGTCAAGCTCTGTGGGTAGAAGAAGGTACTGTTACAAATTTAGACTTTTGTCATCCCATCGTCATCATGGCCCCACGATTGATGTACCATCAACCTTCAGACCATGCCACTCAGGGGCTTGCGCTAATACTATTTTTTGTAAACTATGTGCTATCATAACTATATGTTTTTGTGCATTGCGTGTTACTGCATGGTACATACAGTGTTTTGCAGTTTGGCCCTGAAGGAACACTGTCTTATTCCTCTTTTTACTCCCTACAGGTCTCTTAATTCCTTCCCTTCAGATACATATCTATCTCCCTTTTAAACACTACATTTAAATCTGTTTCACTAAAATGCATGCTGAACTGCAAAGAACTTCTTTCCTCATATCACTTCCAGTCCTTGAGAAAATCATCTTAATTCTACAATAATTAAGGCAGTGTCTTTTTCCCTTTAGACATGTACAATTTTGGACAATAATACAAAATCATCTTAATTCTACAATAATTAAGGCCGTGTCTTTTTCCCTTTAGACATGTACAATTTTGGACAATAATACAAAACAATGAACACACTAAGTTACCCCATACTCATGAGTTATTTTACTTAAACAATTCGATTCCTCACTACCAACCTAAAAGCTGAACTTTTGAACCTGGCTAGAGCTCAGTTTCATGGGCTGCTGTGCAAGTCCTGGTAAGAAACCCAATGCCTGTGAGATTGAGTCCGGGGCCAAGTACTAGAGGTCCGTCTGTCTGTGTGAGGGATGGAAAAAGGGCTTGCTTTGGTGTTATTGTCTTGTTTTGTTCTTCTTGTTGTTGATGCTTTTGTTGTTGTGTTTTGCGGTACATTGTGTTGCTGCGTTGAACGTTGTGTATGTGCAATGTTGGTGCCGGAATGGGTGATGACACTTGTGGGGTGCCCCCAGCACATCGTGAGATGCATTGGTTGTTAACACAAATGATAAATACTGCTGTATGTTTCAATGTGCATAAGATAAATAAATCTGAATATGAATCCATCATTAAACTGAAATACTTGTTTTCAATTTCTCTACCTAAGATCATCACTCATTTTTAAGCTTTCTCCAGTCCTTCTAACATCCAGGATCATTACATCCTTCCACTGTTGGCCTCTTTAAACCCTGACTATACTTGCTATACCCATAATGGCTATGGCTTCTGTGTCATTCACAAAACTCCAAAATTCCCACACCAAAATCCTTTCTAGCCTTCAACCGCACTAAGATGCAGTATAAACCCTAACTTTGGACTAAGCATTCAGTCAGCTGACAACAACTACTCAGAAGGATACTCAGCGAGTTCATGGAGTTGCTGCCAGGATAGATCAAACATCCATCTTCAGAATTGGCCCCTTCGGAAAAGGGGCAATATACCAGAGCTCCTCCAGTGGCAGAGTGATCAAACAGAAGTTTGTTCCTTTGAATCTTCATTTCTTCATGAATATTTTCTGCCAGTAAGTCTGGTGGAATGTCAAAAATAGACTCCCGCAGCAACAGATTTAAAAGTCTCGCATGTTTACTCGCACTAGAAAGTGGGCATCTATATAAAAAGCATAAAACAGAATAAATGCTTAGAAGACAGTGATCTGCAAACTTATTGAGATCTTAACAAAACTGACATTTTATACAAACAAGATTTTTTTTTGGCTTAATAA
The DNA here is from genome assembly GCF_030028105.1 of Mobula birostris. Lineage (NCBI taxonomy): Eukaryota > Metazoa > Chordata > Chondrichthyes > Myliobatiformes > Myliobatidae > Mobula > Mobula birostris. The sequence goes on along the minus strand of NC_092372.1, from coordinate 29,949,415 downwards.
TTACTAATAAAGGACAGTAACTGTGATGAATCATCAACAGCATATGAACCTAAGGGAACTTTGAATTTTGTGTTTAATATTTACAAATTGCAGCATTACAATCTGGTGAATAAACTACAGACGTCGATACTGAGGTAGAAGCCATTGTAAATGACATTCCTGGAGCTAACGTACAATTTTTTTGAAGATTATTGTTTAAACAAGGACCTTGGAAAATATAACCCAGAGAAATATATCTGCACAAAAGCATTACTGACACTAGAAATCAAATGAATTAGAAAATGCTAGGAAGGTTCAGCAGATCTGGCAGAATGCAAGAAGAGAAACAATATTTTCAGATCACTAACCACCTGTCTATGTCAGTGATCTGGAAAAGCAATTGTTTTCTTTCCACAGATGATGCCATGCCAGTTATTTTTAGATGAGAAAGCTCTATAGAGAGAACAATTTCATAAGATATTCCCTCCAAGATAAATTCTTACCCTCTCTTTTTTACACGCTCTGTGAATGCTCTCAAATGGTTTACATTTACTGCTGTCTTCCTTGCGTTTCCCTTGAAGAAAAAAAACATAGAATCAGACTAACATGCATGTTAAATTATTCCTCCACATTCACACAGGTGCACTGCTAAAAATAATGAAGGCAAATGTAATATTAAACATTGAAGATCTAACAAATTGAAGCTGTGGGCTGCAATAAATTTGGGGAAGATGAACAAGCAAAAAACAGACACAATAAACAATAACATAACACGTACAAGAAAAAACAGAAGTCTCTAATGCACAGATCCTAAAAAATAATGAGGCTTAATATATTATACAAGATACCTTCCTTTATACCCTAAGGAATAAGTGCCAGGGCAGAGAGGTTTTACTAAAACTGCAACAGACAATTCTGCCAGCTTGGCTGACAGCTAGAATAGTCTGTATAGTTGAGGTCATTATATTACAAGAACACAAACAACAGGAATTCTGCAGATGCTGGAAATTCAAGCAACACACATCAAAGTTGCTGGTGTACGCAGCAGGCCAGGCAGCATCTCTAGGAAGAGGTGCAGTCGACGTTTCAGGCCGAGACCCTTCGTCAGGACTAACTGAAGGAAGAATGAGTAAGGGATTTGAAAGTTAGAGGGGAAGGGGGAGGGGGAGGGGGAGGGGGAGATCCAAAATGATAGGAGAAGACAGGAGGGGGAGGGATGGAGCCAAGAGCTAGACAGGTGATTGGCAAAAGGGGATACGAGAGGATCATGGGACAGGAGGTCCGGGGAGAAAGACAAGTGGGGGGGGGGGACCCAGAGGATGGGCAAGAGGTATATTCAGAGGGACAGAGGGAGAAAAAGGAGAGTGAGAGAAAGAATGTGTGCATAAAAATGAGTAACAGATGGGATACGAGGGGGAGGTGGGGCCTTAGCGGAAGTTAGAGAAGTCGATGTTCATGCCATCAGGTTGGAGGCTACCCAGACGGAATATAAGGTGTTGTTCCTCCAACCTGAGTGTGGCTTCATCTTTACAGTAGAGGAGGCCGTGGATGGACATGTCAGAATGGGGATGGGATGTGGAATTAAAATGCGTGGCCACTGGGAGATCCTGCTTTCTCTGGCGGACAGAGCGTAGATGTTCAGCAAAGCGGTCTCCCAGTCTGCGTCGGGTCTCGCCAATATATAAAAGGCCACATCGGGAGCACCGGACGCAGTATATCACCCCGGTCGACTCACAGGTGAAGTGTTGCCTCACCTGGAAGGACTGTTTGGGGCCCTGAATGGTGGGATCCCACCACTAAGCACATCTTTCCCTCCCCCTCTCTCTCTGCATTCCGCAGGGATCGCTCCCTACACAACTCCCTTGTCCATTCGTCCCCCCCATCCCTCCCCACTGATCTCCCTCCTGGCACTTATCCGTGTAAGCGGAACAAGTGCTACACATGCCCTTACACTTCCTCCCTTACCACCATTCAGGGCCCCAAACAGTCCTTCCAGGTGAGGCAACACTTCACCTGTGAGTCGACCGGGGTGATATACTGCGTCCGGTGCTCCCGATGTGGCCTTTTATATATTGGCGAGACCCGACGCAGACTGGGAGACCGCTTTGCTGAACATCTACGCTCTGTCCGCCAGAGAAAGCAGGATCTCCCAGTGGCCACACATTTTAATTCCACATCCCATTCCCATTCTGACATGTCCATCCACGGCCTCCTCTACTGTAAAGATGAAGCCACACTCAGGTTGGAGGAACAACACCTTATATTCCGTCTGGGTAGCCTCCAACCTGATGGCATGAACATCGACTTCTCTAACTTCCGCTAAGGCCCCACCTCCGCCTCGTATCCCATCTGTTACTCATTTTTATGCACACATTCTTTCTCTCACTCTCCTTTTTCTCCCTCTGAATATACCTCTTGCCCATCCTCTGGGTCCCCCCCCCCCCTTGTCTTTCTTCCCGGACCTCCTGTCCCATGATCCTCTCGTATCCCCTTTTGCCAATCACCTGTCCAGCTCTTGGCTCCATCCCTCCCCCTCCTGTCTTCTCCTATCATTTTGGATCTCCCCCTCCCCCTCCAACTTTCAAATCCCTTGCTCATTCTTCCTTCAGTTAGTCCTGACGAAGGGTCTCGGCCTGAAACGTCGACTGCACCTCTTCCTACAGATGCTGCCTGACCTGCTGCGTTCACCAGCAACTTTGATATTACAAGAACAGTATTTTTTTCCATCTGCCATCAGATTTCTGAATGGTCCATGAACTCAGGAAGTGTATGAACTTTTATTGGTACTTTTAGTAATTTGTTATGCCTGCACAGTACTGCAGCCATAAAGGAACAAATTTCACGGATTATGTCAGTGACAATAAATCTGATTCTGATAATACCAGAGAGGGAAACAGAGGAACTATATGAAGAGGCTGCTAGGATGGGTCAAAGCATATCCCTGCTGTGATGTAAACTTTTATATTTCAATGGATTTGCAGTGATTCTCAACTTCAAGGTAGTCCTGGGAAAGCAAAATTGAGTTGTGGACAGAATAGTGCAAGGAATGGCCGAATCAGATACTCAAAATGCTCATATATATTATGGGTTCTGACATTACACAACAGACTTAATTTGTAACTACAGAACAATGACATATATAATGACACATGGTGCTTCAGGGGTTTATCTGAAAAGTATCACACTGGGACTGGAGAAGATCAAGTGTTGGAAATTAAGACAAATAACAATAAACTGACCACATAAATTGACTAAACGTTTATCATTTTTCGAAATACAAAAAAAAAAGCACAAATCAATCAACCTAGTTCTTTATCCTTTCCATTTTGTCCCTCTCGACATCAGTCATAACCAGCACAAGTCCCCCTTTGGGATATTATCCATGTGAACATATTAATATTTGGATACTATCAGTATTTCAAGCACTGGGGATAGTGCAGGAAGTGAGACAAAAATCTTAATTTCACAGCATAACCATTTCCAGAATTACTGAGAACTTATTTTTTCCCCTCTTTCTAAACCAACTGAATGTTAAATAGACAGCATTTTGTTTTATTCTGATTATTTACAGCTTAAACATTAGTATATTTAATATTTCAATTATAGACTATGAGAAAGCTTCCAGTAAAGAAAGAAATCTACCCTATAAGGAGGTTTTATGGAATTTTGTTTGTTGTATTTCTTTAATAAAACTGGAGATCAAAATTCTATGCAAAATAGTTTGTAAGTTAGTGTGATACACACATCTAGGAGACAAACTGGTTTCTGGAACAATTCACCAAAGATTAAATCTGTAATTTAGTACAGATTTCTAAATGTAACATTTAGCCACATTAAAATCAAAGCGGCTTCTCTTAAAATGAGAGGAATAGATTGTTCAAAATAATATCTTAAAAAATAGTTCTTACCCTGAGAACAGATTCACCAAAGTAAAAGTGCTCTTCTAGCAGCTTGCCCATTGAGCTGAAGGCATCATTATAATGATCAAGGAAGAAGTTAGCCATCTTCAAAGTTATAAAAAGGACACCAGTGACAGTATTAACATTTTCAGAAATAGAAATAAAACAAACTCTCTCTCAATCATAAATCATTTTATAAATTCTTCAGAATATCACGCGCAATTTCAGACAGAGTAACTGTAAAGCCTGTAAGATATTAGAGATACAATTATTCTTGCAACTTGATATGCATGTTAGAAATTTAGTAAAGTTAGCAGTAATTAAATCAAGCAAGCCACATTTCACTTGACACAAGTAAACACACTATTGTATGAGTCACTGAATATTTCAATGAAAAAAATTTAAATATCTAACAATCATCACAAAAGTTATTAAATTATAAGCCAAGTAGCTCACAGGAGGCATATACCATAACTAGTGGGACCCTGAAAGTATTGTGGGATAAAGGGAGCTCTGCATACAAGCTCAAATATCCCTGTGTACAAGCACACCCAGAAAGAACAAAAACAAAGACTACTTTCTAAACGTGCAGAAAATTCAAAAATCTGCAGTGCATAGGGAGTTGGAATCCTTGCGCAGGTTGAGTCAGTGGTGCAAAAGGCAAGTGCAATGTTAGCATTCATTTCAAGAGGAATGGAATAGAAAAGCAAGGATGTAATGCTGAGGCTTTATAATGCACTAGTGAGGCCTCACGGAGTATACTGAGCAGTTTTGAGCACCTTTTTTAAGAAAGAAAATGCTGACATTAGAGAGAGTTCAGGAGGTTAACAAGAATGAATCCTGGAATGAAAGGCTTATTGGATGAGGAGTCATTGATGGCTCTGGGTCTTTACTCACTGGAATTTAGAAGAATGAGGGGTGAGTCTCATTGAAACTTATTGAATGTTGAAAGGCCTGGATACAGTGGATGTGAAGAGGATATTTCCTATGGCGGGAGAGTCTAGGACCAGAGGCCACAGCCTCAGAGTAGAGGAGCAGTGCTTTAGAAAGGCGAAGAGGAAGAATTTCTTTAGCCAGAGGATAGTGAATCTGTGGGTGTGGAGGTCAGGTCATTGGTTATATTTAAGGCTGAAGTTGATAAGCTCTTGATTAGTCATGGCGTGAAGGTTATGGGGTGAAAGCAGGAGAATGGGGTTGAGAGGGAACTGGATCAGCCAAATGGTCTAATTCTGCTCCCAAGTCATATGGTTTTAGACAAGACATTGAAGACAGGATGCAGGATACTTGCCCTCATTAGCTGAGGCATAAAATATAAGCACAGAGAAATCTTGTCAAGGCCTTATAAAGCATTGGTTAGACCACAGCTGAAATATAGCTTGTAGTGCTGGTTGCCACGCCGTAGGATATGTATGCTTGCACTGGAATGGGTGCAGAAGAAATTCACCAGATTGTTGCTGGGGTGGGTGGAATGTGCTGTACATTCTATTAAACTACCACGCAGCGCAAGTTTATCACTTAAACTTAAGTTACAACTTTTCCCAAAACATACCTGCTCTGTGAAATTAAGTGGGGCCATTGTCATTGCCTCTGTTTTTCCACCTGTCATTATCCTGCCAGTGTAAGTCAGCTCTTCTAGGCTTACTGGACGGAATTTGCACGCTTAAAAACAAGTAGTAAAAATAGTTTAAGACAAATAAAATAAGACACATGCTCTAGACCCTTCCCCCCCCAATTGAGGAGTTCCTTTAAAACAAGCTAAAATGCTTTATGAGAAATGTCGTAACAATTTTTAAAATATTCTTTTTCATTTACTTGTATTTCACAAATAACTTCAAAGCTAATTGACAAAAATGTGTTACGTGGCAGAAATGCTATAAATTCACATACATAAAGAGGGACAATTTGACAGATATTCTTGAGGTAGTTTTTTTTTCTTTTCCTGAAAATCATGACAGGTACCACACCACACTTATTCCATTAGGTTTATCTTTCACTGGCATCACACCGAATGGATCAGCCTTCCTGAAAGTTTATACTGAACAGTATTTGGTCATAAGAATTGCACAATTACACCAACTTCATCCTCGTCTAAAATCCCTACATGCATACTGTCTATCCCTCTGATAAATGGTCATGTTAAAGGATAAGTTAAAACTTAACCAGAAACGTCATCTCCTTTTCAGATGGTTCCAAATTACTTAAAGGCTAAGAGCACTTTAGAATTGCAATTATTTTTAATTTATATTAAAAAAATATTTATAATCAGTGGATCTTTGACTTTCAATTCTGATGGAAAATAATCAACCTCTCTAGATGCCCTTTGACTTGCTCAGTTCTGTTTTGTTTTTCTAATATATGCCTTCCAAATTTAGAGTACTTTGTTTTGGTTCCCAATGTTACAAACTACCAGCAAAGAGTTTTCTTAACACATATTTCACCTATAATCTATTTTCGATACACTATGTTATTAATAACTTAGCAAATGAAATCAAATTTACATTACCTGTTTTGGCTGGAAGTAGTGGAATTGGAACTGGTTCCAATGGTTCCCAGTTCTCTCGTTTCAAACATTTTAAGGCTGCCCATTTCAATTCTGATGCCTGCAATTGCAGTTGTGTACATTTGTAAACCAAACAATAAAAATTGATTCAAGAAACTGCAACAATTAAAGATTTAAAATTAATTAGATGCTATTAAAAATGCATACTTTAGAGTGGCCAGAAATGCTGATGAGGCAATTATAACTCACTTAAGTCTGTATGTTACTCAATTCTGAGACATTTTGGTGAAACCACATCAGAAAACAGTATTTTTCTCCCTATTTAAGAAATGGATATCATTGTGTGGGAAACTACTCAGAAAAGGTTATTAAAATAAGCAGGTTCTGTAATGAGGAAAAGTTGGACAAGTTAGGCTTGTGTCTTTGAGTTTCTAAGAGTGGAAGTGAATTTAACTGAAATATGAAAGATCCTAAGAAGACTTAACAGGATAGATACGCAGAATCGGGTTTAATATCATTGTCTCATATGGCATAAAATTTTATTTTGTGGCAGCAGAAAAGTGAAAAGACATAAAATTACTACAAATTACAAAATAAGTATTGCAAAAAAACGAAATGATTCCTTGTTTGCACTACAGGTGTCCCCCGCTTTTCGAACATTCGCTTTACGAAACCTCACTGTTACAAAAGACCTACATTAGTACCCTGCTTTCGCTTTCAGAAGGTGTTTTCACTGTTACGAAGAAAGGCAGCGTGCGATAAAAAATCAGCATGCGATAAAAGGCAGCACGCGCCCCGAGCAGCCGCTCTCCCCCGGATTCCGAACAGCATTGCTTAAACACATTGCATTGAGCAGTCGTTAGCAAGATGAGTTCTATGGTATCAGAAAAGCCTAAAAGAGCTCGTAAGGGTGTTACACAGCGTAAAACTAGACATAATTAAGCGTTTCGATCGTGGTGAAAGAAGCAAGGAGTTTGGCTTGTGGAAGCTGACGAAGATGATGTTGAAAAGGTTTTGGCATCCCATGACCAAGAACTGATAGATGAAGAGCTGATGCAACTGGAAGAGGAAAGGATAATAATCAAAACCGAATGCAGTAGCGAAAGTGAGGTCGTCCAGGAACTGAACGTGAAGCAACTGCGTGAGATTTTCGCTGCAATGATAAAGTATGACTTTAATTTCGAATGGGTACGTAGGTTTAGGAGATATTTGCAAGATGGTTTGAGTCCTTACAAAGAACTGTGTGATATAAAAATGCTCGAGGCTCACTAGTCAAGCAAGCCTTCCACATCAGCCACAGCAGACGACAAACCTCGACCTTCGACATTGAGGCAGGCAGTCATAGGAGAAGAAGAGCTGCCTGCCCTGATCGATGATGAGAGGACACCCCCATGTCCCACCACCACAACCCCCGGGCCCCGGACAGATACTGCACCGATTCGCGGAGAATGCAGCAGTAGCCGGGAGGCACACAGCACATCTTTAAGAAAAAAGCCGAAATAAACATACTAATTAATTAGGTGCTGCCTAGCACGTAATTGTCAGCCCTGATCAGTGCAATCACCTGATATGGTAAATAGGCTGTGTATTTATCATATCATTCCTGCTTTTACTATATATTACTGTTATTTTAGGTTTTATGTGTTATTTGGCATGATTTGGTAGGTTATTTTTGAGTCTGCGAACACTCACAAAATTTTCCCATATAAATAAATGGTAATTGCTTCTTTGTTTTACGACATTTCGGCTTACAAACCGTTTCATAGGAACGCTCTACCTTTGGATGGCAGGGGAAACCTGCAGAAATCTGATGGCAGAGGTAAAGTAGCTGTTTCTGAATTGTTGATTGTGGGTCTTCTGGTGGGTACTTCCTCCTTAATGATAATGAGAAGAGGGCATGTTCCAGATATTAAGGATCCTAAATAATGAATGCTGCCTTTTTCAGGCATCGCCCCTTAAAGATGTCCTCAATGGTGGTGAAGGTCGTGTTCATGATGGAGCTAGCAGTCCACAACCCTCTGTGGCCTCATGCAATCCTGTGCATTGGAAGCTCCATACCAGGCTGTATTATAACCAGTCAGACATCTACAGAAATTTGTAAGTCTTTGCTGGCACACAAAATCTCCTCAAACTCCTAACAAAGTAGAGCTGCTGGTGTGCCTTCTTTGAAATTGCATCAATACAGAGGGCCCAGAATGGATTCTCCAAGATGTTGAAATCACAGCTTCTAAAAGCTGCTCACTCACCACTGACACACCAATGACTGGAACGTGTTCTACAGGGTTCCCTTTCCTGAAGTCCACGATCAATTCCTCACCTTACTGACGTTGAGGTCGAGTTTGTTGTTGCATCACTACTCAACCAATCTACCACACTCCTGTACACCACCATGTTACCATATGAATTTTTGCCAACACCAGTGGTGATACCTGCAAAATTATAGATGGTACTTGAGCTGTGCTTAGCCACATATAGTCATGAGTGTGGAGAGAGTAGAGCAGTGGGCTAAACACACAACTTTGAGCTGTGCCTGCTTTGATTGCCGGTGAGATGTCATCACCAATCTGTACAGACTGCAGTCTCCCAATAAGCAAGTCAAGAATCCAGTGACAGAGGGAAATACAGAGGCCTAGATTTAGAAGCTACAAGTTTAACACTGAGGGATAATGGTATTGAATGCTGAGCTATAATTGATAAACAGCAGCCTGATGAATATTCTGCTCTTGTCTAGCACTCCAAAACAGAGTGGAAAGCCAGTAAGGTTGCACCTGCTGTATACCTGTTGCATCTCCAGGTTAGCTGCAGCGCGTACAATTTCTTACTCAATTCTTCCTTCCAAAGCATTTATAGAAGAATATTCAACAAGAGTTATTTTAAAAATAAGGGAATTCATTTAAGACAGATGAAGTGAAATTTATTCTCTCAGAATCCACTCTTCTGCACCATTTTTCTCAAAGGGTATAAGCAGAATCTTTGAATATGTTAAGGTAAAGGTATTTGACAAGCATGGGGAATAGGATACTGCAGGTGGAAAACAAAATGGAGAGTTGAGGTCAGCCATGATCTTATTAAATAGCACAGCATATTTGATGAGACGTGGCTAATTCCTTCTTCTAATTTGCACATACAAAACATTACTCGGGGGCATGAATGTCAGCAAAAAAACACTAGAAGTTCAGGGATCTTTAGTTAATGAGTGATAAGAATGTAGAATAACTGCAGTTCACCATTCTAGATACCATCAAGGTGAATTTTGTTGCTACCAACATTCTTTCTGTAGTCTGGTGACCAGAACTGTACCCAATTCTCCCAAGTGTGGTCTAACCACACTTGGAACTGTAATACTTCATTCTTCATTCTTAACGTTTTACTTTCAAGTCACTATGTGTAAAGATCACCAAATTGTTCTGGTCCAGCTACGTTAACACTACTGCCAAGAAAGCACACCAATGTCCACACTTCCTCAGAAAACTAAAGTAATTTCACATATCCTAGTAGGGGACAGAGGGTCCAGTGAGATGGAGGAACTGAGGGAAATACATGTTAGTAGGGAAGTGGTGTTAGGTTGTTACGTACCCCGTAACTGGGTTGCCAAACCAGCATAAATGGATCACTCAGTTGGAGTCTGGATTACTAGAACTAAGAAAGTTTTATTTAAGAAACAAGCAACACAGTAATCGAAAGGATAATAAATGCAACAGTTCAGCAATGATAAACACACATGTGCACAGAATTAAGATAACAGCATCAATCAAAAGCTCTATCGTTGTCTAGGGGTAAATGACCAATTTCAAAGTGACACAAAGTTCAGTCCAATTTAGTTCAGTTCGCAGTAATCATTGCCATGGCGATGGACAACGTGGGAGGGGGAGAGAAAATGAGAACGACTGATCATTCAGAACGGCTTCCACTCACAGACCGGCAATATTGCTCACAAGCAGCTTTCGGGCGGGTCCTTTGTGATGTCACCTGAAGCCACCGACTGTGACCCCTCCTCCAGATGCCGTCGATCCTCTGCAGTGAACCCGGCACCCAAGCGAGGGTGGACACACACCAGGTTCCCGCTGATCGTACCTTTCCACCCTGTGCGTTTAAGGCTGATCCCCCGATCAGCCGTCCAAGAGCTTCCCACCGACTTGTGAGAGGCGCACCGCTTCCAGGGTCTCGTTACCTCGGGTGTCGTGTGTGTGTGTCCTTCCTTAGCGAACCTGTCCCTTTTTATCCCCCTGCTGGGGTATCGCCTGTCCATCACTTCAAACAGTTCAGGGTTCAAAGGGGGAGCTGCTCTAGACAGCTCTCTCTCCCGTCCCTTCATTACACATCTCCAGATGCTGCTTCATTGTTCTTTATCTCTCCCTCCCCTGAGGACAGGTGGCAGACCAACTGCTAATGCCACTGTTGCTAGCCCAGGCCAGCAAACATCTTAATTTATGTGTATTCTCGTCACACTTCCCCCACTTTAAGGATTTTTACCGGGGTAAAAATTACAAACATGAGTACATTATTTGATACACACAAATATACATCTTTATCAGCTATTTGGCTAATACAGAGAATTTGAAGTTGTCAGCACCTTGACAGACAGTCAGTAATCACATTTTCCGTCCCTTTTATATGTGTTATTAATAATCCCTTAGACCAGGCTCCAACTCAGCAAACTTCATAGTGGCCAAAAACACTGATGAATTGCGATCAATGTAACCTCTCATTTGGTTTTGTCCCGGACCACAATAACAAGGGTCGTCCCATTCCGACTCAGTTTTCTCTCGCAAGGGCTTAGTAGGAGGGGGAGGCGTAGTGACCGCAGTTATTGCAAAACTTCCTACAGTACCCCACCATCTCCAAGAGCCTTCTGAGGGCCCTCTTGTCTGTCGGAGTTGGGAGGTCAGCGATAGCCTGCACTGTAGCTTGCATCGCTGCCAGCTGCCCGTGTCACCACAATTCCCAGGTAGGTGATCTTCGCGTGGCCGAACTCATTTTTTTCAAGGTTCACTATCAAGCTGGCTTCAGGCAGCCGTATTAAATTGCCAATACACACCTCTGTGTTCGTCAGCCCTTTAGTCACTGAATTACTCATTATATATGGGTGTTGTTTACTAGGCTGGCCTATTGTAACAGACATCACCCAACGTCCCAGTTCTTTGCATTGCCTCGGGACAATCAAACACACGGGTGCGAGTCGTTTAATTACTTCTGCTAAAGAGTCGCTTTGTTCGGGGATTGAGGGAGAGACCTTATCAGTAGACCTGGCCAAAACAATAGCCTTCTCCCCTCTGATCGATCCCATACTAATCTTTTCAAAATGGTTTTTTTCTCTTATCAGGGGGCCCCTAGCTTCATTGATTTCCACGCTAACACCGACTAGGTTTGTTAGCATATCAAAAGCCGGTGACCGTCTCAGTTCGTGTCGGTCATGATCAATAACATTCTTCCCCCTGGGCAGCCGGTAAACCTCTTTCATGATTCCACCAACTGTTTCCTCCAGCACCGTAAAATGTCCATCAGGGGGTACCTCGTGGGCCATGTTAAAAACCTCATCCCCATAACTCTTTTGCACCACCCCCCACTCCTCATCTGCGGGTACTGTACTTGATTTCCCTTTTTTCCTTAGCACTTCCTCCTCCACACAATAGCCTACTAGTTCCCTTGTTAAGGCTGTGTCAGAGAGAGCTGTCTCTGCCAGAACCATCAGCCCCTCGTCTCGCTCCTGCGTCTGCACAAATTCTTTCCTGGCTACTGCTACGTCTGTCCCAGCTCCCTCACTACACTCCTCCTTTTCATTTTCTACCCCCTTCTCGTACAAGGTTGGCAGAAACGTTTCAGCTAAATTCACTACCGCAGCTAAATTTACCACCGCAGCCCCATGATGAACCTGTGAGTCGATGGGCGGGGCCTCACTGCTGCCAGGCTGACCTGTCAATCTCACGATTGGGAACACGATTCCCCCGGCGACGTCATTACCAAGACTTCCACGCCTTTCATCGGTAATTCGGACCTCACCCCAATCGTGACTAGTCCAGAGACCAGGTTGCTTTGTAAGTGTACCTGGTGCAAAGGGACTGACTCTGTCCCTTCCCCAACACCTTTGACCTCTACCTCCCCAGTCTGGGTCTCTGAGCTAAACTCTAATACACTCTTCAGTATTAGTGACTGACACGCTCCCGTGTCTCTCCAGATCCGCACTGGAACCGGTTTTAACCCCTCCTTCACTGACACCAATCCTGCCGAGATAAACCTCTCGCGCCCTTCCTGAACTTTGGCAGACCTGTCCCTCCCTAGCGGTTCGCTTAACAGCTCGATACAGCCATTCAAAATCGCTGTCTTCCCTTTTCCCGTCTCCTTCTTTGGGGCAAAGCACCTGGACGCAAAGTGTCCGACTTTCCCGCAATTATAACAGACGACCCCAGGAGACTTCCTACCAGACTGCTCCTGGTCTACCTTATCCTTCTCACTAGTCCCCGGCTTACTTTCTGACTTTTCCGGCAGACTCTCCCCGCCGTCCTGACTACCCTTCTGGTAGCCTTTACTCAGGGCAAACTTCATTTTATGCGTCAACGCATACTCATCCGCTAACTTAGCAGTTGCGGCTAACGTGGCTGCCTCTTTTTCATCGAGGTAGGGTCTCATACCCTCAGGGACACAACCTTTAAACTGCTCAATCAGGATCAGCTGTAGCAGTCTGTCATAATCCCCCTCTACCCCCTTCGAGGCGCACCAACGCTCACAATATGTCTGCATCTCACGGGCAAACTCCAAATACGTGTGGTCCCACTGCTTCCTCGCATTCCGGAACCTCTGCCGGTATGCCTCCGGGACCAACTCATAAATCCTGAGGATGGCCTCTTTCACCACCTCATACCTCTGGGCATCTTCCGCGGACAAAGCAGAGTAAGCTTCTTGGGCTTTCCCTTTCAGTACACTTTGAAGCAAAACAACCCACTTATCCCTCGGCCATTCCTGACTTATAGCCACTTTTTCGAAATGGAGAAAGTACCGATCCACGTCGGTATCGTCAAATGGGGGAACCAGCCTAACCTCCTGGGTCGCCCGGAACCCTCCACCTTGGTTCGGCACGAGCCCCTGCTCGGCCCTTATCTTTAACTTCTCCAGCTCAAATTCCCTTTCCCTCTGCCTCTCTCTCTCTCTTCTCGCTCCCATTGCCTCTCTTTCTCTTCTTTCTCCAACTCTCTCTTTCTCTTTCTCTTCTCTCTCCAACTGTCTCTCTCTCTCTTGCCTTTCTACCTCTCTCTCCTTCTCTTCTCGCTCCAACTGTCGTACCCGGAACTTGTGCTCGAGTCTCAGTTTTTCAAGCTGCACCTGTACCGCGTCTCCAGCAGGTTTTTCAATAGACACCACCCCCAGCTCGCCTTGGGGAAACACACCTTTTGATACATAGTGCTCTACGATAGCTCTGTGTATCTCCTCTCTCCTCATTGTCGACTTCCCCTTAGCAAGATTCAACCGTTTGGCCACAGCTACCAATTCCGATTTCCTGGCATCCTCTAATGCCTCCAAGGTCGGCGCCTTTATAAATTCCTCAGCCTCCATTTCTGCTGTTTGTCTTTTCTTTCTTTCGGGAATTTTAACCCAATCAATTTACTCCGTCCCAAATTTAGCGTTCAAAATCGCGGATGAGAACCCCACTTATGTTACGTACCCCGTAACTGGGTTGCCAAACCAGCAGAAATGGATCACTCAGTTGGAGTCTGGATTACTAGAACTAAGAAAGTTTTATTAAAGAAACAAGCAACACAGTAATCGAAAGGATAATAAATGCAACAGTTCAGCAATGATAAACACACATCTGCACAGAATTAAGATAACAGCATCAATCAAGCTCTATCGTTGTCTAGGGGTAAATGACCAATTTCAAAGTGACACAAAGTTCATTCCAATTTAGTTCAGTTCACAGTAATCGTTGCCATGGCGATGGACAACGTGGGGGGGAGGAGGAGGGAGAGAGAGAACGAGAACGACTGATCATTCAGAACAGCTTCCACTCACAGACGGGCGATATTGCTCACAAGTAGCTTTCGGGTGGGTCCTTTGTGATGTCACCTGAAGTCACCGACTGTGACCCTTCCTCCAGATGCGGTCGATCCTCTGCAGTGAACCCGGCACCCAAGCGAGGGTGGACACACACCAGGTTCCCGCTGATCGTACCTTTCCACCCTGTGCATTTAAGGCTGATCCCCCGATCAGCCGTCCAAGAGCTTCCCACCGACTTGTGAGAGGCGCACCGCTTCCAGGGTCTCGATACCTCGGGTGTCGTGTGTGTGTCCTTCCTTAGCGAACCTGTCCCTTTTTACCCCCCTGCTGGGGTATCGCCTGTCCATTACTTCAAACAGTTCAAGGTTCAAAGGAGGAGCCGCTCTAGACAGCTCTCTCTCCCGTCCCTTCATTACACATCTCCAGGTGCTGCTTCATTGTTCCTTATCTCTCCCTCCCCTGAGGACAGGTGGCAGACCAACTGCTGATGCCACTGTTGCTAGCCCAGGCCAGCAAACATCTTAATTTATGTGTATTCTCGTCACAGGTAAATTGAAGGGATTAAAGGCAGATAAATCCCCAGGGCCAGATGGTCTGCATCCCAGAGTGCTTAAGGAAGTAGCCCAAGAAATAGTGGATGCATTAGTGATAACTTTTCAAAACTCTTTAGATTCTGGACTAGTTCCTGAGGATTGGAGGGTGGCTAATGTAACCCCACTTTTTAAAAAAGGAGGGAGAGAGAAACCAGGGAATTATAGACCGGTTAGCCTAACATCGGTGGTGGGGAAACTGCTAGAGTCAGTTATCAAAGATGTGATAACAGCACATTTGGAAAGCGGTGATATCAACGGACAAAGTCAGCATGGATTGTGAAAGGAAAATCATGTCTGACGAATCTCATAGAATTTTTTGAGGATGTAACTAGTAGAGTGGATAGGGGAGAACCAGTGGATGTGGTATATTTGGACTTTCAAAAGGCTTTTGACAAGGTCCCACACAGGTGATTAGTGTGCAAACTTAAAGCACACGGTATTGGGGGTAAGGTATTGATGTGGATAGAGAGTTGGTTGGCAGACAGGAAGCAAAGAGTGGGAATAAACAGCACCTTTTCAGAATGGCAGGCAGTGACTAGTGGGGTACTGCAAGGCTCAGTGCTGGGACCCCAGTTGTTTACAATATATATTAATGACTTGGATGAGGGAATTAAATGCAGCATCTCCAAGTTTGCGGATGACACGAAGCTGGGCGGCAGTGTTCGCTGTGAGGAGGATGCTAAGAGGATGCAGGGTGACTTGGATAGGTTAGGTGAGTGGGCAAATTCATGGCAGATGCAATTTAATGTGGATAAATGTGAGGTTATCCACTTTGGTGGCAAAAACAGGAAAACAGATTATTATCTGAAAGGTGGCTGATTAGGAAAAGGGGAGGTGCAACGAGACCTGGGTGTCATTATACACCAGTCATTGAAAGTGGGCATGCAGGTACAGCAGGCGGTGAAAAAGGCGAATGGTATGCTGGCATTCATAGCAAGAGGATTCGAGTACAGGAGCAGGGAGGTACTACTGCAGTTGTACAAGGCCTTGGTGAGACCACACCTGGAGTATTGTGTGCAGTTTTGGTCCCCTAATCTGAGGAAAGACATCCTTGCCATAGAGGGAGTACAAAGAAGGTTCACCAGATTGATTCCCGGGATGGCAGGACTTTCATATGATAAAAGACTGGATGAACTAGGCTTATACTCGTTGGAATTTAGAAGATTGAGGGGGGGATCTGATTGAAACATATAAAATCCTAAAGGGATTGGACAGGCTAGATGCAGGAAGATTGTTCCCGATGTTGGGGAAGTCCAGAATGAGGGGTCACAGTTTGAGGATAAGGGGGAAGCCTTTTAGGACTGAGATTAGGAAAAACTTCTTCACACAGAGAGTGGCGAATCTGTGGAATTCTCTGTCACAGGAAACAGTTGAGGCCAGTTCATTGGCTATATTTAAGAGGGAGTTAGATATGGCCCTTGTGGCTAAAGGGATCGGGGGTATGGAGGGAAGGCTGGTGCAGGGTTCTGAGTTGGATGATCAGCCATGATCATACTGACTGGCGGTGCCGAATGGCCTACTCCTGCACCTATTTTCTATGTTTCTATGTTTCTCTCCCGAACTGAATCCTACAATTTTTTTATATACATAAATGCACATTAGAAAGTATCCCATCAGGATGTGTGACAGCGTCACTAGGCAACTGCTCTGCAGAAGATCAAAATAAATTTCTCTATTTTTATTTAGAAATACAGTGTAGAACCTGCCCTTTTGGCCCAACAAACCGCACCGACCAGTAACCCACTGATTTAACCCTAGCCAAATCAAAGGGCAATTTACAATGTCCAATTAACCTGCTAACTGATACGTCTCAGTATGAGAGGGGAAACCGGAGCCGCCAGAGGAAACCCCCACACACACACGGGAAGGAACATACAAACTTGCTTACAGAGGATGCCAGAATTGAACCCTAATGCTCTGAGCTGTTACAGTGTTCAGTGTTGCACCAGCCGCTACTCTGGCGCCCGTATGATATTATACCCTTAGCCAGCTGCAACAGGCAGGCCACGGTGTTCACATGTTAACTGTTCCAATCAGAACTCCATTAAAGCAGCAGTTAGCAAGATGGACGGAGGAATTACATCAAGTACCCCCACTCCAACACTTGTAGATCAAACACTGGCTTCATCAGCCACTTCAAGATTCAGGATTCAAGATTGTTTAACATCATTTCCAGTGCACAAGTGTAAAGGAGAATGAAATGATTGTTACTCGGGAGCTGATGTCCACAAATGATAAAGAAAGCAATAATAATTTTAAAACATGATAAGTATAAATACATAAGATAGCTTATTTACATAGATTGATTGATTATACACAAATTGCAGTGAGTTGCCAATGTACACCTCACAAATAAGCCTCCCCACCACTGACACTTTACACTGTCTCAGGAAAGCAACTATACAATTAAGGCAAACACGGGGAGATCTGCAGATGCTGGAAATTCAAGCAACACACACAAAAAGTCCTGACGAAGGGTCTCGGCCCGAAACGTCTTCTTATAGATGCTGCCTGGCCTGCTCCGTTCACCAGCACTTTTTGTGTGTGTTGCTTGTATACAATTAAGGACCTCTTCCACCCTAGTCATTCTCTGTTCTCCCCTCTCCTATCAGGCAGAAGATGCAAAAGATCGAAAGCACATATCACTGTATTCAAAGACAGATTGCATACTATTATTTCCGACTTTTGAGCGAAACACTCAAACTACAGATGATTGATCTCAATCTCCCAATCTACGTCATCATGTTCCTTGCATTTCATTTCTTTATTCACTTTTACTGTAGCTGTTGCATTATATATTTTTCTCTCAGCAGAAGATACAAAAGCTAGAAAGCACAAACTAACAGGTTTAAGGACAGTTTCTATCCAGCTGTTATAAAACTACTCAGTGTTTCCCTAGTAGGGTAAAATGGACTCTTAACCCCACAATCTACTTTGGTTTGATCTTGCACCTTACAGTCTACTAAATGCCCTGTACTTTATTCTGCTCTCTATTAGTTATTGTCTTCCTCAACGTACTTTTGTAATTAATGGATCTGTATGAACGGTATGCAAGACGTTTTTCGCTGCATGTGAGAATAATAAACTAATTTAACAATTACATTTACCAACATACTGCATTGTTTTCTTTTTACTACTGACGTACTTATAAATAGAATGGCCTGTATCTTACTGCATCTCGGAATACGTGACAATAATAAACCAATAATAGGTATAACGAGAAAGGGACGTGGTGAGATGGGGGTGTGGGGTGGCAGTTATGAAGGTGTGTTGTGTGCCTTTAGTTATGGAGAGGGACACACAGATTGACGTAATTGACAAACGGGAGGAAACTAGAGCGGCCTACACGATGCAAGGAGTTGTCCCTCTCCATCCCCAACCTCCACCCACACGTTAAATTGCCCCTTCCTCTGCAGATGCCAAGGCCTGACCCCAGTCCCCTATTCCTAGTTGCGGAGCACTGCAATTTCTAAAGTTTAAAAACTCTTACCTGCTGGTCGCCAGTCTCCGCCACGAACGGCTGGACACGTTCATATTTCCCGCAGGATCCAAGCTCTCGCCTCTGCGCATCGATGGGGCCCGGGCTGTAGAAAGTGGGGAAGAGGGAATAGGGGAAAGCGCTGGCCATGTGAGCAACCAGGACGCGCGCCGACCACAAGACTGACAGCTACCTAAGCTAATGGCTATGCGGGGAAACGTGCGTGAGGCGGTACTTTCGGCCAAACTCTGGCCCAATGACTCGCTGCCCTTCGCCTTACGCTCCACGTGACTGGATGGAGCTGCTCTGTTGGTCGGAGCTGTCTTACGGGGTTGCCTAGGAGACAGAGACGCTTTGCCCCAGCTGACGCTCCTTTTCGTTACATCCACCTCTCCGCAGCAAGGAAGAGAGCAACCCACACAAAATGCGGGAGGAACCAATCAGCCACAATGGAAAAGAGTTAACAGTCGACGTTTCGGGCCAAGACCCTTCAAAGGCTGAGAGAGTCGGTCAGATTTTATTCCACTTCAGCCCGCCTTTCTTGCAAAGGATTGACGGGTCGCCAATATGACAGCGATCTCGAAAAAAATGCTGGTGAACGAAGCAGGCCAGGCAGCATCTATAGGAAGTGGTACAGTCGACGTTTCGGGCCGAGACCCTTCGTCAGGAGAGCGATCTGCCTGCTTATTAATTAATAGAGGCAGATTACAAGAAAAGTATATTATCTGAGCTGCTCCCTCTCCTTTCAGATATCACTCTCTTTGAAATCTGCCGGTATTACTTTCAAATACTTCACGCCACATTTTTCATTTCTGCCACTTATTTCCAATTCAACACATACAAAATGCTGGAGGAACTCAGCAGGTCAGGCAGAATCTTTGGAAATGAATAAGCAGTCGGCGTTTCGGGCTGAGACTCTTCTTCAGGACAGAGAAGGAAGGGGGAAGATGTCAGAATAAAAAGATGGGGTGAGGGGAAGGAGGCTATCTGGAAGATGATAGTAGAAGCCACGGGGGTAGGAAAGGTCAAGATGGAGAAGGAGGAATCTTATTTCCAAGGTCTCCGCCCTCTCCAAAATCCTTGAAAATCCAGCATTTTCTTGGAATCCACCCATCCAGTTTCCTGTCCTGAAAACACTATTAGTATCAATCCCATAAACACGAGATTCTGCAGATGCTGGAAATCATAAGCAATACACACAAAATACTGGGGGAACTCGGCAAGTCAGGCAGCATCTATGGACACATTCATCAAGACCAGCAGGAGCATGGGCTTTCAGAATTTTTTGGCAGGTAGCAATCATAACGATCTCTTAGGCACTTGGCAGAACCAATAAGGAGGAGCGAGGTGTAAGGAGAGCAGCCATTGTTGGCATGCAGTGTTGGAGTGGTCAGCCTTTGGTTCAACAGGCTCAGGTGAGAACAGGCGCGGGCTAGAACTTAAGCTTGAAAAATTAGAAATGTAATAAGTATAGGTAGGATGGTAGTTAGGGCAGTAGAATACTCTTCCCGTAAGATGGGGGATTGCAGGGTACCTAATGGTCTCCCTGATGACTGCATGTGAGGGAAGTGCACCCATCTTCAGCTTCTGACTGACAAGGTCAAGGAATTGGAGCTGGAGCTGAAAACCTCATAGACTTTTACTGAGGTGGTCACACCAGAGTGCAGGCTAAAGAAAAAAGTAAGGGGAGAAAGCAGCCATTGTAGGGTTCCCCTGTGGCCATTCCCCTCAGCAACAAGTATACCCCTTTGGATACCGCAGGGAGATGACCCATCAGGGCACAGCAACAGCAACCGCCAGGTGAATAGCACTGCGGCCAGCTCCGAGGTTCAGCGGGGATGGGTAACGTCAGGCAGAGAAATAGTGATAGGAGAATCAATAGTTAGGGGGTGCAGACAGAGATGCCAAGATGGTGTGTTGCCTCCCAGGTGATAGGTTCCAGTATGTCCCAGAGTGGCTGCAAAAGTTTCTCAAGAGGGAGGGTGCGTAGCCAGAGTACATTGGGATCACTGGCATTGGTAGAAAGGGGGAGGAGGTGCTACACAGTGAGTATAGGGAATTAGGAGAGGCTGAAAAGCAGGACCTTTAAGGCAGCAATCTGTGGATCACTCCTAGTACCACAAGCTAATCAGGAAAGGAATAGGATATTGATACAGATAAATGAGTGGCTGAGGAAATGGTGCAGAGGGCAGTGTTTCAGATTTCTGGATCATTGGAATCTCTTCTGGTGAAGGTATGACCTGTACAAAAAGAACAGGTTACATCTGGCCCTGAGTTGGGGCAGGGCAGTATCCTTGTGGGCAGGTTTGCTAGGGCTGTTGGGGAGGATTTAAACTAATTTGGCAAGGGAATAGGAACTGGAGTGATAGGGCTGAGGATGGGCAGTTGGTACACAAGTCAATACATTGCGTAGTGAGACTGTGAGGAAGGATAAGCAGATGCTAGGGCAAAATTGCAGTTAGTGGAGTGAGTTGAAGTATAACATGGGGCCAAAATTGAAGAGGGTGATGAACACAGGACTGAAGGTATTATATTTGAATGTACACAGTACACTGAATAAGACAGATGATCGTGTAGCGCAGTTACAGAGTGGATGGTTTGATATTGTGGGCATCACTGAGTTGTGGCTAAAAGAAGATCATAGTTTGGAGCTTAATATCCATTGTATTGAAAGGACAGTCAGGTTGGCAGAGGTCAGGCAGAATCTACGTTTGTATGAAAATGAACAACAATTCAACGTTTCAGACGGAGCCCTTCTTCAGGACTGGAAAAAAGGGGGAAAATGCCAGAATAAAAATATGTGGCTAGGGGAAAGAAGACAAGCTAGAAAGACATTGGTGAAGCCAAATGGGTGGGAAAGAAAAAGGGATGGAGGAGAAGGAATCTGTTAGGAGAGGAGAGTGGAACATTGGAGAAGAGGAAGGGGGGCACCAGGAAGAGATAATAGATGTGATGTTTTGTGTCTTCAAAAACATTAAAGTAATTCGAACAAAGACACGAGAATCCAAGAGTACAGGTGTAACTTAGAGTTTACTTTAAGCGAGGTGAACATGTATTACGTGGTAGCATGATGACATATTTATACTTATAACTCATAATAAATTATTTAAATCAACAGGAAAGCTTAATCAACCAATTATACAGTGGCATGCAAAGGTTTGGGCACCCCGGTCAGAATTTCTGTTACTGTGAATAGTTAAGTGAGTAGAAGATGAACTTATCTCCAAAAGTCATAAAGTTAAAGATGACACATTCTTTTCAACATTTTAAGCAAGATTAGTGTATTATTTTTGTTTTGTACAATTTTAGAGTGAAAAAAAAAGGAAAGGAGCACCGTGCAAAAGATTGGGCACCCAGAGCTGCTCATAAGATTGCTAGAAAGGCAAATCAAAACCCCCATTTGATTGCAAAAGACCTTCAGGAAGATTTAGCAGACTCTGGAGTGTTGGTGCACTGTTCTACCCTGCAGTGACACCTGCACAAATATGACCTTCATGGAAGAGTGATCAGAAGAAAACCTTTCCTGCGTCTTCACAAAATTCAGTGTCAGAAGTTTGCAACAGAACATCTAAACAAGCCCGATGCATTTTGGAAACAAATCCTGTGGACTGATGAAGTTGAAATAGAACTTTTTGGCCGCAATGAGCAAAGATATGTTTGGAGATAAAAGAGTGCAGAATTTCATGAAAAGAACCCCTCTCCAACTGTTAAGCACAGGGGCGGATCTATCATGCTTTGGGCTTTTTTGCAGCCAGTGGCATGGGGAACATTTCACTGGTAGAGGGAAGAATGAGTTCAATTAAATACTAGCAAATTCTGGAAGCAAACATCACACCGTCTGTAAAAAAGCTGAAGATGAAAAGAGGATGGCTTCTACAACAGGATAATGATCCTAAGCAGACCGCAAAATCCACAATGGACTACCTCAAGAGGCGCAAGCTGAAGGTTTTGCCATGGCCCTCACAGTCCCCCGACCTAAACATCATCGAAAATCTGTGGATAGACCTCAAAAGAGCAGTGCATGCAAGACGGCCCAAGAATCTCACAGAACTAGAAGCCTTTAGCAAGGAAGAATGGGTGAAAATCCCCCAAACAAGAATTGACAGACTCTTAGCTGGCTACAGAAAGTGTTTACAAGCTGTGATACTTGCCAAAGGGGGTGTTACTAAGTACTGCCATGCAGGGTGCCCAAACTTCTGCTTCGAGCCCTTTTCCTTGTTTGTTATTTTGAAACTGTAAAAGATAGAAATAAAAAAAGTAATCTTGCTTAAAATATTAAAGAAATGTGTCATCTCTAACTTTATGCCTTTTAGAAATCAGGTTACCTTTTACTCGCTTAGCTATTCACAGTAACAGAAATTTTGACCGGGGTGCCCAAACTTTTGCATGCCACTGTATATACAAGATTACTTGAATATAACAAATATTAAACACACAACACTCCTCCCTGCTTAGCTATAAACTCCAACACAATACAGAAGTCATCCCAACTATTTCCACAATATATTATATAATAAACTACTATATACAGACATTCATAGCATAACAAATTTTGAATTGTCTCATTCGGTTCTAAAGATTTAATCACTGTGGAGGATTTCTTACTCTTGTGGGATAACATCTTTCCCGACAAAGGGGATCACTGTGCCTGGCAGGTGAGACTTGTGGCTATGAAACAATCTCAGGTTCTGGGGCCTCCTCCAGTGATCGTAGGAGTTGACACTGAAACTGCAAGAAGTGGTTCTGATAGCATTAGCAACCTTTCTTCTTTCATTTTCTTCTTCTAGTTTGTGCATCTTGATCTTGGGAAGGTGTATTTAGTTCACTCTTACTAATCTTTCTATTGTTCCCTTTAAGATCTCTCCTCTTAATTTCCTCATCCATAACATCATCTGATGAACCCTCTGTTTTTGTATCTCCATTTATTCTTTTCTTTTTCACCTTCCATTCATCCTGCTGGGTGTTGGTCTTTGTGTCTTCCTTTACAAGCAGGTTTTTGTCTTCCAATTGAAGTTCATGCAATAACCTTAATACGCGCAGAGTAGATTCTGGTTCTTTATACATCATCCAACTTAGGAGGAACTTGCCCCTTCTCAAAAGCAGGTCTGAACACAGGGTGAATGAACTAAGATTTCAAAATGTTTTCTCCATTTCTCACCTTACATGCTCCCATGAGCCTTCTCACAATGGAAGTATTTGTTTGCACAAGAATGGAAGCTCCAACCTTTTCGACCGGATCCAGACAGACCAACACTGGTGTGTCAATGGTCTCAGTTACTCCAACATTTGCTTCTGAAAACTCCAGTTTCATTGACAAGTAACCATCGTATGAGTACTCATCAGCACGAAGCCCCGAATCTTAAGAGTACTGAGTAGCATCAATGGTAAATATGTCAAATACCGGTTGTAAAAAGATCTATAAAGCAAAGTAACTTGAGGAGCTGTGTCAAGTATAGCTTTGGCATAAGCACCTTCAATCCATACGGATACATCAGAGCTTGGCCCCTTTAAACCTTCAGGAATAGTATTTTGCACTTTGGTATTTCCCTTGATACACTGATTGGAATGTATCCTCTCCGAAATGCCAGCCTGTTCCTTCACTGGGTCCCTCCATAACTTTGCCTCTTTTCTTCTCTGTTTGATTAACCACTGACTTACTTTCCAAAGATTTTCTTATCCCTCACAGTCTCGCTTGAAATGTCCATCTTCTCCATATTAGTAACAGAAAATACCCATCACCTTGCTCGTCAAGAGACACTTTTCAGCAGCAGCCAGCTGTATCATAAGCCCTACAGGTGGGTCAGGGTTCCCAACAGACTTATGTCATTTAGCTGAAACAAGAGCAAAATATCCATCGAATCAACTCAGGTCGAAGGTTTTCCACCTCATTCCTCAAAAGGCCCATCTCAGTGACCACTTTAGCAAATAGAGGCTAACACTGAAGACACTACTCAGCTTTTGGAAATGTCCCACTTCTCAATCATGTTTTTCTCCTCTCTAGCTTCTCTGAGTAACTCAGTAAAAGATGGAGGAGAGTGCATGTGGAGGGTCATTTGAATACATAGAGCAGTCACACATGTGACAGCGTGCCCTTCACAACTTGCTCCATCCTCAAGCAATTTCTCTCAGCCAGTTCAATGACCCAAATGCAGCAGTTTCTCCAACCTGGAAATGTAGTAGGCAGACAGCTTCTCTAATTCCTCCTGGAATGTGTGCCTAAACTTCATCATCAGATTGGCTGCACTTTCAACAGTGCCAAAAGTATCTTCTGGAGCTTGCAGGTAATTAGCTGACGTGGCTAATAGATTTCCTGCCTTTAGGAACCTCACTATATCAGCCACTGGACCCTTTAAGCTCTGTACCAGTTTCTAATTTTTTTCATATTATCTGAGCACTGCTAATTCATTCATCCCACACCTCACACTCTCCCTCACCATCAGGTGTGAGTTTAACCCCAGAGAACACTCCCATCCTACAATAACTTTGGCTCTCTGCAGGTACACTTGTGCATCTATCAACCAGTGATGTAATAGACAAAACCAGCTCAGAATTTAAATCAGCCACTGAGGGACCCATTAGATCTTTCACATCAGACAACTCTTTTCCCTCACTTCACAGAAACGAGAACAGCAAATCTTTAAAGTCTTCGCCCTCTGCTACATGCCACCCTCTCTAAAAATATGGACTATCAATGGCCCCTCCTCTCTAGAGTCTTCCAACCTATCAGGCAATGAGACTTCAGTCACATCACTGCTAGTCCAGACTAACATGACAACCCTACCAACCGACTGGTCAAAGCACCATTCAACCAGTGTAACTGTCCTCAAAACCTTTACAGAACTTAGCACTCTCAACACCCGTTCATTGGGAATTTGGACATCCACCCCGCTCAAAACACAAGCATTATTTGTGAATCTAAAAACGCAAACACGAGGAAATCTGCAGATGCTGGAATTTCAAGCAACACACAAAAGTTGCTGGTGAACGCTGCAGGCCAGGCAGCATCTCTAGGAAGAGGTACAGTCAACGTTTCAGGCCAAGATCCTTCGTCAGGACTAACTGAAAGAAGAGCTAGTAAGAGATTTGAAAGTGGGAGGGGGAAGGGGCCGATCCAAAATGATAGGAGAAGACAGGAAGGGGAGGGATGGAGCCAAGAGCTGGACAGTTGATTGGCAAAAGGGATATGAGAGGATCATGGGACGGGAGGCCTAAGGAGAAAGGGGGAGGGGGCAAGGAGTATAGTGAGAGGGACAGAGGGAGAAAAAGAATATATAATAATAAATAAATAATGGATGGGGTATGAGGGGGAGGTGGAGCATTAATGGAAGTTAGAGAAGTCAACTGTACCTCTTCCTAGAGATGCTGCCTGGCCTGCTGCGTTCACCAGCAACTTTTATGTGTGTTGCATTATTTGTGAATAATCTCTTTGAATCACACCAAACTTTAATCCGTGCAGTGTACATAATAAAGTACCTTAGTCATTTTCCCTGACACTAGTTTAAACACACAAACTGCTTAATCAATTCTTAACAGCAATTGCACAGCATGCAGTGAATTCCGGATGAGCCCCCACAAATGCAGCCCCCTCGTCGGGCCTGTATGCAAACTTGGCCTGTTAGCTAGCTCTGCTAACAGCCATGGGACTCTAGCAGTGAGAATGTTGCCTTTCATAAACAATATACGTCTAAGGTCAATTTGGGGTTCAGCCAAGCAGAAACGTTGCCATGTTCCAATTAAACAAACCTTGATTTGAACGAATGCTGTGTAAATACTGCTCATATACAACTGTCGGTCAGCAAGAAATAGCAAATTATACACTGCATAAAATCAAAAAGAAAGTACATTTACATATTTCAGCTTTATGGAACAGTTAGTAGGAAAAATAAAAGGGGAAAAAGGGCTCATTACAGTTTGACGCAGTTCAATTGTGCACATAAAGTTGGAGCTCATACTTTAGTCTTTAACTCGCACACTGGACCCATGGTCTGCCTGAAAGCACACACATCCCAAACTTCACTCGAAATTCATCTTGAACAAACGAGCACACTCTCAGGAATATTGGCCCTTCCTCCTTGGAACTATTCATCTGCACAAAGCATTTCATGATCCAGGGATGCTCCTTCCCATAGCATCCACAGCTATCTTCCCTCCTGACTTCTCCGCAGCTCACGCCAAAAAGACATGTAAACCTACACAGTCTATTACAAATCTCTCTCCACCCTGCTCTCTCGAATTTTCTCCCGATTCCACCATCCTGATTGGCTGACACAACATCCCTAAGTTGAACATCATAGCTCCTTATCTTTTAGCCGAAACGAAAATATCCTAAAAGCAGAACACACTGCTTTTACAGAACTGCTAAAATGAAATACCTACAGCTTAGCAATAAATATCTTAACCAGAGTGTTAGATTATGAGAACACTCAGTCCTCTTTTATTGCCATTTAGAAATGCATACATGAATTAAGAAATGATACAATGTTTTTCCGGAGCGATATCACAGAAAACAGTACAGACCAAAGACTAACACTGACAGAACCATATGATTATAATATATACGAACTGTAGTTACAGCAGTGCAAAGCAATATCATAATTTGATAAAGAACAGACCACGGGCACAGTAAAAAAAGTCTCAAAGTCCCAAGTCGATCGACTCCCGAGTCCCCGATAGCAGGTGGCAAACGGGAGAAACTCCCTGCCATAAACCTCCAGGCAGCGTCAACTTGCCGATAACTTGGAAGCACCCGACCCCAGCTGACTGAGTCCATCCGTCCGAAAACTTCGAGCTTCCGACCAGCCTCCCAAGTGCCATCCTCTGCCGAGCGCCTTTGACCTCTCCCCGGTTGCTGAAACACGCAAAGCCGAGGATTTCAGAGCCTTCAGAACCGGAGATTCTGGTTACCAGACCGTAGCAGCGGCAGTGAAGCAGATGTTTCAGAAGTTTTCCAGATGTTCCTCTGTGCTCTCACGTCCGTCTCCATCAAATCAGAACTGTGCACGGTCCCCTACTTGACAGATAACAGACATCATCACCGAAGTGGCTGCGCGCGCTGCCATCGCGCCGCCATCTTCTCTCCCCCCCCCCCCCACCAGGAGAAGATACATACAAATAGTACAGCTACCGTGCCTTGTGGGAAGTTAATCATCCTCTTATTTGGTCTGAAGGTTAGTTGCAGAGAAAGTTTGGGTAAATGGTGTTATTTTGAACAAAGAAGTCAATGGAAGGTTTAACCATGAAATCCAAATAAGAATTAGGATTTACCTTTGCACTCGACTACTACTGCTGCAAAACAAGTTTTATGTCGTACAAATCAGTGATAATAAATCTTATTGTGTTGCCTCTCAGAACCAAAGGTCAAAAACTAAGGGCCACATGTTTATGTTAGTTGAATAAAGTGAGGGGAATTTGATGGGGAGAAAGAAATCAAAAGAGTGGAGTAAGTCTGGAATTTCCAAAAGAAAAGATGGTGGTTTATCAAACATAAGGTACAATAAAAATTTATAGTTGGAAAGTGGTAGTCAAAACAACTCGTTTTCAGCAGGATTGGACAATGAGACACATAGCTTCCTTCTCTGCTAATATTTCATTTGATAAAAGGTTAGAAACAAGTCAATTGGAGTCAAGATACAGATGGGATTTTATCCAACAGAATTGTTCAAATGTCTAAAAAGACTGAAAAATCAAAAAATCAATTTGTATTCTTTAATCACTATATCTATGCCTTCACAACCCTCCCAACCCTCAGAAGGAATAGAGGACTGTTACAAATAAGGAACCACAGCTATTTCATTAATCTCCACACTTTACATTATTAAAACATTTTCATTTTTTTCCCTTTGGCAGATAGTAGTCGCAGGGCAATTGCAAATTAACCAGATGTCTACTATCTGCATTATTTGTAGGAGATGGCTAATCTCCACCTCCCAAAGAATCTAAAGACAGCACTATAAATACAACTTTTACCACTAATAGTCATAAAGGAAGAATAAAAAGAATAGTTTGGAAGATGATTGAAGCAATTTTAATAAAGATCCATTTTATATATCATTGCCCCTGGGCATCATCATTGAAAAATGTTTAACGTACACTTATATTTTCTTTGGCCAGTGCAAAGACATGTCAGATTATATCAAGTCCTATACTAATAATAGATCTGATTGGAAAGAAAGAGGCAAAGAGAAATGGGTCACTTAGAATATAAAATGACAGAATAAGTAGACCCAATTGCAATGAAAATGAACAAAAACAAATCAGGAATATAGCCATACTTTTAAATCTACCTTACTGAAATATTTACCAGGGCATTAAATACCCTGGCAAAATTTACCAGGGCATTAAATTTTAAAATCATTTCCAAACACCAAAAGCTGGGATAATAATCAGGCAACTAATCCCCCTTTCTTTCTCAAAACGATCACTGATTAGCACTGAAACCCATGAAATTAGATAATCTTGATTCCTGATTCAGGGTCTCGGCCCGAAGTGTTGACTGTTAATTCATTTCCACAGATGTTGTCTGAGTTCCTCCAGCATTTTATGTCTTTTTCTAAATTTCCAGCATCTGCAGAATATAGTGTAAGGTATTCTTATAGTTTATTACACAAAGTTGATTTAACTATTTTTATATAATGAGAAAATAAATGCTAAACAACCAATAATCAGTAAATGGCTGGTCCAACAAATTCATTCTGAATTACATAAACAAATACTTTAAATTTAAGTCAATAAAAATCCTATAAAACAATTCATATATAAACAATCAAAATGTACAAATAAATTTATTCTTTGCAGATTTAAATCAGAGAGGTATTCATTTTGATGTTAAAAATCTGTCATGTACACAAAAGGTATTTCTAAAATTAAAAATGCCTTATTTCAAACTTCAGTTACACCAGGAAAATTTGCCGAGAAGTATTTCAAATTAACATATTCACAACCATTTAGACATTTAAACCTACTTTGATTGTATAAATAAATGTGCAAAAAAGCTGTTCCAGTCCTTCCATATTCAGTTATTACATATTTCAATTTTGATGAAACTCAAAGCAAAGCCTTCCAGAAATGAAATATAGTAAAATATGTAAAGATGATCATCACCATTATCATTGACACTTTACACCTGAAAGCAACCTGAACAGAAATATTAACCTGCCATTCTACAATAGTTGTTCAATGCCCAAATTATTACAATTAAAATTAGCACCTGGTTTTACAATTATCAGAGCTGATTGAAAGGCTAAATATCAAGAGCCACAGTAAATTTGAGGATGTTCTTTGGTTTCGAATATTTTAACTTGTCTGTTACTCTACATTACAATTATAGCTCAGCTGCACTTGTTTACTACATATGCCAATACTTCAGTATGAAAGGTCAGTGAAGTGTTGGTACTTTTAAAGATATTTGATAAAATTGAAGGTCAGGCAATCAAGTGGTCTCATTGAATTTTTACTCCTAAATGTCCTTAGAATTAAGTACCCAAATGGTATCCATTTACCTTTAAATAGATTATTAACAAAGCAATATAATAGTGGTAATTATGTTGGAGGTACAGTAGTACATTACTCAATAAACAAAGCAAAAGAATAAAATGAGGAATGACCGCAAAATAACCAGAATCATCAGAAGCTAACCAAGGAGTCAGTTGATTTGATTATGCATTTTGTCTAGTGCCAATTGCATGCTCCAAATGCTCAAAGGTCTCATATATGCCAGCGAACGATAAACGTTCTTTTCACAGTATGCTTCTGGAGTCTGAAAAGACATGCCAAGCCGTTCCCATACTGTCCTGTAAGCACCTTCTGCAGTCTTGAAACCTTCATCAACGAGTCCCTACAATTTCCAAGAAAAAATTTCAAAGATTAATATACAATAACAAAGGGAAAAAAAGCTCTGGACATCATCATTCTCTTTTTTTGGCTTTGTAGAGAAGAAGAATTGCAGAGTTGTACACTTTGATAATAAATGAAACTTTGAATCTTAAGTGTTTCTTTGTACTTCCAAACATACTGCAGGAATTTCAATTTCAATGATAAAAACATTGTTCAATGATAATTTTAAAAATGAAAATAAATCTGTGCTCTTGATGAACCAGGTTTAATTTTCAGGCTATTTATAATATTACCTGTTTCTTTCACAGATGCTTCAAGACCTGCTGAACATTTCCAATACTATCCATTATTTTAGATCTCCAGAACCTGCTGATTCTTGCTGTTCAATTATGTTAGTCAAAAATTCACTCACTATAAACATTTTACAGGAATAATGTGCATAACCTAAAGTTTGAACAACTCACCTCTTGTATCATAGTAGCTGCCAATCCATAGACCACCCCAGTCCAAACCTCATCTGACTGGACACTGGATGTATCTATTGTACCATCTGGCCTCATTCCATTTACTGCTCCCATGGATCCTTTGGCAAAACTCATTACATTTAAATCAAAAATCGTCTTCAATGCACATAGTATTTGAGATTTTGGAAATACCTGTAAATGTAATATTTAATGACATGGTATATAAGGCACAATAGTAAACCATTATTCCTCTCTACAACAGATCCTGACCAACAAAGCAGACAAGATAATAAATTTTAGACACCCCACCCTTGACAGAAATAAAACAGGTCAAGTGCATAACTTCCAGATTCTCATTTTTGCTCTTAACCTGCCCAGATCTATAACTAAAACTGAAGCAACTAGGAATTTAGTGCACATATTCGTATTTCACTTCTCACTGGCTGATTTCATCGGCTAAACATTGAATGGGACACTTCAGGCGCATTTTGGCAGCGACTAGAGATTTAAAAGCATTCATTAGTCTAACAAGTCAATGCATCAATCGATAGCATTCAGAAATACAGACCAACAACTTTGTTGATTTAAATCTCTACCCAATCGAAAATTTGATGGTATCATCCAAACAAGAGGAAAACAATAAATACTTCAACCTTAAAGCAGGTTGGGTTTGAAAAAAAAATGAAGGATCAATCAAGGTTGTGGAAGAAATAAGAAATCAGCTCAATGGTGGCTCTTTCTATTTAATTAACCAGCCATTTTTCAGGCTGTAGACTTTTGTCTCAATAAATAGGTCATAAAATATTCTGAAGCAGGTTGGTTTCTTCAAATTCCTGGGATGGGAACAAAGTTGATTTTTTTAAAACAATTATTCCAATAAAAAAACTTTCAGAGAAAGCCTTACTCATGCAAAAGTGCATCCTGTCTGTTACACAGGCTTAGCTAACAGGTATAATCCCAAACTCTGGCAATTCTTCATCTGTACTCACTATCTATATGTTATTGATATGCTAGCTTCATGTACTTTAGCCACATTTTCAGTATAGCGTGATGAATTATACATATCACAAAAGCTGTTAACGTTTCTAAGTAAGTGTAGGGCCTGGAGGGCCAAGTATATTTGCCCTTGGTGAAAGCTTGACCAGAGGTTACAATATTATGTCCAAAATATACTGTCACAACTTGATAGGTCTCACTGCCCTGCATTGGGTGGAATAGCTAGAATCCCATGAAAAAGAATGAAATGTGTGTTAGGAGGATTCAGAATTAGATCTCCTCTCATCTTACCACAATTCCTTTTTAAGTTTCACCAGTCCAAATGCTTATGTGCTGCCTCTGAAGTGGACATGTACAGTAGCAAGGGCTGAAGTCTCAATGAGTTAGTGGGGTACTGGAAACGCATTGCTGGCAGAATCCAGAACAAAAGTGTAAACTTAAATAAAAAGATGAACAAGTTCAACTAAGTACAGTTTGTTATGGAACTAAAACAGATAAAGATCAGCCATGGTCTAACTAAACAGAACTGACAGCAGCACCTCTAACAAATTAACATTAAGATGAACAGAGAAACTAAACGTCTTTACTATTGTACAAGCTTCGCTCTGGAATGACAAAGTCAAAGAGAATATTCTGAACAACTGTATATTCAGCCTTTAGTTCAAACCACAACAGTAGTATAGTGGGTAGCACAATATTGACAGTACCAGCGACCCAAGATCAATTCCCACTGCTGCCTGTAAGTTCTCCCCATGACCACGCTAATTTTCTCCAGGTGCTCCCGTTCCCCCTCACAGTCCGAAGATGTACCAGTCAGTAGGTTAATTGGTCATTATAAATTGACCTGTGATGGGGTTAGGATTAAATCAGGGGACTGAAGGGCTGGAAGGGCTTATTCCATGCTGTATCTCAATAAATAAATAAACGAGAAGCAAATTCATATTTTCAATCATGACATCCACAAAAACTGTTGCCTGGCTAATTTAAGCATCCAATTTAACTTTAACTAGTAAACAATGCAAACCCCATTTTACAAACAGGAATTCGTAATGAGCCATAGTTTTTTGGCTTTTTACAAATATTTGACAAAGTACAAAATTAGGTAAATTAAAACAATGAAGATAACAGAAGTGCAGAGATCCTTACCGAGTAATTTCTTACTGGAGTATTACTCACATGTATCTAGATACAGTGAAAAGCATTTTTGTTGTGTGCCATCCAGTCAGATTATGTCATACACAAGTACATCTTAGTCTGTTTAACAAGATAAAATTCTGTGACATTACAGGAAAGATACTGGCATGGATAGAGGAATGACTGACAGCCAGGAGGCAGTGAATGGGAATAAAGGGGGCCTTTTCTAGTTGATGGCCAGGGACTAGTGGTGTTCCTCAGGGGTCAGTATTGGGACTGCTACTTTTCAAATTGTTTGTCAGTGATTTAGATAATGGAACTGATGGCTTTGTGGCAAAGTTTGCGGATGATACGAAGATAGGTGGATGGGTAGAGGGCACCGATGAAGCAACGTGATTGCAGCAGGACTCAGACAAACTGTAGAATGGGTAAAAAGTGGCAGATGGAATGCAGAGTTGGGAAATGTATGATAATGCATTTTGCTAAAAGGAACAAAAGTGTGGACTGTTATCTAAACGCAAGGAAGGATCAGACATTGGAGGTGCAGAGGGACTTAGTAGTCCTTGTGCAAGACTCCCAGAAGGTTAATTTACAGATTGAGTCTGCAGTAAAGAAGGCAAATGCAAAGTTGGCATTTATTTCAAGGGGAATATAATATAAAAGCAAGGAGATAATGCTGAGCCTTTATAAGACTCTGGTCAGATCACACTTGGAGAAACGTCAACAATGTTGGGCCCCATATCGCAGAAAGGATGTGTTGACATTGGAGGGAGCCCAGAGGAGGTTCAGAGCATTATTCCGGGAATGAAGAGGTTAACACATGAGGAGCTTTTGGCAGCTTTGGGCCTGTACTCACTGGAATTTAGAAGAATACAAGGGGATCTCATTGAAACCTACTGAATGTTGAAAGGACTAGAAAGGGTGGATGTGGAGAGGATGTTTCCTATAGTGGGGGTATCCAGAACTAGAGGGCATGGCCTCAATATTGAGGGGCGACCTTTTAAAACAGAGAAAAGGAGGAATTTTTTTAGCCAGAGAGTAGTGAATCTGTGGAATGCTCTGCCACAAATTGTGGCGGAGGTCAAGTCCATGGGGATATTTTCCTAATAGTCAGAGCATCAAAGGATATGGCGAGAAAGCAGGTGCATAGGGTTGAGTGGGTCCAGGATCAGCCATGATAGTATGGTGGAGCCCACTCAATGGGCTGACCAGCCGAATTCTGCTCCTATGTCTCATGGTCTTACATGCTTCTTTACTTTACATTAAACTGACTTACCATCTTTGAGTATCTGAAGAGTTTCCAGTTGCATACCCTTCAAACTGAATGGTATGTGTTACTCTATTTGGAGATAGTACAGCAAAACTACTCAGAATGTAACAAATTGCAGCAGTGAATCAATGGAAACCAAGAAAAGATGTATAAAACATATACAGGTATTACATTGTCAAAAACCTACATTTTTCTGAGATATTTGAGGTAATGAGAAACAGACTGCGTGGTTAAATGCTAAATTACTTCAGATTACTCAAATACTCCAAAATGTATTATGGCAAAGACATTTAGTTACTTTCATCCTTTTAAAAAGTGTTTTGATTATACTATATAATTTCAAAATTACTAAGTTCAATATTATTACCTCATATTCACCGTCTCCTAGGCCACAAGCACGTATAAACCACTGCCCAGCACACTGGTCTGACATCACACTGTTTGAGTAGCACTTTTTACTACTGTCATAATTATAGTATTTACCTAAAACATTTTAAAAATTCATGTTCAGTTAGAGATCACACAAAGAATGTCATTTTATACAACCCAGGACAGGATGTTGCTGACTGTTCAGCAGTTAACTGTTAGCATTTACTCCAAATGACAGGAAGTTTAGAAATTGGATTGCACATGTGCGAAAGTTGATGACCAAACTCTGCCTGAAATTTCCCAACAGTTCTCCACCTTCCAATTCCGCAAAAATCATTCAGTGCAGCACAAGCTTGCTGGGAATTCCCAGCATTCATGCCATTCCTGCAGATCCTGCAACAGAATAAGACGTGCATGACGTGCCAGGGGTTCCCAACCTTTTTTATGCCATAGAGCCTTACCATTAACCAGAGGGGTCCACGGAGCCCAGGTTGGGAATTCCTGCCCAGCTACACGATTTGTTTCAAAAGTAGTTTTATTCCTACAAGAGTAATTTTTTTGTTCTAATCACTTACGCTTGGGTAAAATCATATATTTTTAGTTACATGTCTTGTGTTCTTAGATGACTTAACATTAGCTTTTAACAATGTTTATCAATTTTAATAATTTGAAAGTCTAGAACATTCCAAAGCAGAAAAAAATGCTAAGTTTGACAGGTGGTAATGTATGGAGCACAGCTTTCAAGTCTGTGAAATATATTTTCCCCAGCAGTTTTATGGGCATGTTGTGTTCTGGCCCCACCACATACCCTGGTTATGTTGTATTTTGCCTTGATATCATACAGAGCCTGGCTCATGAGGTCTAGGAGTCCTTTGTCCAATAAGAGATCCTTCAGGATTACAGGTCACATTCAGCAAAATCCACAGCATTAGTTTGGGAACCTCAGCTAAATTATTACACTATGTGCATAACAAAGTTTGAACTGAAATCTTTTCACTTCATAATTATACAGAAGGTGTAAGATTTTAAGAGCCAAAAAAATCTGGGAAAAAATTAAAATTAAAGAAGTTTTCACCTTTTTATTTATATCCAGGCAAATATAGCACAGATCCACTAATTTTTTGTGGCTTTTATTGATCCATTTTTTAAGAAATAAGGCGAGTATTACCTAACTGATCAACAAGATTTAAATTACGCTGCTTCAAGATCCAATTATTTTCGCACATGAAAAACAGAGTACTTGCATATAAAAACGTACAAAAATTTCAAAAGTTACAGAAAAGAAAATGTCTAAGAAAATATTTAACCATTAAAATTTTCAATATGTATACCTTCTCTAATATGTGATAAACAAGGAAAACCTGATTCTGTAGCACTGTATTCAGAGTTCCAAATGAACACCTCTGCGGCAAAGAACAAATCAAGGAGATACCCTCACAGAACATATGCAGTACAGAACTAAACATTTTTATTAACCTATTCTGCAATTTATTAACAAGAAATTCCCAATCTCCAAACATGGTCATCTTTCAAATATTCAAATAACTTGGACTAGAAACAAAGAAGTATCCAGCCAGAATGCTCATACCATTTACCATTTTAAAAAATAAACCTTAAGTACTGGATAAAATCAGATAGCTCAATTCTAGTGAAAGCTTACCATTCCATAGTATCCTATCAAATGCTTCCTTTCCTCTTCTTAGTATGTCCTGGTATTTTTCATAGTCACTGTCCTTTTTCAGGATCTCAGCCATCTTGCACATAACACAGGCAGATGCCAGCCAGAGACCTCCACAGTAGGCACTACAACATGAAAATTAAGAATAAGACATGCTTACTTGCAGAGCTAGCCAAATAAAACTATTCAGTGGATATCACATCAATATAGCTGGAGTATCAACAGCAAAATACCGTTGGAAATGCAAAACAGTTCAGGCAGCATGTGTGGAGAAACAATGGTTAAGATTGAAGGCTGATGACTAAATATTGATCTTAAATGTTAACCCTTTTTTCACAGAAATGCGGTCTGACCTGCTCCTGCAGAACTGATTTGCTTAAAGTTAAATTTAATTTTGCATTCAAACCTAAAATGATCAGGCTAAACAGATGCTGTGATAATAATATATACTGGTGAATGAAATTCATTTCCAAAATCTAACAGTGTAAACTAACCCAGCCATGCACAAGTAGACTAATGGAAGAAAAAGATCTGAGTAAAGAGATCTTTGTCTTTCAAAGTAAAAGTGGAAAGCACACATTTTAGTTATCGAATAATGAATTGTAATAATTGATGAACTGATTTCCTACCTTGGTCCTGTTACAGCCCATCCATCATATGTCTGGTCTGCATAGCCAGAGTTTTCAATAAGTCCATCTCCATCAGTATCAAACTTTAGTTCGGACTCCATAACAGCCTACAAGCAACAGTTATTCATTCAAATTGCATTCTCAGTTTACAATAGTTTATTGACAAATTGTTTACATTCTTCAAACTGTAAAACTATAAAACAGATCCAGAAAATCCAAAAAGAAAATTTGATAAATTTGGGCTTTCTTCATTTTTCTAATGCTATCAGCAACAATACAAAAATTACCCATATACAGGGCTCTTTATAAGATATATTCAAGTTTCTATAATCACTAAGAAAAATTCATTCCAATTTTCATCCTGCAGTTATCAAGTGATCAAATTTCTCCAAACTTTCAACTGTAGTTCCTATATGCTATTTCTATGATTAAATAATTTACTGAGCTACAAGTGAGCACTGATATTAACACACAGATTTAGATACAAAAAAAAGTCACTGATTTAGAAATTACAGAATGCTTCTTTTATAAAATGCAATGTGTTACCACCTCATTTAAAGAAACTACATACCTGGCAGGCAGACCACATATCTTCAAGGTAAGTGCTATCATTAGTTAGATAGTAGTCTCTATAAACTTGCAGAACAAATTTCAGGTTGAGATCTTTCCAGTCAGCTGTGTCATGAATCAAGTAAGCATTGACTCTTTCCCAGGGTTCATCATCTGTTCAAAAAAAAAAGATTTTTAACTAGAATTAAATTCACTCAGGTATACATGATTTTGAACATATACTTCTAAAAACAGAAATTTACAAGTAGCCAGTTTAGAAGCTGGTGGTTCACTGGAGCTCCAACATGAAAATGAACATATTAGCAGATGACTGAAACATCCAGGATGTAGTCAGATGTGTAACAGGATGCAACTCCAAGGGAATCCATAGTTTACAAGGAATATTCTTCAGAGGGTTATATCCTTCAAATAATGCTCCCTTTCCTACATATCTGTCACTTTTCCCCAAAATTCTTCATCCTTGCAAACTACTTCCTAATCGCCAAACTCCCTTTCCTGTTTACAAGCTTTAAAGAGCAAAGGCTTCCCAAATCTGTGACCATCTGCCCAGAAGTCACTTAATTAGATTTTCACCCTTACAACAATACTAAGCAGCTGTTACCAAAGCCTAATCTGACCCAGAGTTAAACGTTGACCTCAAATCCACATTATAAAAGCAAGAGGGGCAGTAGGATATTGGTTTAAAAACTAGATGAGCACAAGCAGGAAAAACTCTTACAGCATTTTGAAAGAACAGTACAATGGACAAGCTAAATAGCACTATTTCAGAAGTGGAATGGAGACAATACAAAGATGAATTAGGCCAGGCAGCATCTATAGGAAGAGGTACAGATGTTTCGGGCCAAGACCCTTCATCAGGACTAACTGAAAGAAGAGATAGTAATACTTTCAAATCTCTTACTATCTCTTCTTTCAGTTAGTCCTGACGAAGGGTCTCGGCCCAAAACGTCAACTGTACCTCTTCCTATAGATGCTGCCTGGCCTGCTGCGTTCACCAGCATTTTTTGTGTGTGTTGCTTGAAATTCCAGCACCTGCAGATTTCCTCGTGTTTGCAAAGATGAATTAGTTGATCAGGACCTTGAAATTTATCAAAGCATAGCAGAGGTGTGGAATTAAATGCATGTACCTGCCACATACACAATATGCTAAATAAATAGTCGCTTCCTGAGACAAATATAGTGTGTAACATTTGTATTTGGAGAATATTGACTAAAGAAACACAAAGCAATATGCTGATTCACAATATGACTGGAAAAATATAATAAACAACTTGCTTCCTCTGCATGTCTCAAACTGTTTCACAGCTAATTGTTTGGAAGTATAATTTCTTAAGGCAAACGTGGCAGAGAATTTACAGCAGTCATACAATAACAAACTGGAGAGCAACTTCTGGTGCCTACTTGAGTAGTTGCTAATTGCAGATTGCCAACTTGCCAATTTCTGAAAATTAGAAATCTTCTCCATAAGCTTGGCTATATTAGTATCTCAATGACACATTCAAAATAGATTACTTAACTCCTCACCAATTCTTCATTGAATAGGCTAGAGGAACATTATGACCAATTTATTAAGGTTAATTAAATTCTTAAGTGGCACAATCACTAGCACAACAAACTTGAAACTGCTGGGATAAACAATTGCAGACTGAGTAACCTCATTGCTCAGCACTTCCATTCAGTCCATAGTTTCCATTTGCTTGCCACTAATTCTCTACTTCCTTTTCTGACCTGTCTGTAGCTCCTGCACAGTTCCAATAAGTCAATCTCCTTGGAAAAAGAAACAGCCCCTCATCTGTTTGGACATTGGTCTCAATACAGTGGATGCCGGTTAACTGAGATACATTTGGATGAGAAAATTTTGGCCTAATTAATCAGCTGCCCTAATTAGCCAAAGTTTCAGGGAAATACTGAAAAAGGTATAAAAACACAAACTAATTTTAACTGAGTAGCAAATTAGAACACTACCAAAACACTACAGTTCTATAAAACTGTATTGGTACCTAATAGTTATTGACGAAGGAATTTTACAAAGCAGTGTTCTTTTGATTGACTGTAAATGAACAAAATCAGTGCAGGGACCTTGTAACATTAACTGCTTCTCCCCATACTACCAGATGTGCTGGCATTTTCAGCATTCCTCCTTTGGTTTGGGGTTCAACAACAGCTCAGATTTGCATTTCACTGCTTTACATACCCATTTTCACCTCTCTCTCACTTCTCTCATTAAAAGTAAAAATCCACAATTATCCTAACAATCCTGGCCTCATCATATCAGAGACATTCCCTATCTAATCCATAACACCCACAACTTTCTGTGCAACTCAAATTCTGCCGAATCAGCATTTTCCTTTTTAATCCAAATACAAAAACTCATTCCATTAGAACATTGAAAAGTACAGGCCATTCGGCCCATGATGTTGTGCTGATCTTTTAACCTACTCCAAGATCAATGTACTGCTTCCCTCCCACATAGCTCTCTATTTTCCTTTCATCCATGTGCCTATCAAAGAGTCTCTTAAATGTTTCTAAAGTATCTGCCTCCACCTTCACCCCCGGCAGTGCATTCCATGCATCTGCCACTCTGTTTATTAATTAGATATTATTTCAATATTGTTCCAACATTAATTAGAACTTAATATTGCTGGAAATTTAAAGAGCAATATAATTTTGTTTCTGATTTTGCAGCCTCATCTTTCATTCCTCTTGTGATTTTACACAAATTGAAATATTCTAATTCATTCTTCCTAGTTTATATTAAACCTTTTAATGCAAATTCCTGAATCCGACAAAGGAAAGTTTGCTAGGACCACTCTTACACACTAATCCCCCTTGCAGAGCTTGTCATGCTCTGGCTGATAGATGATGACAGCAAGTTAGCCCTTAAAACCCCACATTAAGCTTTGGGGGAGGGGTTAGTGGCTGCAAAATGTAACGCATAGAAAACATTGTTCTTTTGCCACTCACTGTAAGGTATAAGCAAATAAACCATCAAAGTAGCAGCTTCAAAGAACCAGCCAATTCCCCTCCACCACCACCCTCCCCTGTCTAGCAGAACTGGTCTTCACCCGCAACAATTTTTCCTTTGGCTTCTCCCACTTTCTCCAAACTCAAGGAGTAGCCACGGGCATTTGCATGGGCCCCAGCTATACCTGCCTTTTGTCGGCTACATAGAACAGTCTATGTTTGAAGCCTTCCCTGGTTATGCTCCACAACTCTTCTTCCGCTACATTGGCAACGGCATCTGCACTGCATCATGTGCCCATGCTGAGCTCGTCAATTTTTATCAACTTTGCCTCTAATTTCCACCCTACCCTTAAATTCACTTTGTCCATCTCTGACACCTCTCCCACCCTTTCTTGATCTCCGTTTCCATCCCTGGAGACAAACTGTCAACCAACATCTTTTAGAAACCCATTGATTCCCATGGTTATCTCAACTATACCTCTTCCCTTCCTATCTTCTGTAAAATTGCTATTCCCTTTTCTTAGTTTGTCTCTTTTAAGCTTGTGATTATGCAACTGCAGCAGGAACATTAAAAGGTTTTTAGTTATAAACACAAGAAAGTCTGCAGATGTTGGAAATCCAAAACAACACACACAAAATGCTGGAAGAACTCAGCAGGTCAGGCAGCATCTATGGAAATGAATAACTAGTTGACATTT
Organism: Mobula birostris; assembly: GCF_030028105.1. Taxonomy (NCBI): domain Eukaryota; kingdom Metazoa; phylum Chordata; class Chondrichthyes; order Myliobatiformes; family Myliobatidae; genus Mobula; species Mobula birostris. Next base: position 29,908,373 of record NC_092372.1, on the reverse strand, counting down.
CTGGCTGAGAAGGAAGACGCCAAAACAAAAAGGTGAGGGGAGGGGAAGGAGGCTAGATAGAAGGTGATAGGTGAAGTCAGGAGGGTGAGGATAGTCAAGGGCTGGAGAGGTACGTAGAGCAGAGGAGAAAGGAAAGGGGGGGAAGTGATATACAGGTGAGAAGAGGTAAAGGTCAAAGTGGAAAATGGAGCGGGGGGGGGGGCGAGAATTTTATTTTACCAGAAGGAGAAATTGATATTTGTGCTATCAGACTGGAGGCTTCCAAGACAGAATGTAAGATGTTGCTCCTCCATCTAGGGTGTCCTTATCATTGCACAAGAAGAGAGTCGTAGTTAAAATGTTTGGCCACCGGGAAGTTCCTCTTGTGGTGGATGGAGCAGAGGTGCTCAACAAAGCAGTCCCCCAATTTACTACAGTACTCACTAACATAGGTGAGGTCACACTGGGTGCAGTGGAGACAATAGATGATCCCAGCAGATTCACAGGTTAAGTATGGGAGGAGGTGTAAGGGCAGGTGGTAAGTTAGGCCACTTGTAGGGATAAGTGGTGGGAGGGAGATTAGTGGGGAGGGACGAATGGACAAGGGAATTGTGGATTGAGCAATCCCTGTGGAAAGCAGAGAGGTGGGGGGGGTGAGAAGGTAAAGATACATTTAGTGTTGTGATCCCTTTGGAGATGGTGGAAGCTGCAGAGGATGATGTGTTAGATGCAGAGTCTCATAGGGTGGGAGGCAAGGACAAGAGAGACTCTATCACTGCTAAGTGGCATGAAAATGGGATGAGGACAGACGTTCAGTAAATGGAGGAGATTCTGGCGAGGGCAGCATCAATGGTGGAGGGAGGGAACACCCATTCTGTTAAAAAAAAAAGGATATCTGTGTGTCCTAGAACAGAAAGCTGCATACTAGGAACAGATGTGGCAGAGGCAAAGGAACTGAGAAAAGGGAATAGCATTTTTACAAGTGATAGGCTGGAAAAAGATAATCAAGGTAACCATGGGAACCAGTAGGCTTGTAAAAGATGATAGCTGACAGTTTGTTTCCAGAGATGGAGACAGAAAGATCGAGAAAGGGGAGGGAGGTGTCAGAGATGGACCAAGTGTATTTAAGGGTAGGGTGGAAGTTAGAGACAAAGTTAATTAAATTGACAAGCTCAGCATTACTAGCGCCAATGCAGTCATCAATGTAGTGGTGGAAGAATTCGGGTGTATTACTGGGGAAGGCTTTGAACATGGACTGTTCTATTTAGCCAACAAAGAGGCAGCCATAGCTGGGGCCCTTGCAGGTGCCCATGACCACCCCTCGAGTTTGGAGAATGTGGGAAGAGCCAAAGGAAAAATTGTTGAGGGTGAGGACCACTTCTGCCAGATGGAGGAGGGTGGTGGTGGAGGGGAAATGGTTGTTTTTTTAGTCAAAGGACAGCCTTAAGACCTTCTTGATGGAGGATAGAAGTGTATAGGAATTGAACATCCAGGGTGAAAATTAAACGGTCTAGAGCCAGGGAATGGAAAGTTACTGAGGAGATTGAGAGCATGAGAAGTGTTGCAGATATAGGTGGGAAGAGACTGAACCAAGGGGGATAGAATGGAATCAAGGTACAAGGACACCTGAATAGTTAGTTAAAGCTTCATTGTCAATGTTGAGGACAATGAGATTGCAGTGCTATTCCATTCAGTACAAAACTGCAATTTAATTACTAAAAACACAATGACTACATTCAAAATAACATCTGAGTTACTTAGAATGACTGTTACAACTAAGTTACAACTGAATTAAAAACAAAACTCTAAAATGAAAATAAACAGTGGCAGCCCTATTCAAGCGTTGCACATATCCATGTTATAAAACACAATGATTAAATATAAAATGGCATCAAGAATTAAAGCTGAGATTTTTTAAAAAGTCAAGTATAGGTAACCAGAATTAGCAATGGAACAAAGAAGCAGTATATAAATATTTCAGAGATACCTTTTATCAGTCCCTTGAAGGACACTTTATTTTCTTATTAGTACTAGCATATTACTGAAAAGCAATGACAGGAGCTTACATGCAGATCTCCAGGTAGAGAAGTTATAGTTGTAAGTTAAAGAACACTAGGAATTACAACCTTGCAAAAGACACAGATATTTTGATTACAAAAAAAATAGCAATTGTGAAGTGGGAATAAATTTTAAAACTTACCACCAGAGGAACAAATTCTCACCTGGATCTCCTATATCGTGTGGGACTACATTTAGTGTATTCACCTTTGCTAATCTTCCATTCATTAGGTGTATCCGTTGCGTGCAATCCTCTTTTAATACAGCAGCAGCTACAAGTATAGTTGGTATAAAGCTTAATGTCTAACAGGAGACTTGACAAACACATGCTTTTGTGCACATTACAATATCCATATGTCACATGTTGGATACACACAATATCTTTTCAGATCCAATGTCATTTGTCAGATCATGAACAGATCTCACTGCCTTATAATTGACTTCTAGTTTCAATAATAAAGCTGTCTCATTAATGTGAACAAGAGCTCTTGAACATTTCTGTCTGGCTAAGCACTAATGAGACAAACTCAGTAAGGTGCTGGTCCAAAAGCTTGGTATTAAGTTCTCCATAAAATCTTTCATTTATTATCTGAGAGCTATTTACTAAAGCTTTATGAAATTGTAATTACAGATGCATTAAAACATGGCATGGTTGCAGACATGTTAATAACAAAATGGGAACCCTCAAATAAATATAGTACTAGCCAACATATAGATTAATCTGCATCCGTCAAGTCTGGCATGTGCCATTTTCAGTGATGAATAAAGACTTGTTTTTGATTATACAATTGAAGTTAGCCAGAAACTTCCAGCTTTTTCTAAATGTCAGCAATCTAGCCAAAATGAGGCTTTTCTGACAATTCAGCATTCTGAAGTAGAAAACTCGGTAATGAAATCTCCAACAATGTCCTAACTTTTTAAAAAAAGCAAATGACATGGTACTTAAATGTACAGTACTATATGTTAAATGGAACTTTTATGCTTTGGTATGTATTTGTAGCAAAGAAGATTCCATGCAAGACAAAAATATTTGCGTTTGAACATTACATCTCTGAAAGATGTAAGTGCTCAAAAAAAAATTTTAAGTGCTCAAGTTAAATGTTTTAAACTAGCATGAGCACGTAAACTAGCCTCAGCATTTAATACCATCATTACTACAATCCTGATTGAGAAGTTGCAGAACCTGGGCCTCAGTACCTCCCTCTGAAATTGGATCCTCAACTTCCTAAATGGAAGACCACAATCTGTGTGGATTGGTGATAACATCTCACCCTCGCTGACGATCAACACTGGTACACCTCAGGGGTGTGTGCTTAGTCCGCTGCTCTATTGTCTATGTACCCATGACTGTGTTGCTAGGCATGGCTCAAATACCATCTATAAATTTGCTGATGATACAACCATTGTTGGCAGAATCTCAGATGGTGACGAGAGGGTGTACAGGAGCGAGATATGCCAACTAGTGGAGTTGTGCTGCAGCAACAACCTGGCACTCAGTGTCAGTAAGATGAAAGAGCTGATTGTGGACTTCATGAAAGGTAAGATGAAGAAACACATAGAGGGATCAGAAGTGGAGAAAGTGAGCAATTCCAAGTTCCTGGGTGTCAATATCTCTGAGGACTTAACCTGGTGCCAACATATCGATGCAGTTATAAAGAAGGCAAGACAGCGACTATACTTTATTAGGAGTCTGAAGGGGTTTGGTAAGTCAACAAATATACTCAAAAACTCTATAGATGTACCATGGAGAGCATTCTGACAGGCTGCATCACTGTCTGGTATGTCTGGTATGGGGGGGGGCGGGAGCCTACTGCACAGGACCGAAAGAAGCTGCAGAGGGTTGTAAATTTAGTCGGCTCCATCTTGGGTACCAGCCTAAAAGTACCCAGGACATTTTCAAGAAGCGGTGTCTCAGAAAGGCAACATCCATTATTAAGGACCTCCAGCACCCAGGGCATGCCCTTTTCACACTGTTACCATCAGGTAGGAGGTACAGAAGCCTGAAGGCACACACTCAGTGATTCAGGAACAGCTTCCTCCCCTCTGCCATCTGATTCCTAAGTGGACAGTGAACCCTTGGACACTACCTCACTTTTTTAATATATATTATTTCTGATTTTTGCACGATTTTCAATCTATTCGATATATGTATACTGTAATTGATTTACTTATTACTATTTTTTTTTCTTCTATATTACTTATTGCATTGAACTGATGCTAAGTTAACAAATTTCACAACACATGCAGTGATAATAAACCTGATTCTGATTCTAATAAATGCAAAGTACATCTTAGAATTAAAGGAACACAATGGTGCTTTTGATGGATTTCGATGGTTAGTAGAATGAGATCAATCATTTGCACAATAAACTTATTAGCAATTCTATGATAAACTGTATTTCTATCATACTGTTAAGAAATTTTTGTAGATACTGGTCTAGTATTAAACAGTAACATGAAATTTGAATATTTAATTTCTGAAAGAAGGACAGACTATCACTTACCAATATCATATTGGAGACTAAGTTCAAGTTTGGGCCAAAGCATGATTAGTGCAAATGATGCATAAAAATGAACATCATATGTATTGTACATTCGATATTCTTGTCCTACAATGCAAACAATACATCTTACACTATGGAATGAAATTCAAATCATGAATCTCTAATAGATAGTAGTAATTAATAATAGATTCTTCTGGGTAAGTACGTTTCTATTCCCAGCATTTTGTAAGATCACATCCTAAATTAAGAAATTCAAATTAAATTCCAAGCACAAAGCATCCCACCAGAGGTAATTTTCAAGAGGTGGTACCTCAAAAAGGTGGCATTTATCATTAAGAAGTTTATAATCTGGGACATGCCCTCTTCTCATTGTCTGTTTCTTCTCATTAGCAGTTTGTCTTGTCATTTCTTTGTTCCACATTACTACCTTTCCAGCATCATATTCCAGCAATCTGATGTCTACTCTGTCTCTTTTGCTCCTTATATATCTGAAAATACTTGTGGTATCTATATTATTGGCCAACTTACCTTCATGTTTTATCTTTTCTCTCCTTATTTCCTTCCTAGTTGACTTCTGTTGGTTTTTAAAATCTTCCCGATCTATTAACTTCCCACCTATATTATAAGCCCTCTTTTTCACTTTTATGCTGTCTATGACTTCTATTGTTAGCAAAGGTTGCTTAACCCTGCTGTTAAAATGCTGGCAACACACATCAAAGCTGCTGGTGAACGCAGCAGGCCAGGCAGCATCTCCAGGAAGAGGTACAGTCGACGATTCAGGCCGAGACTCTTCATCAAAATGCTGCTTCTTCTTTGGGATGAAATGATCCAGCATCTTCCAGATTGTTCCCAGAAATTCCTGCCATTGCTGCTCTACTGTCAACCCGGCTGGGATTTCCTTATAATTCACTTTGGCCAGTTCCTCTCTCATATTACTGTAATTTCCTTTACTCAACCGAAAATTTTAGCTTCTGCCTCTCAAATTGCAGGGTGAATTCTATCATAATATAATCGCTGTCTCTTAAGGGTTCCTTTATCTTGAGCTCCCTAATCAAACCTGATTTATTGAACAACAAATCCAGAATTGCCTTTTCCCTTGTGGGCTTGACCACAAGATGCTCTTAAAGACCATCTTGTGGGTATTCTACAAATTTCTTTTCTTGGAATCCAGTGTTCCCAGTCTCCCTACATATTGCAGACCCCATGACCACAGTAACATAGTCTTCCTGAAATGGTTTTTCTATCTCTTATTATAGTTTATACCCCGCATCTTGGCTACTAGTTGTAATTGTTGACCAGGCCTTTTTCCAGTATCACAATCAAGACCAATGTGTTCTAATGTTTGGTTAAAAATACACACTTTCCAGACTATTTAAAAAGTAAAACAAAACAAACAACATATTAAGTTTAATATTGGAATTTATCTGGAATTCATCATGCTTGGATCAGCCTTAGACCTGAGAGTATAAAACATCTCAGGCTGTGATGAACATCATACAAAAGCCTATTGCTGGCATACATACATAATGTACATCCATAATAGATATACCTTCCAAATATGCAAATCGCCCATATTCCTTCAGCACTTTGGGTAGAGGCGGAAGTCCAGCCTTCTGGTTACCAGTTGTTATATTTAAATCATCAGGTACCTGTATCCAGACAGTCCCTCCATCAGACAAAAAATAGAGTTCATTGAACAGAGCTGATTTGTACCAGTCAGGTAATTGGCTGAAAAATTATTAGGAAAATGTGAAATTAAGACCTCAAACTTAGTTCTACATCAAAGAAAAATTAGTGTGCGTACAAATTTAGCTTTGGTGATATCCATAAAAATATGGCATACATATTAAGCAGAAACAGTGATATTTCGAACTATTCAGAGAAGTGGGAGATTCAATATGAAAATGGGCAGAATAATTTTAGAAGTACTTCCTCAGCACAATTTGTTATTAATACCTTGCAAATATTATTTTCAAAATTAAACTATATTACAAATACAAGATTTTATCTAGTTGCTAGCAACCTGCTGTCATACAAACTGGTCACAGACCATAAGAGCAGTATTAGGCCACTCAGCCCACCAAGTCTGCTCCGCCGTTCCATTATGGCCATCCCGGATCCCATCAAGCGCCATACACCTGCCTTCTTACTATATCCTTTGATGCGCTGAATTATCAGGAAACTATTAACTTCCGCCTTAAGTATACCCATGGACTTGGCCTCCACTGCAGTTTGTGGCAGAGCATTCCACAGATTCACTACTCTCTGGCTAAAAAAAATTCCTCCTTACCTCTGTTCTAAAAGGTTGCCCCTCAATGTTGAGGCTGTGCTCTCTAGATCTGAATGCCCCCACCATAGGAAACATTCTCTCCACATCCACCTTATCTAGTCTTTCAACATTCGGTAGGTTTCAATGAGACTCCCTCACCCCCCATATTCTCCTAAATTCCAGTGACTACAAGCTCAAAGCTGCCAAACGCTCCTCATATGTTAATCCCTACGTTCTTGGAATCATCCTCATGACCTCCTCTGGACTCTCTCCAATGGCAATACATCCTTTCTGAGATATGGGGCCCAAAACTGTTGACATTACCCCAAGTGTGGACAGACTAGTGTCTTATAAAGGCTCAGCAATATCTCTTTGCTTTTATATTCTATTCCCCTTGAAATAAGTGCCAACATCACACTTGCTTTCTTTACCACAGATTCAACCTGTAAGTTAACCTTCTGGGAGTCTTGCATAAGTCCCTTTGCACCTCTGATGTTTGAATTTTCTCCCCACTTAGATAATAGTAGGCACTATTGTTCCTTTTACTAAAATGCATTATCATACATATCCTAACACTGTATTCGATCTGCCACTTTTTTTGCCCATTCTTCCAATTTGTCTAAGCCCTGCTGCAATCACATTGCTTCCTCAGCACTACCTACCTCTCCACCTATCTTCGTATCATCTGCAGACTTTGCTACTAAGCCACCAGTCTCCCAATTACTGACAAACAATTTGAAAAGTTGTGGTCCTGGCAGCCAACTAGGAAAGGGCCCTTTTATTCCCACTCGCTGTCTCCTGGCTGTCAGCCATTCCTCCAACAATGCCAGCATCTTTGCTGTAACTCCATAAGATTTTATCTTGGTAAGTAGCCTCATGTGTGGCACCTTGTCAAAGACTCTGAAAATCCAAGTAAATGACATCCACTGCCTCTCCTTTATCCACCCTGCTTGTTACTTCCTCGAAGACCTCTAACAGATCTGTCAGGCAAGATTTCCCTTGACAGAAACCATGCTGACTTTGACTTATTTTATCATTAGTCTCCAAATACCCTGAAACCTCATTCTTAGACTCCAACACTGAGCCAACCACTGTTAGGCTAACTCGCCTATAATTTCCTTTCTTTTGCCTTCCTCACTTGTTAAAAAGTGGAGTGACATTTGCAATCTTGCAGTCCTCCAGGATCATGCCAAAATCAAGTGATTTTTGAAAGATCATGACCAATGCACCAGTCACCTCTTTAGCAACCTCTCTCAGGACTCTGGGATGTAGCCCATCTGGTCCAGGTGACTTATCCACCTTAAGACCTTTGAGTTTGCCTAGCACTTTTTCCTTTGTAATAGCAATGGCACTCACTCCTGCTCCCTGACACTCATGGACCTCTAGCACACTGCTACCACAGTGAAAACTGATGCAAAGTACCCATTAAGTTCATCTGCCATTTCTTTATCCCCCATTACTACCTCACCAGCATCATTTTCCGGTGGTCCAATAACTCTCACCTCACTTTCACTCTTTATATAACTGAAAAAGCTTTTAGTATCCTGCTTTATACTATTGGCTAGTTTGCCCTCATATTCATCTTTTCCCTTCTTATAGCTTTTTTAGATGCATCTTGTTGGATTTTGAAAGCTTCCCAAACATCTGACTTCCCACTCCCTTTTGCTACCTTATATGCTCTTTCTTTGGCTTTTATGCAGTCCTTAACTTCCCTTGTAAGCCACGGTTGCCTACCCTTGACATTTAAGAACTACTTCTTCTGTGGGACATATCTATCCTGAGCCTTGTGAACTATGTCCAGAAACTTCATCCATCTCTGCTCTACCATCATCCCCGCCAGTATGCTCCTCCAATCCACCTGGGCAAGCTTCTTTCTCGTGCATCTGTAATTCTATTTATTCCATTGCCCTACTGATACATTTGACTTATGTTTCTCCCTCTCATATATTCTTTCAGACAGTAGAACAGAATAATAAAGTTGGCTCCTTAGGACAACGCTATGAATACTTAAACAGTTCAACTTGTAGTTCGTGCCCAACCTCAGTACTTTCTCCACATTCAGCTATTTTTGTGCTCATATATATTGATAATGTGATAGATTTATTCTAAAGTAACATGTACAAAATGTTGAAAGAACTCAGCTGGTGTGGTCTTGATGAAGGGTCTCAAATATTGATTGTTTATTCCTTTCCTTAGATGCTCCCTAACTTGCCGAGGTTCTCCAACATTTTGTATGCATTGCTTTGGATTTCTAGCATCTGCAGAATCTCTTGTGTGAGGATTTATTCTAAAACTATTATCCTTAAAAATAATTTCACTGATGTTTTCTGAGTTGGTGGGAGGTTGGAGTGAAAGGGATGTGGTGACAAATGCACAGAAGTAAAACCAATAATCTGCTGTAGTCAGGAGTTTCATTGGCACAGGACTAGTAGATTTACCAGACTACTGGATGTTATTGTATTAATGATTTTTAATTTATATTTTAAGGTGTTACATAGTAAACCAAGTTTTCCAGGGTCCTGGTAAATTTCCAGTTAGCCAGATGCTGAACTACTGAGATTTTTGAAAAATCAGGCAGCATATTAGAGGTTTTTTTTGGGATAGTAGTGAAAACTGAGACGAAGCTAGTGACATGATGAAGGAAGCCCTGAACACCACCAGAGATGGAGGACCTTCATTGCTGCTCTAAATGCCAGCGGCATAATAAGTAAGTCTTTTAAGAGTTTTACTGTGTCATTTTTCATCTTTTATTGCTACTGTTTCACATATATTATTGCTTGTTTTATTGTAATAGTACCAGTAACATAACACTATATTGTGTAAACATGTACCACACACTTATGTCAACCTGTCAATCTTCATTGTAAGTCTATATGCTGCTTGTGACTGTACATACTTTGAATTGCACCTTGGCCACAGAAAGCATGACCTGCCCCACATTTTGGCGGATTCTGTGGTAAGACCTTAATTTCTAATTATAATTCATTAATCCCAATGCTAGAAAGTCTGTATGGTTTGTGTGCACTAGAAGACAGTTGTTCTCAAAGATGACAACTTTTACCCCTATAGGGTCAAGATTCACATCTAAATTTACTCATCTTTGATAGCGACTTGGGGGATGAATTGCTTTTACTCCATTTCTGTGGCTTCCAAAATGAACAAAAAGCCCTTGACAGGATCCACAGAATCCGCCAAAATGTGGGGCAGGTCATGCTTTCTGGGATGAGTGTACACAACTTCTAAATGCTTGGCTCCTTCTCCATTCTGAGCAGTCACAGTCCAGCGATTGTCAAGTTTTTTTAAAGTTCCATTTTCGGGATCTGATGACTGCTGCAAGGCCTGTACTTGTTACCCATTTTTAATTGCTCTTGAGAAGGACTTAATTTGGAGTTTGCTTTCAAACATGTATATACATAAACATCTGGGCACTGTAACTGGTAATCAAGGTTGGTGTCATCTTGGTTCTAGAATGGAATTGAAGGTTTAATAGTTTCCTTTGTCCCACTGCAGAGTTGCAGTATTGCAGGAATACTGAGATGACACCGAACCAAGTTTATACTGGAATTGGGTCTGTGATTAGCCTTTTAGTTAGTATAATAGTTTACATATCATATTGAACAACAATCAATTTCTAATGGTAGATATATTTGAGAAGTATTCCCAGTTGATGGTGAGAAGTGGATGCTAGGTCAAAAAAATACCACTTGTGTTGTGCATCTCTCAACATCTCTCTTTGTTCTGTGCTTAGGCCAAATTAGTGTTGAGTAGTCCTGCCAAAATCCAAGTTGGACACTGAGGTGGCTATTGGTAACTGCTACTTGAATAGTATTGACAATACCTTCCATTGGTTTGCAGATCATTATAGCTGACTGGTGGGCAATAATCAGCCCTACTGGAATTGTCACTTTCTAATACATCAAATAAACTATCAATAATTTTTCAGTTAGATCAATTAAACATGATAATTAGACTTGCCTTCAAAAGATAAATACCTGCATTAAAAATTCCATATACAAGGATAAAATAGGCAATACTTGTTGTTTCAGTTAACAAGACGGCAGAATGCTTGATAAACACATCTTCAGACAACTCATTCACTCCTTTTAAATAAAGTTTGCAAACACTTCATTATTTCAATACTTACCTATTGTTTAAAATTGGACTTTGCCAGTCATGAATCTTTTGTTCCCATTGTTTGTAGTGTGTTAAGGAGTAGTGACTTAAAGCAGGAGCTGCTTCGCCTTGTGTCCCAAAATAGCAGGTGTACCATCTAGAAACCAAATTCAACTTTTATTGGTACAACATGTAGCAAGTCATTAACCAAATCCTTCCCTATCCTTAATGTAATAGGCATCCCAATTATTACTTTGAATAAAAAAACTATTTTAAACAGTAAATTTAGATATTCCATACTTTATTCATTCAAAAGCTGAAGTCCTCAAATATAATATGCCAGGGTAATTCCTAACTATATCTCCTTAAATCATCCTTTCAAATGAAGGATTTGACAGACATTTTATTAATTAGATAAAGAAACAACAAACATGAACTTCAGTGATGCTTTCAGAACGTTTCTATACTCACAAACATATTGATCAGATATAAGCAATGATAATGGGTTAATTCAATGCATTTTCATTTTGCTTTAGACTACTAGATTCTCTAAACAAAGGTAGTCTTGTTCAACTATTTACATGCAAAATTTCCAGATCATGAAGTGGAAAACCTACTGAACTTGGACTTCCTCACAATTTCTCAACTTAAAAAATGACTGTGGATGAGCCATTGATTGAGGCTGGACTGGCAAAAGAAATCTTGGGCAAATGCAATAAGGTATCCATGAGAACAAAAGAACTTGAGAACAAATGAAGTTCTGTTAAAGAAAATCAAGAATAATAGAGTTAATAAAGCGTTAACACAAGTCTAGAAATATTAACTGCTTTCTACAATTGCAGTGAAGGAGCATCTCAGCATTTTCTTAAAACCAAAACACCATGATGAGAAATGTGAAAGTTGCAGATATTTGAGTGTTTTGTTATAGAATCAGTCATACAGCAGGGAAACAGGCCCTTTGGCCATACCAGCAAGATACCCCATCCAGGCTAGTCTCAGTTGCCAGCTTTTGACCCATAACCTTCTAGCCCTTTGCAATTCATGATTATGCTCTTCATTTACCAGCACTGTACTCTCGCTTACCATTTATTCTGCATTTTTAGTGTTTTACCTTGTTCTACCTTAAAGTATTGTGTAATGATTTGATCTGTCTGAACAACATGAAAGACAAGCTTTTCACTGTATCTTGGTATAAGTGATCATAATAAACCAATACTAAATACTTGTCTGACTGTCTTTTAAATGATGTTATCGTACACGCCTCAACCACTTCTCCTGGAAGCAACTCCACATTGAAACACTGTGTGTGTAAAAATGATGCCCCTCAAGTTCCTCTTAAATCATTCCCCCTCACCTTAAGCATTTGTTATCTTGTTCTTGATACTCTAGATCTGGGAAAAAGATAGACTGCTTCCACCCTATGCACCTCATGATTTTAAACACCTCTGTAAAATCACTTAACAGTCTCCTGTGCTCCAAGTAGTTCTGGCCAGTCCAACCTCTCCCTATAACTCAGTCCCTAAAGTCCAGTTTTTCTTTGCTTTGTAAAGGGGGAGAAAAAATTAACTTTTCTCAACTTCTTAGTGGAACGTGGACAGGATGAGCAGTTGAACAAAGTGGGCTGAATGGCTTTAAAGACTTCTTGTTTGATTACTTTTTAAATTACATAAGATGGCCACATGTTCACAAGAAAATGGATAAGCTCGGTATACCCAGATTAGATTTTTCTTACCTTGCATGTTCCTTTTCCTTTGATCCAAAATAGATCTTTGGCATATCCCACGCAAGACAAAACTCCGCAACAGCTTGGTTTTTGGCTGGAACGGTGCAGGTAGCTGCAACAGCTGCTGCAATAACTTGTCCTTTATCTGTTGGTTTACTTTTTCCTGGGAAAAAATGAAAACACCCAAATCAGAACACCTTGACAAAAAGACCAAATGGATAAATTTACAACAAATAGATTAGGTGGATGAGGATTCAAATATTGTTCACAGTAAAACTACAACTTTGTTACTGTATCTCACATGAAAAGCAGCCATATATCTTCTGAAGTGTCTTCCTGCTGCATTGAGCTGCTGCTGAAATACAGTCCTGCACCGAGTGGACAGACATCATCTATATCTTTCAGATTTTATCAGGTGTGCAAATATCAGATATCATTTGTAATCTCCACCTCAAGGTCGTGCATAGGCAAACTGTGCCAACATCACGAATAAAGTTAGTTTGCAGTGAAAGAAAACCTGCTAAAAGTGGTGAAGCAACTCCAGCACATCAAGTTGCTTTGAGTAAAATTCACGAATACATTTGTTTTCTATATTACTAATCCAGCTTTAGACTATGCTATAACTTTGCTTACCTGGCCTTATTGCACTAATTCTATTCATTTTTACACATTTATTTACATTTCACGATGTTCTGCAGCCAGTGAAGTACTTTTATAGTCATTAGCCCATAAGACATAGGGATATAGGGTACAATTAGGCCATTCAGCTCCACTGAGTCTGCTCCACCACTTGATTATGGCTGATTTATTTTCCCCTTTCAATCCCCTTCTCCTGCCATCTCCCTTAACCTGTGACATCCTTACTAAATAAGTACTCATCAACCTCTGTCTTTAAAAAAACACTCACTGACCTGGCCTTCACAACTGTCTATGGGAATGAATTCCACAGGTTTACCACCCTCTGGCTAAAGAAATCCCTCATGTCTGTTCTAATGGGACGTCCTTCTTTTCTGGTCCTAGACTTTGCAATTATTGATAACATCTTCTCTACATTCACTCCATCTAGTCCTTTCAACATTCAATTGGTTTCAATGAGTTCCCTCCTCAATCTTCTAAAGTCCAGTGAGTACAGGCCCAGAACCATTAATCGCACCTCATATGTTAACCCTTACATTCCCAGAATCATTACCATAAACCTCCTGAACAAGGTTTATAAACTGAACCGTTTAGAGATTATGGGTAGATTTGACCATCTGGGGCACAAACCACCTGAAGGGGATGGGGAGGAATTGAAGAGTCAGGGTGTTTACACCTGAAACATCAGCAATTCCTTCCTCCCAGCAGATGCTGCTTGAACAACAGTTCCTTCAACAATTTGTTGCTTCAGATTTACACCTGTGAAAGGCAAGCAGTACCCATTTGTTCAAATGGAAACACAATATGATTCAGCTTATGATTCTGAAAAATAACTTTGTTCTAACTCCGGATCCTAGGCTGAACCCTATCAAACTTGCATTAACTGATTAAAGCATTTAAGTTGCTTCATCTTTATCACTCCAAAAAAAAAAGTTTTATAGTTCAGTGTACTGTTACTTCAAATCAATAGGTATGCATAAAAACACTGAAGCACATGACTGATCAACGCACTACAACTGTAGACATTAAAGACCATAATTTAATTTTAAAGATAGCAACAACTTATCTAATATTAGGCATTTTGGTTCAGAAAACTGGTGTTGAAATGGTGTTGTTAATTATGTATTCCTTTCTAAAATAATTCACATTTGAACTTCAGATACATGATTTAGCAGTTATATTTTAATACAACTATAAAGATTTTGAAAAATTCTGGTTACAATAAAGCCATTTGGGGATGCAGAATGATGAAAATTGAGTTGAATGCTCAGACAAAATCATCACTCTTTCCTATTTTTTCTGACACAGCAATTCTTTTCCTCATAAAATCACAATTCACTGAAGTAGAAAGAATGTGCTTTAATTAGAGACATTAATTGACTTTTGCAGTGTCTGTCTTTGGATTTGGTTTTCTGTCAGTCTAACTGTCTGTGGGTAACTTGAAGCAGAGCTAATACAGATATGCCACACAATTCAGATCAAATAGATACTAGATTGAATTGAAGGATAATTCCAATCTGCTCACTACTCCTTCCCTTAAGCTGTCCCCAAAACTAATAGTGCAAGTCTTAGTTTGGCATATTGGTTTAGTGAAACCCAGTTCAACAGCAAGCTGCAACAACTACAAGTTTAAATAACAACAATCTGAGTTACGACAAGCTGGATGTGAGGGGGGTGGGGATGGGAAGAAGACAGGTGGAGGAATTATTTGCAGGTCTGTTACATATCACAAAGATTAAGTTTGAAAAGGAGCTTCAAATAAAAGCAATAAAAAGTTTTGAGAAGTTTCAATACATGCATAAACTTTTAAACAACAAAATTTAGTCAAGGTAAGCAAAAGGAAGTAGTAAAATTAAATCTTGAGTCTCAGGATATTTATCCATTTCTGTCACTGGAGAGTGAAATTATTGACTCAGTGACATGAATGCATTATGATGAGCAGCACACCAGGCTTGAAATAGAATGAAACAGACTAAAATAGCAAACATGAATGCTGGAGAAAGTGCCTTTAACAAAGAGTTGCTAACACAGAATGCTTTGACCAGTCATTGCCAGTGAGCCCGACCATTGGCTTGCTCCCGCCAACAAATCAGATGAACATTCTGAAGCAAAGGGCTCAGAAACTGGATTAGATTTGGATTACTCTGAAAAGAAACAATGGGGTGCAACTGTTTCTGTAACTTTCTCTGGTCCCAAAACCAAACAACCAAATAGTAAAAACAGAGATTAGTAATTACGAATTTAAACATAAAACTGGAGAACCAGATTAGCAAGCACACGTTTAACAGAACAGGCTTACCTGTTGAGGAAAGAAGTTCAGAGATATTGGGCACTGCTGATTCCTCTCAACTACCCATTAACTGATCCGTTCCAGAGATCTAAGCATGCAACTGGTAAAAGGGAGAATCACCACTAGCTGCAATATTCAGCCTCCTACATTTCATTGACAGAAAAATCATAACGAATGTATGATAAAATTGTAAAAGATTAGCTGAAATTTCAAGCAGAGAAAAATCAGCATTTACCCTGGATATCAAAATAAATCGATGTTGCTCACAAATGATAAAGTTGTCACCCCAATAAGAGATCAAATACAGTGATATCAAGTGAAAGTCTACCTCTGTTCACTCTTGTGGTAGGAATATTATCAAATACTCAGGGGCAACGCTTAATTTGTCCAAAGTAATTGAAACCAAATCCCTTCAATTTCTGTGTGAGATCATCTAATTCCCTGGTTACATTGAACTCAGATACAATAATCATTCAAAGCAAACGTATCCTTATTCCTGGTTCTCATTCCAAGTGTTATCTATTAAACCAGCAAGTACACCTTTTGTACAGTGTTGAAGGGGTCTGGATTTTGCTAGCTGTTCCACATCTACCCTCTCTAGTGCCAGAAAGTTTGGGGCTCCCACACAAATAAAGTTCTGCAGTTATAATGTGAGCACTGAATATTTCCCCATTGGGTTTTACGTAGATATCAATAGCTGAGTTTACTGGAATACTTGCAGAATCTGCTCCTGGTTTCAAGCCATGTTCAGCAAATCTGTTCCACAGTTCTCTATCTGAAATAGTTCCTTAAAAGCACAACAATCTAACATCCTCAAGACTGCCTCCACTTTTTATTTTGTAGGAAGTGTAAAACATTCTGAAAAAGCAATCCTTAAAGGAATCCTAATTATCTATTTATTTTAAAGATTTCTCTGCTGTTGCTACTGAGACTCTTACATTCTATGTTTGTACATGACATTGTAGGATGTGATATGTGAGTATATTTGTTATAAATGCTATAGGATATGATTCTGTCAGTGCTGAAGCTGCATTTCATTTTGTGAGTGGAGAGTATCCCATAAAATCTTAGCATGCCTTTTATATACAGTGGGAAGTCACTGTAATTCAGTAAGGGAGTCACTTGCATCCTGATACCCAGATCCTGAAGTGCTCTCACAGCTACAGTATATGCATGTAGCTTAGCCAAGTCGAGTTTACAGTCAACAGTGGTCCCCAAGATACTGATGAAGGACATGCTGCTGTATATCATGGACGATGGACAGGCTTCCTAATATGGTTCAGACATTCTCATCTATCAGTCCAACCTTGAATTACAACTAGGCTGCAAAGTCACAAAACTTATTCATTGAGGGAAAAAGCAACTGAACACTCTGCGATCATCACTGAACATCTTGACTTCTGAATTTATGGAAGTCATAAGTGAAGCAGCTTAAGATTGTCGGGCCTGAAAAAAAAACACCATGGCAAAATCCTGCAAAGAACAATTATCTCTAGATGATCAATATTAGATATGTCCCAGTTATAACACTTTTGTCCTTATTGCTTTAATGTCTCACACTTCCCAAAAACATGTTTAAAACACTCCTTTTTGACCAAGCTTTTGATTACAGACCTTATACTAGAGTTGGCTTGGTGTCAAGTTTTTGATAAAATTTCCTTCGTGCTAAAAACTTGAGTTAAAAACACTGTTAAAAACGCGTAATTACTGGTTATAATTTAGTTTAATTACTAATTAATACCCACATATCAATTTATGTTGACTAACCAAAGAAATTCATTAATGGTACTCATTGATACTCAAACCACTACAATTCACCTACCACCAAGACAGGTCAATGGCAGACACCATCTCCCTGGCCCTATTCTCATCTGAACAGTAAAGACACCCTTGTCAGACTACTCATTGACTACAGCTCTGCTTTTAACACTAATGTTCCAAACAAATTCATTACCAAACTCACAAACCTGAGAGTTAATATCTCCTCTGCAATAAGATCCTCCATTTCCTGACGAACAGACAACAATCTGTAAGAATAGACAATAACACCTCCACCACAATTATTGTAAACACTGCTCCTCCACAAGTTTGTGCCCTTAACCCCCTATTCTGCTCAATGTACACTCATGATTGGGTGGCCAGATTCTGCTCTAACTCCATCTACAAGTTTGCAGATAATGGGGCATCAATCAAGTATCGATAAGTCAGAGCCAAGATGGCACCAGACAGAGATTTCTTCAAGTTCATCTGTGGAAACAGCTTATTTCTACATTTATTGTCTCTCTTTTTCATTTTCAAGGTGGAAAGAAAGCCTGTGGTATGTTCGGGTGAACGATTAGTTTTTCTTGGGGGCTTTACCACGATTGTATGTTTGGTGGGTGAAGGATGTTGATGCTTTTTGCTGAAGTAAGTGCAGAGGGGACGATTTATGCTTTGCTGCTGCTTGTGCATGGGGGGTAGAGGGACTTTGGGGTGTGAATGTTTTTACTGTCACTCGTTCTTTGGGGTACTCTTCTGTTTTCGTGGATGGCTGTGAAGAACGAGAATTTCAGGTTGTATATTGTATACATCCTCTGATATTAAATGGAACTATTGAACTAACAGCAAGAAGATAAAAGAGCACCATAACATGGGGGTCATGATAGCTTTTCCCTCAGTCAGCAGAACAAGAGAGCTGGCCATTGACTTTAAGAAGGGGACAGTGCACATGCTCCTGGATCAATGGTGCTAAGGCTGAGGATGAGAGGTTTAAGCATCGCCAACAGCATGTACTGGTCCAGGCATTAGATGCCACAGCCAAGAAAGCTGTAAGTAGAAAGCAAGTGGGTTTTACGCCAAGTACCATGAAATAAGCTTTCATATCTTGAGGGAGCCCAATCGCCTACAACATCCAAGTTAAGGTTACCTTTGATCAGAATCATAGAGGGTATGAGTCCAATAGGAGTTAGGATGCCCCATAGCAAGTCACTTAGTTCCTGACCCCTAACCATACCCTTTTAACTAACTACAAGGCATGTCAGGAGAATGATATAATATTCTCCAGGTGCCTGGATAAGCAATGCATCAATTTAAGCCTAATACTATCCAAGACAATGCAGACTGCTTGATTCATTTTTCTGAACATTCTTTCCCTTCACTACTGATGCACCACAGTTACAGAGTGCACTGTCTATAAATTAGACTGCAGTCCTTAGCTTGTTTACTCCTAACACTAAGACCCATATCACCAAGGCCAACGACAGCAAAGATGTGTGATTACCACCACCACCCGCACTGGTGGGTGTTACACAAACAAAATAGTTATCAGCAGGGGCGCAGTGCAAATTTTTTAGGTGCCGGAGCTGACAAAATGCTTGCCATTTCCTATATCCTCTCTATATATATGTCACACCCAATTTGTGTACCTGCTCATTTTATGTACTGGGCAACTTCCTCGCCCCATTCATGTAATGAGCAGGTACACAAATTGGGTGTGACATACATAGATGAATAGGGCTTGTTATGATGTCAAGCACTAAACCAAGATGAAAGAAATATATGAATTCCAGAGCTCCACAGAAAGATAGTGATAGTTAAGACATTAACAAGATTATAGCCTATCACTACATTTCAGTGTATAACTGGTACAATAAAACATATAATACTTAATTTAATAATACGACGAAGTATTGCATGGTTGCACTCACTAATTATCATAAAGTATAATTATCAAATAAAAAGACGATAATCATGCATTTTACCAATTTAAAAGTAATTACCTACTTACCAAATGCCACCAATGGGAAGTTTCACAATAATTTCCACAAAGTAATATGTGTTCGGGGATCTTAAGCAACTCCTGTCTTGGTGTCATCTGCTGATCTGTGGTACCGCAGCCATGATGTGACATATGGCTCAGGATTCCACTGAACTAGAGGAGGTCCATGTAGCTTAACAAACATAAGTGCTGATACATGATTTATGAGAATTCTTGAGCATGTTGTTGTTATTATCAAGTTCATGTGACTGAATCCTCTCTCACACTCAGCAGTACTAATAGGAATAACTTGTGAACAGCTCAGTAATGGGCATAAATCTTGAAGGATGCGGCGTCCAAGATCCTCCACATAATCTCTGAAGGCATTTATTACAGAGGAAGAAGAAAGCTTAAACCTCTTACAGAGGTTCTCCATAATTAGGTGGTATTTCAGCAGGCTAGTTATCTTTATCAAGGACACACATTTCATTTAGCAGGGATTTATACATACTTTGAGGTTTAGAAGTTTGAGAACCTTTCAAGGATGTTGCCGTGAACATACGGTGCTGCAAATTGTTTATAAGACTAGTAAGAAATTGTAGATAATTAATGGAGACAATTTTGTTGTTCCTTGTTAAGGTAATTTCTCCAAACTTCCCCTTTTCAACTGAACCTTGAGCTTCTAGAGTTGTTGTACCAGGTTGCTCTTTCAGTCCATGCAGTGATCTTATGCTCCGTTGGATCAGTTTGTCTGCATAAACAATCGTAGTAGTGCGTTTCTGTAAACACTCTGACAGTAAACCAAGTTCATGCAACATGTCATACATTAGAGCCAAGTCCAATAGAAACTGTTCTGAAGAGAATCTTTTCAACAGACCTTCATAGGTTTTTCTGTCACTCCCAGATCTTGCTTCATCCTTCATTGCTTTTTCAAAATGAAAACACAGTGCTTCATAACTGTGCCACACTGCTGAAACTGTTTGAAACGAGCTAGCTACTCGACTGGTGCCCAGAACACGGCCTATTTTGCAAATTTGTTGCTCTAGTTGAGAGGCACATTCAGACAGCTCCTTTTGATTTAGAGGTGATCTACTGTAAATATAGTACAATTTGTCCATAAATGATTGAAAATGATTTATTCCATGAACTTCTCTCACCGAATCACCTACTGTAAGTTCCAATCTGCGATTAAGACAGTGCCAAATTATCACATCAGGGTAATGTTCCTTGAGAATTGTAGCAACACCAGCTTTGACACCAAGCATTACACTCACCCCAAATGCTACAAGGTTCTGTTTCAGTAAGAGTCATCAAACCCATGGTTATTGAGACAGTTCAATAGATGCTTAGCAATAGTTGCAGCTTTCTGATCAGGCAGTTCAATTAAGTCTAAAAAACATAAAATGGGGATCACCTTCCTTATCACTTTCACATTTCAAATAAGCTATTAGGGCAGTCTTAATGCTCAGACTTGTTGATTCATCAATGAGAACAGAAAATTTGCCATTTATCTGCTTGATATGCTGGCAAATTTTCTTTTCATATTAATGGCTATGTGATTAATTATCTCTGTAGCACTAGTGCAGGAATGCAGTCCAATTCCAATGTCAATACCATTTTTTTTTAAGTTCCAATAAGCCAAAGTGATCAGAGTATGGTCTGTCAATCTGACCTAAATAATATGCAGAATGAAAAATTGAACAAGTTGCCTTTAGATGCAAAGCATTCATGGTGTCACATAATTTTCCAAGAGCACCTTCACAGCTATATTTTCAACACTTGGAGCAGCGGCGTGAGTTTTTGATAGTTTGTGATCAACAATTTTTTTTCTGAGAGACTTCAAGCGTGTACTTTGATCCGCTCCATAATAGGATACTTGGTACATCTGCCATGCCGATTCTCCCGTGATCTTTAAGTTCTTGAGGCTGTAGCACTTTACATAGCTAGCCAGCCATCCCTTACTAGCCTCAAACTCCTTCCTCTCGCTCTCCTCAACCCCTTCACAGTAGTGCTCCTACAGGCTAAGTGCTTTTTCACGCATAATTTTGCCATCAACAGGGATATGCTTCTGCGATATGTCCTCTAGTCACACACTTAATGCTTTCTCAGTCTTTGTAAGCACTTTATCACAAACCAGAGAGACCATTTTTGCCATTGTAGGGGTAGCACTAGGACTTCCACGAATTTCGGCTTCTTTCTGCTTTATTGGGCGAATGATTGATTTGTTCTTATCGACCTTAAGGCCCACTTCGGCGAATGACATGCCACTTTTCAAAAGATCTAAGATTTTTATTTTCTCGGCGAACAATGCTCAAACAACGAGTGCTGGGGAGAGACTGAGGATCTGTGAAATGGCGGGAGGCTACAGCAGGGTATGCTGGAACAAAGGGTCGAGCGAGGAGGGATTTCACAAAACAGTCACAGCTCCAGGATTTCACCAAAAACGATCAAATATCCTAATATTATTAGAGGTATTTTCCCCACCAGCCACCACCCCCGCTTCCGTAAAATTCCATCTATTTAATACACAGCTGCTATTAAATTCCCTGCTTGTTTATTTTAAACAAACTCTGTTTTTTTTAAAACAGAGGTGCCAGGGCAGCGCTCCGGTGAGCTCCGGTAGCACTGCACCCCTGGTTATCAGCACTGGAGCTGTGATTATTTATTAAAAGTTAGATAACCCAATGCAGAGATACATCTACAATTGCCAATTATACACCGACGGTAAAGCAATAATTATGAACACAACACAAAGACCTGATAGATGAAACCTGTAGACAAAACTACAGCAGGTGGATTTCAAATTGAATAAACAAGGTCATCCATTTTAGAACACAAATGTATCTCCCATTATATAATGCTAGAAATAGTGGAAGTCCAGTTATTTAGCATTCCATGTTCACCAATTACTGACGTGCAACAGTATAGAATGCGAGTTTTTATATATGGAGAGAAGGTTTCCCTGAAGTTATAAAAGCAGTGGCTAGTTAGAGGAATTATGCAGAGTTTTGGGTACTGCTAGTGAAGAAGATGAAAGAGCTATAGATCTTCCAGAATACTAACACGTTGTTAACAGTCACTAAGAAATAATCAGATAAAGTAGGCTCAAATTCCCTGGAATATAGAATGTTTAGAGTGATTTTTGGTTTAGAATTTCAGAAGAAAATGTTTTCTTGCTAATGACGATTGAGGACATTATTGAATAGTCAGAGCCATTTCTGAAATAAAAGTCTTTTGAAAGATAGAAAAATTGAATATTTTCACAAAAAAGGTCAATTCTTTTGAACTAATTCTTTTAAATTTGAGATTGATGCTTCTTTTGCTAGAGAAAAAAAACAGATAGAGCCAAGACAGAGAGATTAAACTATAAAATATAGGAGACCTCAATCTTGATCATACACTTTATGCCAGTTCACATGGTTTTAATAGGTAATAGTGGAGTTGGCTCCCATTGAATAGTTTTCTGATCTTGAGATCCAAAATTACACAGTAAAGTGCTCCTAGGGTTAAGCAAAAATACTCCAAGACCTATAGACTTACATTCTCTAACAAATGTAATGGTGGGAATAGAGCAAGTAGACACCTGGCCTTAGAATTTCAAAAAGAATTAATTCTTTTCTTTTGTTAGCCCATTCACCGGTTGTGCTTCAGCTGTTTTCTCATGAAGAAGGAGTGTGTTAGTTATAATACTTCTAACCATCTAACATAAGAACATAAGTGTGGTGCGTGGCCAAGCGGTTAGGGCGTTGGACTAGCGATCTGAAGGTTGTGGGTTCGAGCCTTGGCCAAAGCAGCATGTGTGTCCTTCAGCAAGGCACTTAACCACACAATGCTCCAGTCTACCAACTGAGAATGGGTTACCCGCAAAAATGCTGGGGGTTAACCTCGCGATAGACTGGTGTCCTATCTGGGGGGGGGGGGGGGGGGGGAGAGAAGTCTCGTACTCTCAGTCGCTTCATGCCACGGAAACCAGCATAAGCACCAGCCTGATGGGCCACAAGGCTCATGACAGACTTTAATAAGAACATAATGAATAGGAGCAGGAGGAGGTCATCTGGCCCGTTGAGACTGCTCCGCCATTCAGTAAGATTATAGCTGATCTGGCCATGGACTCATCTCCACCTACCTGCCTTTTCCCCATAACCCCTAAGTACCCTACTATACAAAAGTCTATCCAACCTTGTCTTAAATATATTTATTAAGGTAGCCTCCACCAACTCCATTGGACAGAGAATTCCACAGATTCACCACTCTCTGGGAAAAGCAATTCCTCCTCATCTCTGTCCTAAATCTACTCCTCCAAATCTTGAGGCTATGTCCCCTAGTTCTAGTCTCACCTACCAGTGGAAACAACTTTCCTGCCTCTATCTTATCTATCCCTTCAATAATTTTATATGTTTCTATAAGATCTCCTCTCATTCTCCTGCATTCCAGCGAGTACAGTCCCATGTGACTCAATCTCTCCTCATAGTCTAACCCCCTCATCTTTGAAATCAACCTGATGAACCTCCTCTGCACCGCCTCCAAAGCCAGTGTATCCTTCCTCAAGTAAGAGAACCACAGCTGCATGCAGTACTCCAGGTGTGGCCTCACCAGTACCCTGTAAAGTTACAGCATAACCTCCCTGCTCTTAAATTCAATCCCTCCAGCAATGAAGGCCACCATTCCATTTGCCTTCTTGATAGCCTGCTGCACCCGTAAACCAACCTTTTGAGCTTCATGCACAAGCACTCCCAAGTCCCTTTGCACAGCAGCAAGCTGCAATTTTTTTACCATTTAAATAATAACCTGAAAATACCTGAAAATGATGGGGCAATTAAAAAAAATCATAATAACACTGCAAGATTTTAATGATCTCCTTCCACTGTTTCTTTGTGAACAGTAGAGTAGATCGCAGCACCTTTGCTGATGGTCACAACGATAAAGGTATGATTGGGTACATTGTTCAACCACCATTCCTCATTCTCAATTTCCAGTCCACCATCATATCCCAAATCTCTATACCACACTAGATGGTTGTCATGGGGATATGACTTCAGCACCAGTGATGTGCTTTTCAACAGTCAGCTTTCTGGTAGCATGCTTGAAGAAGATGCCAGCTGAATGCACAGCAAGTGGCTGCTGTCTACAAACGCATGTTACATTCCACCTTTTGTAAAATGGAAGAATTTAATGATTTGCTTGGTGACCACTGATTTGGTTGGGATAAAATGTAGCACCTACTTAGTACATCAGAAGTGGCCGGAATGCAGGCTTTAGGCTCAAGTTTTCCTACATTTACTGTTCTGATGGCATCACTTCTGGCTTTTCATTACAAGAAAAGGAACCTATAAGAAATATTCTGCACACCAAATTTACATCCAGAAATTGCTCAATACCAGTACAACTTTCAATGGTGATAAGGAAACATTGCTAGCTGTATTTTTAAAAAAAAGGTATTTCCTACATAAATGGCTGTAATTCAAATGGCAATAATGAACACATTATTTGAGTTTTAGTGTGCTTATTTTGATTCCTCTTCAAATGCACAGTAATTCGAATACTGTTTAAATGGGAGATTTAAAAGGAAATGCAAGAGAAGTCAAGGAAATTATAAAGCCCATCAGCATACACATACCTGGTAGGGAATCCAATTTCCCATCATGAAGCAAATCTTTCCAGATTTCTTGTCCGATGCCATTTGGGTTAAAATCAGTCTGATGACTAATCTTTACATTTTGCTGTTAAAAGAAAAAAATGATTTTAACTACATTTATAATGCAGTCCTATATAGAAATAACATTCAAGTATAAGATATATAAGATATAAAAGATATATCATCACCACTTCAGATTTTTGTATGTCTATCTCAAGAAAGGTGGCTGCAGAAACAAACTTACAAAAAGCCAGATCTATATTAGGTAGTGAACGCAGCAGGCCAGGCAGCATCTCTAGGAAGAGGTACAGTCGACGTTTCGGGCCAAGACCCTTCGTCAGGACTAACTGACTAACTTTCAGTTAGTCCTGACGAAGGGTCTCAGCCCGAAACGTCAACTGTACCTCTTCCTAGAGATGCCACCTGGCCTGCTGCGTTCACCAGCAACTTTTATGTGTGTTGCTTGAAATTCCAGCATCTGCAGATTTCCTCGTGTCTGCATTAGGTAGCACCTTTCTTGATCCCAGAACATGCAAAGTTACATTATATCAATTACATAAAATTATAAAATGTAGGCACTGATAAAGGAAACAATATTCACACAGCATCTTTCCACAGTGATATAAAAATAACCAGATAATTTTGTGTACACTAATTTGATTTAGTGAGGTTGATTAAGGGAAATATTAGCCAGGACATTGGGGATTACTCATTACTCTTCTTCAAAGAGTATCCTTTAACATTCAAACCTGATTGTAGACAGGCCCAAGCTTTCCCCCTCCTAACCAAAAATATTATAATCTATATCTTAGAAACTGGCCATCATAAATATTCCTATCATTTCAAATATGAAGCTAAAATCAGATGAGTCATCCTATTTTTAATGTGCCAAGTGTCCTACTCC
The DNA here is from genome assembly GCF_030028105.1 of Mobula birostris. Classification (NCBI taxonomy): domain Eukaryota; kingdom Metazoa; phylum Chordata; class Chondrichthyes; order Myliobatiformes; family Myliobatidae; genus Mobula; species Mobula birostris. The sequence goes on along the minus strand of NC_092372.1, from coordinate 29,882,526 downwards.
TTATTTGTATGTTTGTATGGTCCAGCTGGAGGCATTCTTCGAACACTGTCTGCAGTTGATCCAAATATGGGTATTTAATCGGAAAAACCAATTAAATGGCACTACCTTTTAAGAATAAAGATATTCTCTCATTCATCAGCCACCGTAAAGTGTGATTGCTTTCAACAAATGAACTCAAAACCTTGGTATCCATGGACAAGAATACATTAGAATAATGGTTAAATCTCTGGTATAAAAGAAACATAGACTAATATACCTGAAAAATAGTAATTTGTGAATCAGGGCTTTATGTCGTCAAGTTTTGTAGTAGAAAAACAAAATCTACTTTTAATATATTGCTTCTAGCAGGAAAGCTCTTCAAGATTCAAAATACTACATTTTGAAGTTATGAATCTGTATAATAATTCTTCCATGCAAGAAAATATGTTTGTACATTATACTACTGGTGCTCAGCAGATCAAAATGAAACAAGCACAGTAAATGATCACTTAACCCATCATGTTGTCATTTTACTAGAGCAATCATAAACTAATGCTACCATCTCCTGCTCTACCTGGAGCTGCTCTTCTGCTTCACTATTTATTAAATTTCCTCCTGTAAGTTGCACACTATCCACTTTTTTTTCAAACTATCACTATTGTCTATTTTAAATCAACAATCCCTATTTTGTTCACTCCATAAACAGGATGCCAAGAAATTATCGAAGGCTTGGCTGCAGATTCATTTAATATACAACCAAGATGGGTGCCCTATGGCTCTAACATTACACTGAATATTCTGGAGTAACAATAATTAACTTACTGCATGTTTCGCTGAAATTGCCATTGTATAGCTATTTACAGGGGTGCAATGATGCAACAACACTCCTGAAATGCTTTCGTCTTCTTTATCGAAATGGAATGGTTCATTCCAGTGTCCTCCTCTCTGATCATCCTTGGTCCCAGTACCATTCCTCAGAGTAAACATAAGTGAGACTTCCAGGTCATGGTCATTTTGGTTTTCAATTTCCCATACAAAAACCCCAACTGGCAGACTAGTGTCCTGTGAGACAAAGCACATTGAAGTTCAGTCTAGTACAGTTTACTATTCAAAATTTTGTATGTCTGGATTACTGTCACGGAGCAAAAACAATAACTCAGAGTTACAAAATTCGGCATTATGCAGCATATTCAAATAATACTATAGCACAGGCTGAAAAATGTTGGAAGGTCATGGCATGGTGAACATCAGAAAATAGTTATATACAGTACACCATTTCAGACACTGGCAACCAGTGCTCCACAGAAGAGGGTTAAAAAATTAGGAGGAAAAAATGATATTACAGAGGTAGCAGGGAAGATATGTTTCAAAGAGGTACTCAGTAGTGCAGTTTATGAATAATTTCCTTTCAGTCAGAATAAAGTGCTCTTTCCCCCAGGCTGAGATCAGATTGAGAATAATTCATATCTTCCCCTTACTTATGTGGCCTTCATTAGCCTACAAAACACTGGGTCCATTCAGAAAAGTTTCTTGTAAAATTACTGGGGTTGGCTGGGAACCCATCCACTGGTTTTGCTGTGCTTCTTCAAGATGAGAGCGCTGGAGGGGCTAGACTAAAAGGAAGAATCCACAATACTGGAACTAATTTTTAACTGCAAGAAAAGCTGACTGATCAGACTTCGACGGAACATTCTAATAATTCCCTGCCATACTACTTTCCAGTCACACCCTTTCTATTAACAGAATTTCCATTAAATTTATGGAAAGAGATAATACAGATTCAAAGCCTGAATGCAAACTGATTACAACTTTGCCCAACATTGCCAACATTGAAGATACATTTGTAAAGCCAACTGAAATTATCTTTCAAATTTAATTTTTTTTAGACATCTTTCTTTGTGAAGAAACAGCCTCAAGTGGGTCTGTCCTTGCTACAACAGCCAAAACATTTGCAATTGCTCTATGTCTCTGAGAAGATCTCCCTCAGCCAAATTCTCTAAATACGAAACCAACTTTCATATGAGCAGCAATAATCAGTGTCATCACCTCCACTAGTTCAGTTTCATCAAAACTGTAATTGAGTTTTCACAACTCCACTTCCAGATTTGACCAGTTCAATTCTCTACAAGCTTCAGCTCATTTATATCTGAGATAAACCAGTCATTTCTCACTCTCATCCTTATCCACCTGCCCCGACTGTTATATAAAAATTGCTACTCCAACTTCCAGTTATATAAAAATTGTTTATCAGTAATCAAAACCTCATTTACCTCAGAACATTGCAATCCCACACTACAGTCATGCTAAATTAGGAAACGTAACAGTCAATTTGCACAGTAAGTATCCTCCAGAAAGATTACGGCAATGACCAGATAATTCAGGCCATTGGCATTATCTTCACGTTAGAAACACAGGATCTCCTGAACTGTAAGGACAAATTTGCCACTCACACAAGTTTAAATGATTTTTAAGCACAGTCTGTGGCTACTATATTGCATTCCTCAAGGGAGAAGCTCAAAGGCCTCATTTGATAACATTTTTATATATTGAAATGGTAATTTGTAATTTTTTTTGATAAGTAGATATCTTTGCCTTTAAAGCAATACACTGGGACTGTTCAGCTGCTACAATACTATAATGGTATTTATCAGTGGGATCACATGACTAACACCTTCCATAAATTCTTTAATTATTAATTAGCCAATCCAAAATGTTCAAAGCAAAAATAATGTAGGAAATTTGAAATAATAAGTGCCAAAATTATTCTGTACTGCATCAGTACTACGAAGTTAAACCATTAACCATATCTAAGGCACCATGGAAAAGGTCAAAAACAGAGGTTAAAAAAGACAAAATGAGCTCAATATCAACTAATTTTAAAACTGTAAATTCTTTCCCAATTTACAGTAAGTCCCATGTGTTTGGAAAGCAGTCAGAAGGCCAGTTAGAAATTGATTTTGATCCAAATTTTTCAACCGTACATTCATCAAATGGCAGTGAACATCTATAATTTTTTCTAATTAACCAAAGTTTACTGATTTTTCAAATTTCACAACATCTGATAATATTATAATACTAACCATATAATTGTGAGGAATAATTGGACTTATCTGCCGACATATTAGAGTGACATTTTGACCAGGAAGTTTGTAGATTGTCCAGGCACGTGGATAAAGGGCATGGTAATAAGCATACTCTCCACAGTATCCCCAATTCCAACTTTGAAGCTTGTGTGGCCTCTCAACAGAAAGAACTTGCTGATAAACAGTATTCCCATTTTTTCTTAAGCAAACTGTAAACTGGAAACAATGAAAATTCAGTTCAGAGTCAGTATGAAGGTACACCGTATAAAGTTATTAACATTAATATTTGTATCTTGTTCAAAAGAACACATTTAGGATGCCCATTCATGGTTCAAACTTTTCTTTACAATGAGGTGGTTGTCACTTTATAGCCAACACTTACCAATAAACATTCACTTAATTGAACTCCAGACTATAGATTCAACCCCAAATCAAAGGATTAAAATGTTTTCTCCTTTCTTTCTTCACACACAACTTAAGAGGGTGAGAGAATATCTCAAACTGGGGCGGCATGGTAGCATAATACTACTACAACGCCAGCGACCCAGGTTCAATTCCCGCCGTTGCTTGTGAGGAACTTGTGCATTGTCCCTGTGACCCCGTGAGTTTTCTCCAAGTTCTCCAGTTTACTCCCACATTTCAAAGATGTACAGATTAGTAGGTTAATTGGTCATGTAGATGTATTTGGGCGGCACAAGCTAGTTGGGGTGAAAGGGTGTTACTGTGCTGTACCATTAAAAAATTCTGCCAGCATACTCAATCTTTGGTGGGTTTCTTAAATTTAAGAATGATAAATTAACTCAATTCCTACTCATTGATAATGTAGACTAGACAAATATATTAGCAGGTAAGAGAATATGCACACATTTAATAAAGATAATTCAAGATTCATTACAAAACATCTAAATGCAGAGGAAAAGTTCTAAAAAGACTGCGAGAAGCATAGGGAGGGGAAAGGGAAGATCCTATATTGTTTAACTGAGGAAGATAAGGAGCACATTAAGCTGAAGGAAGAAATATTCAAGGTTATAAAGTTAGTGGTAGGCCCAAGACTTGGAATAAGTTTAACACTCATCATGTTTAACATTTTTAAATCAAGGAGAAAGCAAAACATGAGAAAAAACTTGAGTGAAATAGAAAGGTCTTTGTCAGTTTTTATTAAGTACATAAAGACGGATCAAAGTCAACATAGGTAGGCCTCTTAGAGACAAGCTAAATAAATATTAATGAACAAGATGATGACATGAGAGTTGAACAGTTATTTCTATGAATCTGTATAAATACCGATAAGTTAGTTACTGCCTGCCACTGGTGTTTAGGGCAACAATGAAGATCTCCATTTCTGCCTGTCCTTAGCCATCTTCCCTACTGTGCTCTAGGTGTGGTTCAGGGTCCTCATTTCTGCCTCTATAGTATGATGCCAAGTTGTCTTTGGTCTCCTGCGTTTCCTCTGCCCTTCAGGGGTCCAACGAAGTGTTGTCTGGATGATAGAATTGGCCTCTCTTCTCATTACTGCCCAATCCATCTCCAATGTTTCCTCATGATGACTGTGGCCATGTCTTCTTTGTGACACTGAAGGAGTAGCGGGTGTGGCTGAAGATCTTTCTTGGCCAGAAAATATAGAGGATCTTCTGGAGGCTCATGGTGTGGAATGATGACAGCTTGGCAAGGTCATTCTCTGTTATGTACCAGCATTCTGACCCGTACAAAAGTGTGGACAGAATGCAGCTCTGGTACAGCTTCACCTTGTTGTGGACAATGACATTGGCAAGAATCTTGCTGGGCACTTACAAAAGTAGATACCATGCCAGTTGTTGCAATCACTTAGCACCCTTTTCTTGGTGACACTAAGAATGACTCCCTTTGTCCTGTTGGATACTTGTCTCCATTCCCAGATTATATCAAACAGTGGTTACAGGATGGCTGCTGCAATGTTTGGTTCAGCCTTGAACAATTAGGCATGCAAATTGTCACATCCTGGAGCTTTGCTGTCCTTTAATGATTTAATCACAGCAACTGTCTTGTGATAAACGTTTTTCAGTCTTGTGATAAACTATCTCTTCTTTCTAGGGTCAATCTTTATCGTGCCAGTAACTTCCTCTCAGTTTTCACTGTTGTCAATCATGCAAGTCCCAGGTGAAGATTCAGGGATACTATTGCATACTGATATAGGATTCTTCATTGCTGTTTCTGTAACATTTTTTTTAGACCAGTCTGAACGCCTGAATTTGGAGGACCAGTGGACCACTCTTAATCTGGCCCTTACCCTTTGACCTGTTTGGCATGAGTGACCCCACCAGGAGTCAAAGCAAAAGGCCCTGACTCTAGCTTACATAGTCCTCCGGATCATTGAGGCAGAAAATCCTCCCCTCTTAGAGGGTTAACACTAATAAGAGGAGGAATTTAATAGCATAAGCTTACAAGAAAATTAGTATTAAGCAAGCTAATGGAGCTGAAAGCCGCAAGATTTATGACTACGATGGCTTGCATTGTAAAAAGTGATTATGAAGATAACCGATGCACAACAAGCAACCTTCTAAAATTTCTTAGAATCAGATTTATTATTGTTGTTATTCTACATGTGAAATTTGTAGTTTTGCATCAGTGGTACAGTGCAAGACAAAAATTATAAGTTACGAAATAAATAAATAACTACAAAGAGAAATAGAGATAATGTTCATAGATCATTTCAGAAACTTGATGGCAGAGGGGAAGAAGTTGTTCCTAAAACACTGAGTGTGGATCTTCAAGCTCCATCTTTTCAACAGTAGTAACATGAAGAGGGTATGTCATGGACGGTGAGGGTTTTTAATAATGGATGCCACCTTTGAGGGAGCACCTCTTGTTGTCCTCAATAGTAGGAAGGGTTATGCCCTTAATGTGAACTGGTTGAGTTTGGAAACCAAAGCATTGGAAAACTCCAAATATATTATTTTTTTTTAAAAAGGTCAGAGGCAAATAAGATAGCTACAATCACCAGCCATTTATCTATTATCAGAAAAATATGAATTAAAAATATAATAGCAGAACGTTTTGAAAGAGATAACCTAATCGAGCAGGTTCAGTATGGCTTCATGAAGAGGAAAACCCAAGTCTGAAAATGTACTAAATGTATTTCCACATATCAACTGTAAGACAGATAAAATTAGTCGATTAGAAATAAAATCTTAAATTCACCACAGCCATAGTCATAATTAACTTTCTGGCAAGTTGATACATTATGATACATTTTTAAAATGCTTAAAGGCTACTGTTTTATTATATAGCACTCAATGTTTAAATAAATTTAAGTTATGTACCGAGTTCCTAATTCTTGCTAATAATACAATTTATATTTTTTAAAAGCTACCAAATTTCATAATAACTTTAGTTTCAATATCACCTTGGACAACCAAAAATACCTGATTCTCAATCACAGTGTCATATGTATACATTCCTGGGTTTAGCTGCCATCTGCAAAACTCTCCTCGCCACCCTCTTGTAATGGTGCCTCCTCCAAAACCACCTAATGGGGCCCCTGTAAAGAAAAGCCAAATTGGTATTTTAACAATACAAATCCAAGTATCTAATTAAACCATTTTCCGAAGCCAAAAATTTGGAAACAAAGTAAAAATACTATAATTTTTAAACTCTAGAAATTCTGACATACACAACTATAAACAAAGTGACATTTCTGTTCCAAATGATCACATTCCCATTTAATGTCTAAAATCAAAATGCTAACTTAAGATTTTTTTTCTTGACTGAATAAAATAAAGCATTGATTTGAAAAATCGTATTACTTGGACATACACAATTAAGCCAGAAAAAAAAACTAAGAGAATGAAATGGAACAAAATCCAGCAGGCGGCACGGCACGGCAGCAGCGGCCTTTCGGATCTGGTGTTATGTTAATTTAATTTTTTAATTTAATTTTAAGCCACAATTTTTGATTAGGGCACATGGATAACAGAGCGACTATCTACCATCGCCAGATACTGCTACAATACAGAGATCGCCCAAAAACAAACCATCATGAAGATCTACCGGTTAAATTACACGACCTCGGCTTGCTAAGGGGATCAGGTCTGCAGTCCTTGGAGTCGCCTGATGCTGGTGGCTGGAGGTGGGGACATCATAAGTGGTGTGTGAGGAAGCGGAAGCGAGGCAAGCGGGCAGGAGTCAGTGCCAGGCTAAAAGCAAACCCTAGCCGGCCGACTCTCCTGTCCATTCTGCTCTCCGATGTCCGCTCCCTGGACAATAAATTGGACTACAGGCTTCCCCCGCCATCCGAAGGTAGAGCGTTCCTATGAAACGATTCGTAAGCTGAAATGTCGTAAAGCGAAGCAGCAATGACCATTTATTTATATGGGAAAATTTTGTGAGCGTTCGCAGACCCAAAAATAACCTACCAAATCATGCCAAATAACACATAAAACCTAAAATAACAGTAACATATAGTAAAGGCAGGAATGATATCATAAATACACAGCCTATATAAAGTAGAAATAATGTACATACAGTGTAGTATCACTTACCGGAATCTGGACAGCGCCAAGCACACTGATGATGGTGTGTTAGGCTGAGTTGTCGCAGGCTGGGTGGTGCAGTGGCCCCCACCCTCTGGGCCGCTGAGCGATACATTGCCGCGAAGCATGCAGGGGTGCAGCGGTAACCGGGAGGCACAGAGCACATCTTTAAGGAAAAAGCCGAAATAAATATGCTAATTAATTAGGTGCTGCCCGGCACATAATTGTCAGCACAGATCAGTGCCAATTTCCGATTGCATCGCCTCTGATCTGGGCCGACAATTACATGCTAGGCAGCACCTAATTAATTAGCATGTTTATTTCAACTTTTTTCTTAAAGATGTGCTGTGTGCCTCCCGGCTACCACTGCATTCTCCGCGAATCAGTACAGTATCTGTCCGGGGCCCAGGGGTTGGAGTGGTGGGACACGGGGGTGTCATCTCATCGCCGATCAGGGCAGGCAGCTCATCTTCTTCTATGACTGCCCGCCTCGATGTCGAAGGTCGAGGTTCGTCGTCTGTTGTGGCTAATGTGGAAGGCTTGCTTGACTGCTGAGCCTCGCTCATTTTACTATCATACAGTTCTTTGTAAGCACTCAAACCATCCTGCAAATATCCCCTAAATCTATGTACCCTTTCAAAAATAAAGTCGTGCTTTATCATTGCAGCAAAAATCTCAAGCAGTTGCTTCACCTTCATTTCGCTACTGCATTCGGTTTCGATTGTTATCCTTTCCTCTTCCAATTGCATCAGCTCTTCATCTATCAGTTCTTGGTCATGGGATGCCAAAACCTCTTCAACATCATCTTCGTCAGCTTCCACAAGCCAAACTCACTTTGTCCTTGCTGCGTTCACCACAATCGAAACGCTTTACTCTAAGTGTAACACCCTTACTCTTTCAGGCTTTTCCGACACCTTAGAACGCATCTTGCTAACGGCTGCTCAATGCAACGTGTTTAAGCAATGCCGTTCCGAATCCGGGGGAGAGCGGCTGCTAGGGACGCACGCTGCCTTTCTTCGTAACAGTGAAAACACCTTCTGAAAGCGAAAACAGGGTACTAATGTAGGTCTTTCATAACAGTGAGGTTTCGTAAAGCGAACATTTGAAAAGCGAGGGACACCTGTACATCCGACCCCAACGAAATACTCGGCGGGAGTACAGAGTCTGCTGTGCGTATGTTTTCAGGGAAACGTGGCTCACCAACGGAACCCTGGACACAGCCATTCAGCTGGACGGACCCGTCTTGTTTCGAGCTGACAGAGATACAGCTCTTTCCAGTAAGACTCATGGTGGTGGCTTGTGTGTTTAAATCAATACGGAATGGTGCAAAACTCTGTGCTGGTTTCCAGATACTGCTCATCGTTAGTGGAGTTTGTGACTGTTAGATGCAGACCATTTTATTTACCACAGGAATTCACCACTGACCTTACAGTCAGTGTCCACATTCCCCCCCAGCGCTAATGCTAAGGAGGCACTCTATGAACTGTATGGGGCTATTAGCGAACTGCAGAACTCACACCCTGATGGATTGTTTACTGTCGCCGGAGATGTTAACCACGCGAACCTTAAGTCAGTGCTCCCCAAACTCCATCAGAACGTGAACTTTGCAACGAGAGGGGCAAACGCGTTGGACCTTGTTTACACAAACATCCCCAACGCGTACCGGATGAAGCCCCGCCCCCACCTCGGTTACTCAGATCACATCTCTGTTATGCTAATCCCAGCATACAGACCGCTCGTCAGGCGCTCCAGACCAGTTCAGAAGCAGGTGAAAACCTGGCCAGCAGAAGCCATCTTTGCTCTCCAAGACTGCCTTGAGCACACTGACTGGCACATGTTCAGGGAGGCTGCAACCGATGTCGACTCCACCAACTTAGAGTACACAGCATCAGTGACTAACATCAGCAAGTGCATCGATGACGTCACTGTGGCCAAGACCATCACTACATGCGCTAACCAGAAGCCATGGATGACCACGGAGGCGCGTGCACTGTTGAGGACCCATGACTCCGCCTTCAGAGCAGGTGACAAGGCAGCCCTAACAACAGCGAGGGCCAAACTGTCTCGGGCCATCAGAAAGGCAAAGTGTGCACATGCCCAGCAAATCCACAGCCACTTCCAGGACAGCAGCGACACACGACACATGTGGAAGGGCATTCAGGACATCACCAACTACAAGACAACATCACCTGCCTGTGCTGGTGATGCCTCCCTCCCAGATGCATTGAACAACTTCTACGCTCGTTTGAAGCGGAAAATGACGTGGTGGCGAGGAAGACCACCCCTCCTCCAAATGTCCAGGTGCTGTGTCTGACCGTGGCCGATGTGAGGAGAACCCTGTGCAGGGTCAACCCACGGAAGGCTGCTGGACCAGACAATATTCCTGGCAGAGTGCTTAGAGGATGTGCAGACCAGCTAGCAGTGATTCTCACTGACATCTTCAACATCTCCCTGAGCAGCACCATCGTTCTTACGTGCTTCAAGGCCGCCACCATCGTCCCCGTGCCGAAGAAATCTTCAGTGTGTTAGAGTGAGTTTTTGGGTAGATGATTCATTTACACTTAAATGACTTTGGCCACCAGATTTCTATTTGACAAAGTACTATGGATTGAGTCCACAACAATGCGCTTTCTAAAAAGGTATGACTACCAGATGCTTCTGGCGCCGTAGTCTGACCAGATGCTGTAGTTTCAAAGATAGTATTATCTATTCTTTATAAATATTAATTGTCTTCTATGTTAGCACGTAAAATGTCAAATAAATGTACTGTGGATTTAACTTGCATTCCTAAAGGCTGTGGATACCAACCCAGGCTTGTTGGTGTCGGAAGGAAAGGATGAAGTTAGGAGGTGTGATGTTTTGTATGTAGCTTCAAAAGGAAGCATTGTCTATGCATTGTCCATAACTTTTTAAGTAACGATTGCCTTTGTGTTTAGCATATAAATATTGAGCCCACATTGGGCTAGCAGACCTTTCTACTGAAAGCATCTCCGTCCGTATAATGCCTGCTGTACGTTGTGTCGAATAAAGAAGCTGCTTTGTATTTACCAGTGACTCTGTCTCTCCCGTGATTTCATCCACGCTACAAGTGTCCTGCCTCAACAACTACCGCCCTATTGCACTCACATCTATCATCATGAACTGTTTTGAGAGGCTCGTCATGAGGCACATCAAGACCCTGCTGCCCCCCTCACTGGACCCCCTGCAGTTCGCGTACCGTCCCAACCATTCAACAGACGACGCCATTGCCATCACCCTCCACCTGGCCCTAACCCACTTGGACAAGAAAGACACATATGTTCGAATTCTGTTCATAGACTTCAGTTCAGCATTCAACACAATCATTCCTCAGAACTGATTGGAAAGCTGAGCCTACTGGGCCTGAACACCTCCCTCTGCAACTGGATCCTAGACTTCCTGACTGGGAGAACTCAGTCAGTCCGGATTGGAAGCAGCATCTCCAACACCATCACACTGAGCAGGCTGTATGCTCAGTCCACTGCTCCCAGGGCTGTGTGCTCAGTCCACTGCTGTTCACTCTGCTGACCAACGACTCTGCTACAACACACAGCTCGAACCACATCATCAAGTTCGCCAATGACACGACCATGGTGGGTCTCATCAGCAAGAATGATGAGTCAGCATACAGAGAGGCGGTGCAGCGGCTAACAGACTGGTGCAGAGCCAACAACCTGTCTCTGAATGTGAGCAAAACAAAAGAGATGGCTGTTGACTTCAGGAGGACACGGAGCAACCACTCTCCGCTGAACATCGATGACTCCTCTGTAGAGATCATTAAAAGCACCAAATTTCTTGGTGTTCACCCGGCGGAGAATCTCACCTGGTCCCTCAACACCAGCTCCATAGAAAAGAAAGCCCAGCAATGTCTCTACTTTCTGCGAAGGCTGAGAAAAGTCCATCTCCCACCCCCCATCCTCACCACATTCTACAGAGGTTGTATTGAGAGCATCCTGAGCAGCTGCATCACTGCCTCATTCAAAAATTGCACCGTCTCGGATTGCAAGACCCTGCAGCGGATAGTGAGGTCAGCTGAGAAGATCATCGGAGTCTCTCTTCCCGTCGTGACAGACATTTACACCATGCACTGCATCCACAAAGCAAACAGCATTATGAAGGACCCCACGCACCCCTCATACAAACTCTTCTCCCTTCTGCCATCTGGCAAAAGGCACCGAAGCATTCAGGCTCTCATGACCAGACTATGTAACAGTTTCTTCCCCCAAGCCATCAGACTCCTCAATACCCAGAGCCCGGACTGACACCAACCTACTGCCCTCTACTGTGCCTATTGTCTTGTTTATTATTTATTGTAATGCCTGCACTGTTTTGTGCACTTTATGCAGTCCTGGGTAGGTCTGTAGTCTAGTGTAGTTTTTGTGTTGTTTTACATAGTTCAATGCAGTTTTTGTATTGTTTTATGTAGCACCATGGTCCTGAAAAACATTGTCTCGTTTTTGCTGTGTACTGTACCAGCAGTTATGGTCGAAATGACAATAAAAAGTGACTTGACTTGGAATCCTTGCATGAAGCAGTAAGAAAGGTGATATAAAAATAATTGAGAGAGTCCATACAAAATGCTGGTGGAACTCAGCAGGCTAGGCAGCATCTATAGAAAAGAGTACAGTCAACCTTTTGGCCCGGAATGTCAACTGTACTCTTTTCCATAGATACTGCCTGGCCTGCTGAGTTCCTCTAGCGTTGTGTTGTTGGAATTTCCAGCATCTGCAGATTTTCTCTTGCTTGTGAGAGTCCATGGACTTTTCCAAATACACAAGAGATAACTAAATTAACGCCAGCATCATGACAATATTCCCAGCACCGAGGCTTAAAACACATTGTTTTCTTCTTTGAATGGCCACATTGTTCAGATGACTGACACTAGACTCCTGAAACAGAAGCTATTTTGAGCTCTGTTGCAAGAAGAGATTGAAGAATGCATACGTGTTTTGGAAGAAAGCAAATTTCCAACAACTCATGGGAATACCTAGCCTATGACTTTCTGCAATTGGTATAAGGAATCAGGCACACATGTATATTGAGCACAATTAAGACTTAGATAAATGAAAAGCACACCACAGCAAATCACTTAGCCATCTCTTCAGGCACCTCCTGCCCCAGGATATCCCACAGAGTTCTGACCTGACTGATGAGGCCAAAACAAAAGACTGAAGATAGTCACCCGCCATCCTGAGAGAATGCCCAAGAAAAAGGTGGAAAGTAACAAGGAAATTCCACATATTCCATGAAGACAAAGCTTGGACTTCTACCGGTTTGCATAGCTACATTTTTGATTTGAATGTGGTAACAGAAAGGTTGTTCAATGCAAAGTTAAATTGGCCCAAAGGAGGGTGGTAATGAAGAATACCCTTCTCACAGAACCACATAAGTTACAACACGTTCTGTTTTTACTTCTTTTCTAAACATCCAAGTGCATAACATTCCTCTCAGGCAAAGCAGTAATTTGTTTGTACTTTGCTGAAACCAAAACAAGATGGGGTGTATATACAGTATGTGGAACATTTTGTCAATACATAAGAGTGATCTTGAGCTTGTTATTTTCCCATTACTTCATCTTCCATCTGACTGACCTCTATGTCAGTGGTCTTTCCAGTGTTCTATTGAACTCCAATGTAACCTCAAGGAGCATTCATTCTTCTCCAAGTGGCACTTACAATCTTAACACTGATCTCAGAAAATACAAATAATTGACCTTTCTAGCTTGTAAAAAGTAATCAACCTGCAATATTAATCCTTTCATTTTCTAAGGAAGCTGTTTGCCTTGTTGACTGTTTTCATTATTGCTTTCATTTGCATTTTGATTTCTTGATTCCCGAATTAAATGTGTGATGATCAAACCTTCAATATTCCCTGAACATTTACCAATAATGACTTAATATGAACATAAGAACACAAGACATTGGAGCAGGAGTAGGCCATTCAGCCCATCAAACCTGCCCTGCCATTCAATAAGATCATTGCTGATCTGTCCATAACTCAGCTCCATCTACCTGCCTTTTCCCCATAACCCTTAATTCCCTTACTATGGAAAAACCTATCTAACTGTTTCTTAAATGTATTTAGGGAGGAAGCTTCAACTGCTTCCCTGGGCAGAGAATTCCACAGATTCTCCAGTCTCTGGGAAAAACAGTTTCTCCTCATCTCCTTCCTAAATCTTCTCCCCTGAATCTTGAGGCAATGTCCCCTAGTTCTAGTTCACCTAACAATGGAAACAACTTTCCTACTTCTATCTTATCTATCCCTTTCAAAATTGTGTATGTTTCTATAAGATCCCCTCTCATTCTTCTGAACTCCAGAGACTACAGTCCCAGGCGACTCAATCTCTCCTCATAAGTTAACCCCTTCATCCCTGGAATCAACCTGGTGAACCTCCTCTGCACTGCCTCCAAAGCCAGTATATCCTTCCTCAAGTATGGAGATCAGAACTGCACACAGTACTCCAGGTGCGGCCTCACCAGTACCCTGTATAGTTGCAGCATGACCTCCCTGCTCTTGAATTCAATCCCTCTAGCAATGAAGGCCAATATTCCATCTGCTTCTTAATAACCTGTTGTACCTGAAAGCCAACTTTTTGCGATTCATGAACAAGCATTCCCAAGTTCCTCTGCACAACAGCATGCTGCAATCTTTCACCATTTAAATAATAATCTGCTCTTCTATTATTCTTTCTGAAGTGGATGATCTCACATTTACCAACGTTGTATTCCATCTGCCAGACCTTGGCCCACCCACTTAACCATGACTTAATCATTCTTCCATTGCTATTAATGATACAAATAATGACAATGTTCAAATAGTAGAAAACTTTATAGCCTGAAACAACATTTTAAATTATTGAAAGAGCAACATACAAATTTTACACCAATGCACTTACCATAAATCTGTCGCAAAGGTATGGAATTAAATGAGTCAATAAATGGTGCCTTCTTCTCTATTCGTGTTTTTCTGTACCACCATTTCAAATACCTGAACAGAAACAGAATTACAGCACAGTCAGCTGAAACCACTGGTTATTCACAAAACTTATTTCATTCACTCCACAGTTTTAGCCACCCTCTGAGCCTCATTGAGTATACGATCAACTCTCAGTTCTGTATATGTGTAAGGAAAGGTTTAAGCAAATAATTTGGGTATCAAGGACTTCGGTTTAAAAATGATTGCTGGATATCAATTTACAAATTTGTACTACAATGCCTCAGACTCCTTTGGACACCTGGCTTTGACTTATGAAGCTATTTTTCACAATAACAAATAGCATACCAGTCGCAATACATTCTACTGAAAATTCATAAAGCATTTCACCTCGGCTTTTCAACTTTGTATTTAATGAAGTGGCTTCTAGGAACAGAACTACACAGTACTCTTAGCCTTAAGGGTTACGCACTGAACCTATCAAACCAGGAGTGCTTAATGGCTAAATATCCCAAAACCTGGTTACTTACTCTGCAGCACATCCAATTATCGGAAGAAAACACCCCTTTTGTTCATGCATTTTTCAGTTTGTTATGCTGGTGGCTGCTTGTACATGGGAATGCTATCACTATGTAATAAGAGTCTTGGCTAATGCAGAAATCAGGCTTCTGACTTCCTCAGACCCAGGGCTTCAGCCATTGGACTTCAATCTTTGATATCGACCTGAGGACTTGCCCATGACAGGACCCCGAACTCTAGGCCTCAAACTCCTCTCGCCAATTCGCATATCTATGGGGTCACTGCCTGCATGGACCTCCAATCCCGGCACCACTGAGCTGGAGGGACTCTCTGACATGGGGGGATAGGGTGTCACAGACCCTCATCCTTGCTTCGCCCAAGGTGCTTGCCAGCTCAATATTAGTCCATGGGTGTCCTTTGTTCACATTGTTGCCAGCCTTCAAACATGGAGCAGAAGCCCACACTCTGGTCTGATTTCTAACTCCTCCGCATTTCAGTCCCTAAACCCTAACCTGACCCGTAACTCCCCTCTGACTCCAAAACTATCCTTATAAACCTCAAAAAAAAGTCTGATCTAGAATGGGTCACTATTAGCTTTTATGCTCCTTTCACGTGCATTTACACAATTGATCTTATCCACTCATTGACACTGTAAATTCCACTTTCTTATCCCCACTAAAGAAAAATCTTTATGCATTGAACTCTACTGTTTCAGAAAAGAGGAAGGCAGTAGCAAGGAAATTACAGACTAGTTAGTATGACCTCAGTTGTTGGGAAGATGCTTTGAGTCAATTGCTAAGGATGAGGTAATGGAGTACTTGGTGACTGATACAAGACAAAATAGGACAAAATCAGCATGGTTTCCTTAAGAGAAAATCTTGCCTTATGAACCTGATAGAATTATTTAAGGAGATTCAAGTAGTACAGGTAAGGAGGATGCAGTGTAAGTTGTATATTTGGATTTTCAGAAGGCCTTTCACAAAGTGCCACATATGAGGCTGCTTACCAAGTTAAAAGCCCATGGTATTACAGGAAAGTTACTAGCATGGTTAGAGCATTGGCAGATTGGTAGGAGGCAGCAAGTGGGAGTAAAAGGATCCTTTTCTGGTTGGCTGGTCCACAGGGGTCAGTGTTGGGACTGCAGAGGTGGCTTTGTTCCCAAGTCTGCAGATGATAAAAAGATTGGTGGAGGGGCAGGTAGTGTTGAGGAAACAGGTAGGCTGCAGAAGGACTTACAGGTTAGAAGAATGGGCAAGAAGGTGGCAAATGAAATACAATATTGGAAAATGCATGGTCATGCACTTTGTTAGAAGAAATAAATGTGCAGACTATTTTCTAAACGGGGAGAAAATCCCAAAATCTGAGATGCAAAGGAACTTAGGAATCCTTGTGCAGAACACCATAAAGGTTGACTTGCAGGTGGAGTAAGTGGTGACGAAGACAAACGCAATGTTAGCATTCATTTCAAGAGGAATAGAATACAAGAGCAGGGATGTGATACAGAGGCTTTATAAGGCACTGGTGATGCCTCACCTTGAGTACTGTGAACAGTCTTGGCCTCTTTATCTAAGAAGAGATGTGCTGGCATTGGAGAGGATTCAGAGGAGGTTCACAAGGATTATTCTGAGAATTAAAGGGTTATCATATGAGGAACGTTTGATGGCTCTAGAATTGTACTTGCTGGAATTTAGAAGGATGAGGGGGTGACCATTAAAACCTTTTGAATATTGAAAGGCCTAGACATGGGAGATGTGAAAAGTATGTTTCACGTGGTCGGGGAGTCTAGGACAAGACAGCACAGGCTCAGGATAAAGGGATATCCATTTAAAATAGACATGCAGAGAAATTTCTTCAGCCAGAGCGTGGTGAATTTGTTAACACAAGCATCTGTGGAGGCCAGGTCATTGAGTGTATATAAGGCAGAGACTGATAGGTTTTGATTGGTCACAGCATTAAAGGTTATGGGGAGAAGGCTGGGGATTGGGACTAAGGAGGGGAAAAAGGATCAGCTATGATTGAATGGTGGAGCAGACTCGATGGGCCAAATGGCCTAATTCTGCTCTTATGTCTTATGGTCCAACTTGACTTCTTGGTGCCTGCTGTATTGATGGTCTCCTCCCAGATATAGAAACAGACTGTGGATAGTCTCAGCATTTTAGATCTCACTATTAGTCACCATTCATCTCTTTTTAAGCAAGAAGGGATCCAGTCTGTTTATCCTTCTTGCAATTCCCATCTCATCCATATCTTTTTACATGAATGGGAGTAAAATTTCCATGGTTATAAGAAAGGATATAGAAATTAAGATGGTGTAAACTTGTTGAAAAAAGCTTTTTTAATATTAAAAGTTAATATAATATATTTTATAATATTAAAAGGTTTTAATCACAATATCTTGTTAAAGCTAAGTGGACTTCAAATTAAAGTTCACCACAGGCTTGTTAGAACAAGGAACTGGCAGATGTATTAAATTAAAAAATGACAACTCAAGCAGCATTACTGAGGGGAAAGAATTAACCTACTGGACCTGCTGCACATTTGCAACTTCGTGTTTTCTTTCACTGCAGATCAGTTGGTTGGGTTGACCATGGATGTTGCATGATACGCAAGCCAGGGAGGTACCATATGAAAAGCAGGCTGTTGCCAATGTAGCTGGCACCCCCTCTCCATGCATCGATGAATGAAAAGGAACGGCAGAGACCGATACAGTCTGACATCAGCGGCATCGCAGGAGTAGCCAGTCAGCATTGAACTCAATGTAGGACTGCCTTAGGGAGTGCAGCTGTGGATTTTTGGTCAGGCTCCCGAAGCCTTCCCATTGAGTGGGTATAGCCAGAAAGCAGGAGGCTTGAGATCAATGTTTTCCTTCTAGATGAGCTGCCAACCACAGCTGATGAGCCTAATCTGCCTGAAGTGATTGGTTTTCAGGCATCAGTAACCCACCTGAGCCTCTTCTCCTGTCAATAGAAATGGTTCCACTGGGCTTAATAGCTAAGCCACTCCTGAAGGCCAGGAACTGAAATTGGTTGTCAGAGGCTATTTGAGACACACATCACTGGGAGCATTTAATAGGAAGTGGGAACTTATCCTCACTACCACACCAGCTGTAACAACCTTAAGGAACTTGCAAATCATTGGACCTTGAATTGTTGATTTACATTATTCAAGCACTGTTTGGGGGATTAGTGTGGGACTTATACTATGTGTCAGCATAGACTCAATGGGCCATGACTAGGAACATAATCAATGATGGGGCAAGTGAAGTTGAGTGTAGTTATCCCCTTTTATTCGAGAGCCTGATGGTTGAGGGGTAGTAACAGTTGTTGAACCTGATGCTGCCAGTCCAGAGGCTCCTGTAGCTTCCACCTGATGGCAGCAGCGAGAAGACAGAATGGCCTGAGCAGTAGAGCTCTCTGATGATGGATGCTGCTTTCCTATGACAGCACTTCATATAGATATGCTCACTGGTTGGGAGAGCTTTACCCATGATGTACTGAACCAAATCCATTACACTTTGAAGGACTTTCCACTCAAAGGCATTGGTGTTTCCATACCAGGCTGTGATGCAGCCAGTCAATATACTCTCCACTACACATTCATAGAAGTTTGTTGAAGTTTAGTTCACTGATGACAGCACAATGATCAATACACCACTCACAATTCTACAAATAATGAAACAGTCCTCATCCAAATGCAAAAAGACCCGGACAATATCTAGGCCTGAGATGGCAAGTTGTGAGTAATATTCACACTACACAAGTACCAGGCAATGACAATATATCGAACTAGGGAAAATCCAGTTTTCACTCCCTTACATTCAATGGTATTACCAACACTGAATTGCACTACTATCTATATCTGCTGGGTGGGGGGGTGATTACCATTGACCAGAAACTGAATTAGAGTAATACACAATATAGCCCAAGAGCAGGTCAGAAGCCAGGAATCCCGCAGTGATTTTTCCAGCATCAATCTTCTCTAAGCTTGTCCACTATCTACAGGACTCCGATGGATTGCTTGGACCTTGCAACACACACAAAATGCTGGAGGAACTCAGCAGGTTAGGCAGCATCTATGGAAATGAACAAACAGACAATATTTTGGGCTGAGCCCCTTCATCAGGACCGAGAAGGAAGATGCTGGAATAAAAAGGTGGGGGAAGGGGAAGGAGGATAGCGAGACAGTGATAGGTGAGGTCAGGTGAGTGAAAAAGGTGAAGGGCTGGAGATGAAGAAATATAATTAGAGAGGAGAGTGACCCATAGGAGAAACAGAAGGAAGAGGGGGAAGTGACAGGCATGCCATCCACTCCACCAATGCATTGTAGCAGCGGTGTGCACCATCTACAGGATGCACTGCAGCAACTCACCAAGACAACACCTTCCAAACCCACACCTCTACCAGCTTGAAGGACAAGGGCAACAAGAGCAAGGGAACACCACTACTTAGAAGTTGCCCTCCAAGCCACATACTACTCTGACTTGACAATATCACCAGTCCACTGCTGTCACTGGGCAAAAATCCTGGACAGCACTCCTATCGGGATAATACACACACTAAAGGACTGAAATATTTCAAGAAGTAACCACACCACATCAAGGGATGGACAATTCAATGCTGGCTCAGCCTGCAACATCCACATCCCCTGAATTAATAAAAATGCGTCATCAAAACTTTCTAGCCCTTTTAGGTTGTAAATTTTAAAGATTCATCATACTCCACGAAAAGAATTATTTTAGAGCCCCTAAAGATTTTGTAGGTCTCAGTAAAATCAACTTATTCTTCTAAACTCAAGAAAGCACAAGGTATAGCCTACAAAGGTTGGGCATAACAAAGGGCAATAATTTAATTTGCAACCCACACTTTCTGGGAACTCCTCCTCCACAGGAAATAAATGCAGTTCCCAACCGCAGACTTGAACGAGGTTGAACGGTTATCCGCACCTGCTTGACGTTGAATACAGATTTCAATTCATTGTCATAGATGTCAAGGTGTAATGACAATCCTTGATCGCATGAAGCTCACTGCTCCGTTCAGTAAAAGGTAGGTCCATAGTGACTGAACATCCAAACTGACACAGATAAACCAATGTAACCCCGAAAGTATCAAGAGGGAATTTAAAGTGTCTTCCATTTAAAGGGTCTTTAGAGGTAAATAGTCGGTAGGACTTTTATCAACAGCAAAACGACAATTTTAGGCTGACAAACCATCTAAGTCACTGGACTCCCAATTAGCTGCTACCGCCACAGTGCGGTGTTGACACAGAGAGGGAATCGATGAAATGTAAACTGCTGAAGTCTGGTCTAATAAAGGGGGTGAAACGCAAATCAACCCTCGCCAGCACAGTTCACGGTAACTAGGGATGACTTACCGGATCCCCAGGCCCAGGTGACCGATCATATGCGACAGGGACACATCGGTAGCTTCGAACGGCTTCCTCCGCTCTTTAAACTCATGTGCCAGGCAGATCCTCCACCCAAATTGCGGTACTCCAGCCCTGTCCGAGCAGCCCCCCGCATAATGAAGCATCAGCTCAGAGCCCTGAGCCACCCCACCCTCCATCTCCACACAGAGCGCGGCGCCGCTCCCTCAGTTCTCCCCACCCACCGCCAGCCCGTACGCATGCGCGCTCTGTCACTCTCGAAACCCAGGAAGGGCGAACGCGTAACGGGGGGAGGCGAAGGGGGCAGGAATGTCGCGCATGCGCTCTGCGCCTCCCTCGCCGACAGCGCGATTACTCCCGGGGGAGTGTAGATGAGGCTCTCTTGTGAATAAGGAAGAACGCGAATCGTATTAAAACCCCAATAAATGTAACAACTTTTATGAAAGGTTTCAGCTTGTCAAAACAGTTTATGGACTCTGGTCATAAACTACCTACGTCAGAACTGAGCTGTGCATGTATGCATCAATCGTTGAGTCAATGCTAAATTAAACAATTTCAGATAGCTAGCTCTTTCTCCCTCTCCTCAGACGTGGTTGTATCTTTCTGTTTTTGTTTCATTGATTTTGTTTACAGTATCCGTTAACTTTTAACTGTGAAGACGACTCCAGCGGATTGAGCGGACGAGACCAATGGAAGGTCCAACGGTCAAGAAGGTAGTCTCTGCAAGCGTCGTGCAAAGTGTAGAGCAGGACACGACACAAAAGACGTCCTGGTCATCCACTGCGCCTAGCCCCATCTGCAGTCGTCTCGACTCTCACCTTGCCACTGGATTCAGATGGGAATTGAGAAGAGAGAGTGAGGCTGACGCTGCGCAACTCTCTAAGAGTGAACTTGAGGCGTGATGTTTTAAGCTAAAACAGAAGTTCTGTGTTGATAAAATTGTAGTTCAATGAAGTGTTGGGCCTCAGTTTTACTGGTTTTTCCCTTAATGTGGAATGTTTGTGGCTGAGGTTTCAGATACGGTCAGAGGCTGTATTCATGGCATGTTGTATTGAAATTTTGTAATCGCAAAAAAAAACTGTCCCTCACTTAAATCCAAATCATGCGCTAGTCTCGACGCTATCATCATCGACAACGCCGATGGACGAACAAGAACTTCATCTGTTCTCTGTCACCGATTTTCAGAATCAGGTTTATTATCACCGGCATGTGGCGTGAAATTTGTTAACTTAGCAGCGGCAGTTCAATGCAGTACATAAGCAGCGAGAGAAAAAATAATAAATAAAATAAAACATAATAATAACCAAGAAAATCAATTGAATAGATTATTTAAAATGTGCAAAAACAGAAATACTGTATACTGTATTAATAAAGTGAGGTAGTGCCAAAGCTTCAAAGTTCATTTAACAATCGGATGGCAGAGGGGAAGAAGCTGTTCCTGAATCGCTGAGTGTGTGCCTTCAGGCTTCTGTATCTCCTACCTGAAGTAACAGTGAGGAAAGGGTACGCCCTGGGTGCTGGAGATCTTTAATAATGGACGCTGCCCTTCTGTGCTGGAGGTCTTTAATAATGGACGCTGCCTTTCTAAGACAGCACTCCCTAAAGATGTCCTGGGTATTTTGTAGGCTAGTGCCCAGAATGGAGCTGACTAGATTTACAACCTTCTGCATTCTGCCTCCATTCTCTCCACAAATCCCTTCCCTGCATTGCTCAGCAACCTAAAACATCTTAGATTTCTTACTTTCACAGTTCTGTTTAATGGCCTTTGACACAAAGTGGAGGTTTCAGCAACCTGTGATAAGTCAGGCAATGATACACAGAGGCATAGTGTCATGGCTAGTAGATCCACTACCTCTCAGAGCTAGTGACAAGTTTAAACCCGACAGGCACTGTCTTTGTGGAGTTTGCACCTGCTCTCATGTCTGTGGTTTCCTCACATATCATAAAGATAGGTAGGTAGGTTGGTTGGTTAAACTTCATATAGTGTATAGGTGAGAGGTGGGATGAGTGTGGGGAGAATAAACATAGGATTAATGTAAATGTGTTGATGGTGTGGTTCAGGGCCTGTTTTTGTTATGTATATCTCTATGACTAGGGGAAAATTAGGGATCTGCAGACATCTTGAAGTCAAATATAGGGTCAAGTAATTTACTTCAGTCTCATAGAGCTGCTGGGGAGAAGGACAGGGTAAAAAAGATGAAGCACACCTGGTTTCCTTGGCTGCATAAATCTAGGAAATACACACTCTAGTCCCGCCAGACCCATGAGGTTGAGACGGCTCTCTCATCCCAAATCCCGGTTTGTGTGGATGCCGTGTAATTTGCTACCCTGTTACAACTCAGTGCCAAGAAATAACGGACAGTACACTGCAAACGATTAAATGAAAATGATTAGATCTAGTACTAGGTAATGAACCGGGTCAGGTCACAGATCTCTCAGTGGGGTGAGCATCTGGGGGACAGTGACCACCGCTCCATGGCCTTTAACATTATCATGGAAAAGGATAGAATCAGAGAGAACAGGAAAATTTTTAATTGGGGAAAGGCAAATTATGAGGCTATAAGGCTAGAACTTGTGGGTGTGGATTGGGATGATGTTTTTGCAGGGAAATGTACTATGGACATGTGGTCGATGTTTAGAGATCTCTTGCAGGATGTTAAGGATAAATTTGTCCCGGTGAGGAAGATAAAGAATGGTAGGGTGAAGGAACCATGAGTGACAAGTGAGGTGGAAAATCTAGTCAGGTGGAAGAAGGCAGCATACATGAGGTTCAGGAAGCAAGCATCAGATGGGTCTATTGAGGAATATAGGGAAGCAAGAAAGGAGCTTAAGAAGGGGCTGAGAAGAGCAAGAAGGGGGCATGAGAAGGCCTTGGCGAGTAGGGTAAAGGAAAACCCCAAGGTATTCTTCAATTATGTGAAGAACAAAAGGATGACAGGAGTGAAGGTAGGGCCGATTAGAGATAAAGGTGGGAAGATGTGCCTGGAGGCTGTGGAAGTGAGCGAGGTCCTCAATAAATACTTCTCTTCAGTATTCACCAATGAGAGGGAACTTGATGATGGTGAGGACAATATGAGTGAGGTTGATGTTCTGGAGCATGTTGATATTAAGGGCAAGGCGGTGTTGGAGTAGTTAAAATGCATTAGGATGGATAAGTCCCCAGGGCCTAACGGAATATTCACCTCACTATAGGAAGGATGTGGAAGCATTGGAAAGGGTACAGAGGAGATTTACCAGGATGCTGCCTGGTTTAGAAAGTATGCATTATGATCAGAGATTAAGGGAGCTAGGGCTTTACTCTTTGGAGAGAAGGAGGATGAGAGGAGACATGATAGAGGTGTACAAGATATTAAGAGGAATAGATAGAGTGGATAGCCAGCGCCTCCTCCCCAGGGCACCACTGCTCAATACAAGGGGACATGGTTTTAAGGTAAGGGGTGGGAAGTTCAAGGGGGATATTAGAGGAAGGTTTTTTACTCAGAGAGTGGTTGGTGCGTGGAATGCACTGCCTGAGTCAGTGGTGGAGGCAGACACACTAGTGAAGTTTAAGAGACTTCTAGACAGGTATATGGAGGAATTTAAGGTGGGGGCTTATATGGGAGGCAGGGTTTGAGGGTCAGCACAACATTGTGGGCTGAAGGGCCTGTACTGTGCTGTACTATTCTATGTTCTATGTTCTAAGTATATTTAACAATCTTAACTTAACTACAAGGTTAGTAAAGAAATGAAGGAAAAATAACAAAAAAGGCCTATTATAATTAAACAGTCAAATGTGCACAAGTTGGAGCTCAACTTTTCCAAAAGTCATACATATTCACTGATCCTCAGTAGACCTCAGCACTTCGCTCCATCGAATCTTGATCTCCCCCTGGGTCTGCAATCTGGCTGAACACCCTAGTTGGGCAGTTTTTTATTTATTCTGTTATGGTTATTATTCTATAGATTTATTGAGTATCCCCACAGGAAAATGAATTTCAAGGTTGTATATGGTGACGTATATGCACTTCGATAACAAAATTTATTTTGAATTTTGAACCTTGGATTTAGGATATTAATTTTTTTTAAATCCTGGAAGGATTTTCCAGATAAATCTAGAAATTATTGATCAACCTTTTCATTCACTTAACAACATTTCATGTACATATGTTTTCCATCTCTACTGGGCACAAAGTAAAACTCTATCTGTAGGTTAAGCTATAAAATCTCTCCCTGGAACGTCTTTAAAGTAAAGGTTGTCACTGAGTTAGCGTTGTTTCAGCCCGTATGATACTACTAGTCAACTTTTACTACTGTCCAGGTTAACACATTTGTTTTGCATTGTAAATGTAGGTAAATGACTAAACATCTACCGCTTATGGTATTGATTGCAATCATCATGACGCACTTTGAACAGTTAGTAATGGCATATAATCAAAAACTCCATTCTTGCCACATTGGACACTCACCAGTATGTTTCCCAACAGAACTGCTCTGCCATAGCATCTGTCATGCTCCTGACCCTGACACACCTAGAAAATAAGGACACATGTCAGAATGCTATTTCTGGATTTCAGTTCAGCATTCGACACTATTGTCTCAGAAAACTTAGTGATCAAATTCTTACTCCTCAGTCTAAATACTTCACTGTGCAACTGAGTGTTGGACTTCCTAACCAACAGATCTCAGATAGTCAGGATGCACGACCACTCTTCCTTCCCCATCATCCTCAACAAAGGTACCATTTAACACAGGTACCATTTAACACTATGTGCTGAGTCCATTGCTGTACACTCTGCACAGTCAAACACCCAAGTAATCACGTTATCAAGTTTGCAAAGGACACAACAGTGGTGGGATTCATCAACAGCAATGATGAAGTGGCCTACAGACAGCAGACATCCCACCCTGCAAAAACTCATTTCAGGGAGGTAGCACCATCAATTTGCGGGAGACTTCCGGGAGAGGTGGGATGTCTGCAATAGAGTAGCTCTTGAGCAGCTAGCCAGCTAGTTTAAATAACGTTAGCTATGCTAATGAATG
The DNA here is from genome assembly GCF_030028105.1 of Mobula birostris. Lineage (NCBI taxonomy): Eukaryota > Metazoa > Chordata > Chondrichthyes > Myliobatiformes > Myliobatidae > Mobula > Mobula birostris. Next base: position 29,857,085 of record NC_092372.1, on the reverse strand, counting down.
AATGACACCTGTTAAACTCACCTCAACATGTCTTTTACATTTTAACCCACCATGGGCAATAGAAAAGTCACTGTTGCAAACAGTGCAGCGAGCAACACTGTCATTATTTTTGACCCCTATTAGGCAGGGGTACACTTTAGGGTAGTCTGGGGTGACGTACGTTTTATATTTTCTTTTTTTGGAACACTCTGCCACTCTGACATTTTTTGGAACTCTCTCGCTCTTGCTCTTGCTCTCTCTCTATCGCACGCGTGTGCGCGCTCTCTCGCTCATGGTCGCTCTCACGCTCGCTTTCTCTCTCGCTCTCTCTCGTTCTCTCACGCTTGCTTTCTCGCTCTCACTCACTCTCACTCTCTCTCACTCTCGCTATGCTGTAAACACACCAGACGAACTGGCCTCCACGGCTGCCTAGGTTTAAAAATTCCACAGATTCACCACCCTCTGGCTAAAGAAATTTCTCTGCATCTCAGTTTTAAATGGACACCCCTCTATCCTGAGGCTGTGCCCTCTTGTCCTAGACTCCCCCACCATGGGAAACATCCTTTCCACATCTACTCTGTCTCAGACATCTCACCCTGCAAAAATTCATTTCGGGGAGGTAGCACCATCAATTTGCGGGAGGCTCCCGGAACTTCCGGGAGAGGTGGCATGTCTGCAATAGCGTAGCTCCTTAGCAGCTAGCCAGCTAGTTTAAATAATGTTAGCTATGCTAATGAACAAATGACACCTGATAAACTCACCTCAACACGTCTTTTACAGTCTTAACTCACCATGGGCAATAGAAAGGTCACTGTTGCAAACAGCGCAGCGAGCAACACTGTCATTATTTTTGACCCCTATTAGGCAGGGGTACACTTTAGTGTAGTCTGGGGTGACGTACGTTTTATATTTTCTTTTTTTGGAACACTCTCCCGTGGCGCGCTCTCGCTCTCTCTCTCTCTCTCTCGTGGTCGCTCTCTCTCTCTTTCTCTCTCGCTTGCTCTCTCTCGTGGTCGCTCTCGCGCTTTCTCTCTCTCACTCGCGCTCTCTCCCTCTCTCTCTCTCTCTCTCACTCTCGCTTGCTTTCTCTCTTGCTTGCTTGCTCTCGCTCTCTCTCGTGGTCGCTCTCGCACTTTCTCTTTTGCTTTCTCTCTCGCGCTCTCTCGCTTGCTCTCAAAAAAATTGATTTCTATGACACTGTATATAATTTACTGGCATCAGGGAGCCACTATTAATACGCGGGAGACTCCCGGTATTTCCGGGAGAGGTGGGATGTCTGAGACAGGAGGTGGAAGAGGCCTGCTGGCAGGCAAATAACCTCTTCCTTAATATCAACAAGACAAAGGAAATGGTTATTGACTTCAGGAGAACTTGTAGTACTCGCACCCCTCTTTACATCAGCAACACATACAAAATGCTGGAGCAACTCAGTAGGCCAGGCAGCATCAGCTCATCATAACCAGTTTTATAACTCTTTCAGGTCCAGAAACAGCAACACTAAAAGTCAATCTTCTGGAGCTCAGAAGCTGATTCATTAATGACTTAATAAGATTTTGATTTTAAAAAAGACTCAATAACTTTCTGCCCTGATCAAGATTCCCTTGATGCTGGCTGGCCTGCTGAGTTCCTCCAGCATTTTGTGTGTGTTGCGTGGATTTCCAGCACCTGCAGAGATTCTCTTGTTTGTGAGTGGAAACTTCAAGCAGTTTTAACTCCTGGAAGTACATGTCTCACACAACCTCTCATGGTCCCAGAATGTCTTATCATTGTTCTGGTGTTATCATTTCAGAGGTCCTGTTCTGGGCCCAGCACATAAGTGCAAGTATCAAGAAAGCCCAGCAGTGCATCTACTTCCTTAGAAGTTTGCGAAAATTGGGCATGACATCTAAAACGTTGACAAACTTCTAAAGGTGTGTGGTGGAGAGGTTATTGACTGGCTGCATTGGAAACACCAATGCCCTTGAATGGAAAATCCAGCAAAAAGTAACGTATATGTCCAAGTCCATCGGGGTAGAGCCCTCTCCACCATTGAGCACATCTACATGGAGTGTTGTTGCAGGAAAAGCATCCATCATCAGGGACCCCCACTACCTAGGTCATGCTCTCTTTTCACTGCTGCCATCAGGAAAAAGGTACAGGAGCCTCAGGACCCACACCACCAAGTTCAGGAACAGTTATTACCCCTCAATCATCAGGCTTTTGAATCAGAAGGGATCACTTCACGCAACTTGCTCCATCACTTAACTGTTCCCACAACCTATGGATTCACTTTCAAAGACGTTTCATCTCATATTGTCGATTCTAATTGTTTGTTTGTTTAGTTATTTTTGTATTTGCACAATTTGTCATTTTTTGCACACTGGTTGTCCACCCCGTTAGTGTGGTCTTTCATTGATTCTATTATGGTTATTGGATTTATTGAGTATACCCACAAGAAAATGAAAATCGGGGTTATATATGGTGACTTACAGTACATGTACTTTAACAATAAGTTTACTTTGAACTTTGAACGCATTCTACACAATCAGAAAAGCTCACCAATGCATCCACTTTCTGAGGAGGCCGAAGAGAACTGGACTACGCACATCCGTATTCACATCATTCTGGTATTTCGAAATCCGAGTGAACTAGTAGTCTTTGGGGTACTGCAAGTCTGTGTCTTTGCTGTTGCTCTGCTCACGCTTGAGTGCTTGGTGGCAGGTGCCGATGCTTTTTTTGCCAGTGGGGGTGAGGGGGGGATTGTTGCTTGCTACTGCTTACACGCGAGAGGGAGGGGACTTTGGGGTTCCAACATTTAACTGTCATTCGTTCTTTGGGGGCACTCCTCTGTTTTGTGGAGGTTGCAAAGAAAAAGCATTTCAGGATGTATATTGTATTCATTTCTCTGACATTAAATGTATCTTTGAAACCTACTACAGATGCGCAGTAAAGAACATCTTAACAAACTGCATCACTGCATGGTACAGAGACTGCACTGCGGTGGGCAGGAAGGCTTGACAATGGGTAGTCAAAACTGCATCACCAATACCAGCCTACTTGCCATAAAGGTCCAACAGAAAGGTGCTGGAAAAGGGCTGGTAACATCATGAAAGATCCCACCCACCCTGCTCATGAACTGTTTGTCCCAGTCCCATCAGGGAGGAGAACAATGCTAGGACCAAAGAGTTAGTTTCTGCAAGGAGTAAGTCTGATCAATACCTCTGACCACTAACACATTCCTCCAACCAGAACCCCCCATCTCCACCCTTCACCGCTCCCCCATTTCTTGTACAGCCACTCCTGTGCCTAGCACTTTATAGACATACAATACAATCTATGTATATGTTATCTTATGTATTTATATTTATTGTGTTCTTTATCTTATTGTGTGCTGCATCAGATCTGGAGTAACTAATCTTCTTTGCCTTTACACGTATGTACTGGAAATTGCATCAAGGTTCAAGTTTATTATCAAAGTATGTATACAGTATACAACTCTGAGATTTGTCTTTTCCAGACATCAAACAATCTTAATAATGATTATAGATCACAAAGAACACAGGAAGACAGTATTAGCAATAGTGAACACCAAACTAGGTTATAACTATGAATTTTCACATTATTTTCAAAACATTGCTGCAAACTTCTGCAATTTGCTTGGATCCAAATTGCTACTGGCTTTTGATTAAAAGCTATGCATACATTGTAGAAATAAATTGTGAACTTGTAGACAGCAGCTGCTGTTAAATACAGCAGTGGAACTTCTGCTCTTTCACGTGAGGCTTACATCACAGCTTTATTTTGATTGCAACAGTCAATAAAATAACATGAAGTAAACAAGAACCCTGCTTTCAGTATTAGTTCTATCAGTAGGAAGCCAGAAAATGCAAACACTCCAAAGAAAAACAAGGACAATATAAGCACTCCATGAAAATTAGAAAGTCTTTTTTTAAAATCAAAATCTTATTGAGTAGTAAGGAATCAGCTTCTGACCTCCAGAAGACTGATTTTTAGTGTTGCTGTTTATGGACCTTAAAGAGTTATAAAGCTGGTTATGGTGAGAAAATGTACACATTTGGCATTTGTGCTTTTCTGGAGTTTCCTCAGTAGGTGTGAAAACCAATTCTCCAGGGTGCTGTGAAGTAATTGATAAATATTTCCTGCAGATACTTTACACCTTCTATCCTGCACCCTGTAACCCACGCTTACGGAACAGGAGGTTTGAACTTGAAAGGAAAAAAAAGTATTGTTTAGCTTGTTAAGGCAAAGCTTAGAGAAAGACCAAAATCTGCCAAGAAAGCAGACCAGCTTCAAAGTAAATACAGTATGTTTGCTGTTGACATTCCTTTATTCTACATCTACAGCTATTAGAATTGGAATGTACTATCCTTAACACCAGTGAAAATACTTACTGTAGTGATAACAGTTTACAGAGCGGTGAAAACAAATGAGCAAGAAGCAGAAACAAATTTCAGAACATGGAAAAACAGCATGAAAAACATTTTGATCCTACATATGTAAAATAAACTAAATCTTAATTGTTAATATTATTGAACTCTAGTGGATGAAAGCAGTATTTTTTAAAAATTGTTCTTATCAGGCAATGGTATTTTCATTATTTTGGGGATGCAAAACATTCCTCGTTGCTTTGTTAGATATAATTGGCTTTTTACACCATTTCAGAGAGCAGTTAAAAGTCAACCATCCTAGTTACAAAGAAAAAAGGTAGTCCTTTTCTTTGAACTACTGTTGTCCTGCTTGTGATGATGACGCTAACACAATGGTGTGAGGTATGGAATTCAAGGATTGTGACTACAAAGAAAGTCAATTTATGTTCAAACCAGGGATGCTGCTTGACTTGCTGGGGAACTTTCTAAGAGCTGTGTTCCATTGATCATGATACTTCTTGCCTTTCTTGCATTTAAAGTTGCGAAGATTGAGGTGCTATTGAAACAAACATGACAAAATGCGGTGAGGCATCCTGTATTCATAATCAGTGGCACATGGTAAAATCGAGCATTTAGCTGGTAGCTAAATACATGTTTTAATAATTGTCTTTACTTTAAAAGTGCAGCAAGGGATAAACTCGAGAATGGAGTATAAGATTATTTTTATATACTTAGGGGATAAAATTAATATAAACATTTTAAAAGAAGTTGCAAATATCTTCTTTAAGAAAATTAAAATAACATTTATAAAGTTGAATTTATGACTTGTGTTTGGAAGAGTGACCTAGCCACAAGTCAATTTTTTGAAAATACTGTAGTGGAATTATATAATTTGTGTTTATATATGCAAGGGGTGGAGGGGTGGTGGGCAGAAGGCAAGAAGCAAATGAGCCAGACTTACAGACTCCTGACAGGGAATCTGGAGACAAGACTTGTGTTTTATTACTGTGAGGAATTTCTCAGTTTCATGGCATTATGTTCATTGTTTTGAAATTTTTAATGCCGCTCCCCCACTTATCAATTAGAAATATTACAGAACTGAGGAAAAAAATTCTGGGACAAAAATATGCAAGTTATGGAGTTTAAACTAAAAAACCCTGAATTAATGTGGAGTATTTTTGTTTTAGGCTCCTGTGTTATTGGCTCCAGTTCTATCTTGTCTCCAACTGTTTTGCCCAGATAAAGACAGTGACCTCCCTTGGTTTCCTGTTCTTTCACTAACCATCCCTGGCCACCACACCATGCTTCCACCTCACCCCTGTTTACACTATGTTTCAGTTACATTCAGGTGGAATTCATTCTAATGTTATCTCTCTTCTTTTAAGAAGATTGGTTCTTAATGGTATGTTGTCAAATAAGTAGCCTCTTGCTACTGCTAAATACTTATGCATGATTTCTTAGATATTTAATGTAATATACTGTATTGGACAGAACAGATCTACATTAATGTTTTTCCTTTACTGATTTTTCAACTGTTGGAAAAATATGGATGCACATTGTGGCTTCACCTGGGCTATTCTACGTGCATGATTACATAGATCATAGAACATAGAACAATCTACAGCACATTACAGGCCCTTCAGTGCAATGTCGTGCTGACCATGTAACCTACTCTAGAAGCTGCCTAGAATTTCCCTACCGCGGTAGCGCTTTCTTTTTTTAAGCTCCGTGTACCTATCTAAGAGTCTTTTAAAAGTTCCCTTTCAAATAATTTATCTAATTCTCAGTGACATCTGAACACAATTAACTGAAAGCACGATTGAATACTGAAATTTTTGAAGATGTACACGGGAAGATGAGATTTTATTTTTTTTCTGTTGCAGGTTACTAAAATTCAGAACACACTGTGTGAAAGGTAATTGAAGCACAGTAACTTAGGAACGAGATTTGGATAAACATATCAAGGGACAAAATTAGATAGGGATATGGGTAAAGAGCAGGAGAACTTACACAAAAAATGGTAATTGGACTGGCTTGCATCTGCTATTCAACATGCTGGAAATGACTTTGAACACTTCATTACTAGCATATTCCTCTGTGGCAAATTAAGGGGAATAACAATAAAACAAGTATCTTATCCTTACTGTGTTATTCTGCTCTGATGTTCCTGACTAACATGGCCATTTTATTTGGTACCAGAGTGGAACCCAGTGTGGTCTTCTGCTGCTGCAGCCCATCCACCCCAAAGTTCAATGTTTTGTCCATTCAGAGATGCTCCTCAGCACACCACCGCTGCAACGTGGCTACACGAGTCACAGCCGTCCTCCTGTCAGCCTGAACCAATCTGGCTATTCTCCTCTGACCTCTCTCATTGACAAAGCATCTTTGTCCACAGAAATGGCGCTCACTGGATGTTATCTTCTTGTTTTCTACACCATTCGCTGTAAACTCTAGAGACTGTTGACAAACAACCAATGCACAGAAGACAGACTATGCAAATATAAAAAGCAAATAATAAAAAAAACTGAGAACATGAGTTGTAGGGTCCGTGAAAGAGTGTCCATAGATTGTGGAATCAGTTCAGTGTTGAAGTTAAGTGAAGTCATCCACGCTGGTACAGGAGCCTGATGGTTGAAGGGTAATAATATAGTTGTCCTCCTGTGAATATACTTGGAGCATAGTTTTTTCCTAATGAATCCATTATTTTGTCAAAGGTGCAAGTCAAGGACCAGTCCTGGATAAGGCAATTGCACTTTTTGGATTATGTCAACATCTGAGCAAAAAATCATAAGGATATCTGTATTACAGGTGCTAACATTACCATTAATATGCATTAGTATCAATAGAAACATGGAAGCAAAAAGATCAATGTTAAAGCACTCAAGAGCTCCCAAAGCCAGTTCATCTTGTACATTAGAGGGAACGAGCACAGGAGGTGGCAGCCTTGACATGCTTGGGATCTTTAGCATTAACAGCGGCCCAATACTTGAAGCCCCACCACATTGAGAGCCAAGAATGAAATGATGTTGAATATCAATTGGCTACTAAAAGGTGGAGGTCACTGCAGATTTATCCAGTGTTGACCTGAAAAATGTTGGCAATAGGAGAGCTCGGAGGTAATAATACAGAGAAAATAAGGGAATATTAAAGGAACAAAACCAAACAAGCAACATATTACATGATTAATTACACTTTAATGCTTAACACTGTGCCATGGATAAAACTTTTGAAATGAGACCACACTAAGCAATCAGGTATAGAAAAGATGAAGAATAATTTTTTTACTATCTTCCTAACAGCTTTGAGACTAATAGACAAGATTTCTCACTGTTCAAATGGCTTTGTTGGTAGAGGACCGCGGGCAGGAGTTCCATAGAAATAAGCAAAACATTTTTTTTCTAATCAACATCAATATTTCATCCCCAGTATCCAGAACAAGAACTATTAAACTGGATGCACAATAAAGATTTGTCTTTGTACCAAATTAATTTTAGTCGATTTAACCGTAATGCATATTGCCTATATTTTGATGAAAGTACATGTTAACTGTGAAAGCACCAGTGAGAATGAAGCAAATATGTAGTACTGCAGTGAAGTCATAGAGACAGAGAGAAATACAGATCCATCCCACTGAATCCATATAAACCATCAAGTGCCCATTTTTATTCTAATCCTACCTTAATCCATTTTATCCTCTCCATACTCCCATTAACTAGCCTCCATCACAGATTCTACTACCGACCTACAAGTTACAGTAGCTAATTACTAACTATCTACACATTTTGAGCTGTTGGGGGAAACCAAAACAGCCACAAGAAACTATGCAGCCACATAAAGTACTTTTAAGTGGCAATTACTGTACTCATACAAAGCTGCCTACTCTACATAAATTCTTAAACTGGAAATACTGAGGTTCTTGGGTAAGTAGGACAACATGGACTACAGGAGGAAGAAGCTGGAGGATCATGGTCCAGTTCTCATTAGGAGATCAGAGGCAAAGAGGGTCAATTACTTAAAATTGAATTGAATTGAATTTAGTTGACTTTATTTCTTACATCTTTCACATACATGAGTAAAAATCTTTATGTTGCGTCTCCATCTACATGTGCTATGTGCGATCATAGTAATTTATAATAAATAGAACAGTCAATGTAATATAGAGTACATTCAGATCGGCATGAGTTCATCAGTTTGATGACCTAGTGGAAGAAGCTGCCTGGAGCCTGTTGGTCCTGGCTTTTATGCTGCGGTACCACTTCCCGAATGGTTATCGTGGCTTCCTTGGCGTTATCATATCAGTATCTGTCCTGGGATCAGCATGTAGGTTCTACCACAAGGAAAGCATGACAAAACGTCTACTTGCTTAGAAGTTTGCTTAGATTTAGCATGTCTCCTAAAACTTTGACAAAATACAATAGGTGCACAGTGCAGAATATTCTAACCAATTTCTTCATGGCCTGGTATGGAATACCAATGCCCAGGAATGGAAAAGTCTACATAGAGTAGTAGGTACAGCCCAGTCTATCACATGCAAAGCCTCCCCACCACTGAGCACACGTACATGGTGTACAGCTACAAGGAAGCAGCATCCACCATCAAGGACTGCACCATCCAGCCCATGCTCTCTTTTCACCACTGCCATCAGAAATGAGGTACAGGAGCCTTAGGTCCCACACCACCAGGTTCAGGAATAGTTATTACCCTACAACCATCAGGCTCCTGAACCAATGGATAACTTCGCTCACCACAACTCTGATCTGATTCCATAACGTATGGACTCACCTCAAGGACTCTACAACTCTTGTTCTCGGTATTATTTATTTATTTATTTCCACGGTTTGTCTTCTATTGCCCATTAATTGTTTATGTACAGCATTACATAAGTTATGTTGTATTTCTTTATTTTCCTATAAATGCCTCAAGGAAATGAATCTCAAGGTAGTATTTGGTAATATTTTGATAATAAATTACTTTGATATATATTACTTTGATAATATATTATATATATATGATAATATATTACTTTGATAATAAATTTACTTTGACTTTGATTTCAATTGAACAGTTTCTTAGTATGATAAAATGGCATCTTGGAGTTAAAATCTACCTCATCATCTGCCTGCTCTGCACATTCTCTGTAAACGTAACATTCTATTCTGCACTCTGTTCCTGTTTACTTTGTACTTCCTCAATGCACTGTTGTAATGAATTGTTCTGTAAAAATGGTATGCAAGTTAAGCTTTTCACTGTACCCCAGTACCTGTGACAATAATAAACTAGTTTACTCATTTTCAATATATCTTCCTTCGCACATCTTGTTCGTGCTGTTTCAGTACAGTATAAACCAAATATGAATTATACTAAGAAATTACAAGTGATGCTTTAAGACTCTCCTGCCACTGTGGGAGGACACACAGAAATAAAACTACAACTCCAATGTTCAAGCAACCTCTGCTGCTCTCAGCAAAATCTGGCTTTGTAAATTAAAATCTTGGGCAGAGAGAGCAACAATGAGTCCACTGTCTTATTCTCTCCTCCCCAAAGAAAGCATTTTTAGATATTTTTCTATTTCCTAAAATGTAACCTTTCTGTAGTTTTTAAAAAGAAATACAATTATTTATACTGTAAATAACAAGGGCTTTTCAGAAGATCACTCTCCATCTCGGCATGACTTAACTTTAAATTCTTTTCAGGCCTTGTGGTGAATTAGAAATTCATTGATTAAACAAGTCTCTGGAAAGCTTAAGTCTGAATTGTATTAAAGCTTTACTTGGGAAATCCTTGAGAAATCCCTAGGCTCACTGCTATTGATTTTCCTTTGACTTTTTAATCGTCTGCAAACACTTGAGATGGGATCAACTGTACCCCTTGAAAAGCCTTTACTTTCACTGTTATGCATGAGTGCCTCTGAAGAAACTCACAGCCTTGTATCACCAACAACAGCTAGTCTTGTTCTAATTATTAGAAGCAGCAGGAATTTCCTTTCGTGTTTAAGATACAAAGTGCTTCTTTAAGTAAGCTAATGCCTAACATGTTATCCTCATACTGTTTAAGCACTGAATTCTTATCTTTTTATAAGGACACAAGATGATTTGGAGCTTTTGCAGAGAAGTTTACAGAATTGAGGAATTTATAAGCAACAACAGGAATTCTGCAGATGCTGGAAATTCAAGCAACACACATCAAAGTTGCTGGTGAACGCAGCAGGCCAGGCAGCATCTGTAGGAAGAGGTGCAGTCGACGTTTCAGGCCGAGACCCTTCGTCAGGAATTTATAAGGTGCTTTAGTTTCTAATGTTTTTTTTGATCTATGAACAAACCACTTAAACGTTTAGGCAATTAGCAGATCTGCACCTACCTTCTCCATATCTCCCGAAGCTCATTCCCTTGGTATCTTGGTTCTCTAAGACCTTTCAGTTGTGCTATTGATCGCTGCATGCCCAGTACTCAGGCTTCGGATGGCAAGCCAACAGATGGATGCCGGTTATCACCCAGCAAACCGGTTGGCATCAAGTTTCAAGGGACCATGTCACTGGCAAAACACATGGGTAAGACCCATTGAAGGGTAAGTGGTGAGGAAGAGATAAGACCAGGAAGGGTAGGGTGATTGGCACGGAATGGGCTAGCATGGAGATGGAGGCAATGGAGAAGGGATCAGACAGAAGCTGTCATAAGGTCTTTCAATGCTGTCAATGACCTGGCAGGAATACTTTTGCTCCTCTTCTATATTTAGGCAATCGTTTTTCATGAACTTTCCATTTTTTGTGGGTACTTCAGTGATCCTCAGAAGGGCATATATGACATTATGGCTGGAGCCCACACTTTTCTTCGGTCCTGAGACAGGGCGCAAATGTAGTGTTTACTACATTGCAATAAGATAATTTAATTTCTAATCCTTGAACTGCATTTGATACAGAGCAACAAACAGTACATTTGTAAGGAGTATGTTGAGAGGACTGGATGTAATTGACTGTGGATATCAGGAAGGGTAAATCGAGAGGACAAACACCAGTCCTTATCGAGAGATGAGCAGTAGAAAGGGAGAACAGTTTCAAATTCTTGGGTGTCAACATTTCTTAAGATCTATCCTAGAAACAGCAATTAGAAAGGAGGCACATCAGCCACTATACTTCATTAGAAGTTTGAGGAGATTTGGTTTGTCATCTAAGACTCTATTAAGTTTCCACAAGTGTACAGTGAAGAGCATTCTAACTGGTTGCATCACTATCTGGTATGGAAGGGCCACTGCACAGGATCGGACAAAGCTGAACAGGGTTGCAAACTCCTTCAGCTCCATCATGGGCACTAGCCTCTCCCACATTGAGGACATCTTCAAAAGGCAATTCCTCAAAAAGGTGGCATCCATCATTAAAAACCCCCATCACCCAGGACCTGCCTTCTTCTCATTACTACCATCATGGAGGAGGTACAGGAGCCTAAAGACATATGCTCAACATTTTAGAAACAGCTTCTTCACCTCCAACATCAGATTTCTGAATGGGCAATCAACCAACCCATGAGAGCTACCTCACTATTTTTGCACTACTTACTTAATTTAATCATATGTATATTTGTTATTGTAATTTATATGTATTGCACTGTACTGCTGCCACAAAACAACACATTTCACAGAATAGTCAGTGACATTAAATCCTATCCTGATTCTGATCTTGTAATCTCCTGACCAAAACAGTTACTAAGCAACAAAAGTTCCCACTATCCTAGTCATCAGCTAGTAATTCTCCCAGATAGTTGAGAGGGAGAAAGCAAATATCTATTGGATCTGGCTGCGCAAATTAATTTTCTAAGTTTATCTGGAATGGCCACTTCCATTTTGGGACAAAGCCCTGGCTTAGGGCAACTGATATAGGCTCCCTGGCTACTATAAACATCTCGGGACCACAACTGAATTGCTATATGGTATCTCTGAATAAGTCAGCTACTCCATATCTAAAATATTAGGTAGAAAATTGCACACAAAACTACTTCTGCTTGAAACAGGTGTGCAAATTTTCTTCAAGCTAGTAACAGAAAACATACCTTTATCTGTAGCCCTGCACGTGCCTCCTGTCCCATAAAGGGTATGATTGGATCTTAATGCCCTGTCAGTGTTTAAACAATTAGTGTAATACTCTCGCTAATAACATGTCTCTAAGCACTACAGAAGTTTAAACAAGGCACCTGAGCTTGGGCAATAAAACCATGGAACGCCAGAGTAATCCACTCCACTCTGCTTTGGAGCATCTAGACAACAGCAAAACTTATGTCAGGATTTGCTTGTAGATTACAGCTTGGTATTCAGCACCATCTTCCCGTCAGTATTAATGACCTAGCTTCTAAACCTGGACCTCTGTACCTCCCTCTACGATTGAATCCTTGACTTCTTCATTAGGAGACCACAATCAGTACAGAATTATGATAGCATCACCTATTCATTGACAATTATCACAGGAATACCTCAATGATGAGTATTTATCCCTCTGCTTTACTCTTTCTACAACCATGCCTGTGTGGCAAAGCTCAGCACAAACACCACCTATAAGTTTGTAGACTGTTATTATTAAGATCTCAGATGGCAAACGGAGACGTGTACGGGAGTGAGATAGATCAGCTGGTTGAGTGCAGTTGCACCAATAACCTTGCACTCCATGTCAGCAAGACTAAGGAATTGACTGGGGACTTCAGGAAGGGGAAGTCAGGAGAACATACACCTTCCTCATTGACAGGTCAGTGCAATCCATGACAAAGGTGCACCTGCAGTTCTACTTAGTTATGAGTTTGAAGGGATTTAGTATGTCACCAAAGACTTACTAATTTATATAGAGTTACGGCAGTTTGCATTCTAACTAACTGCATCACAGCTTGGTATGGAAGCTTCAATGCACAGGATCACAAGAGGCTTCAGAGAGTTGTAGACACAGCTAGGTCCATCACAGACACAACCCTTTCCACAACTCAGAACATCTTTAAGAAGCAGAGCCTCAAGAAGGTAGCATCCCTCATTCAAGACCCTCACCATCTGGAACATGTCTACTTCTCATTACTACCACGACCCTGAAGACCAACACTCAATTATTCAATAACAAGTTCTGTCTTTCTGCCATCAGATATCTGGCAATCCAAGAACACTTCTTCGTTTTTTTTGCACAACTTATTTTGTAATTTACAGTAATTTTATGTATTTGTGATATGCTGCTCCTGTAAAACAACAAACTTCATGTCTTATATAAGAAAATGATAATAAACTTGAATCTGACTGGTTTTGACAGTGATCCCACAGTCCTATCCTTTCATCTCAAAAGAAATTTAGTGTTAGGAATTGGTATACGATTTCTGAAATTCTAATCTTTCCTGAATTTATAAAGTAATACATAATTATAAATACACATTGAAGGATTCTTAAAAGGTCACTCTGGAAACAAATTTCTGGAAGGCTTAAGTCAAAATCACAATAATTCATGCTTGTCAAAGCTGCCCAAACAGCGACTTGCTTTAATATAAGTTTTTAAGGTAGTAAAACATTCCAAGGTGCCAAACATTAGTATGGATACTGTTTTGGAAAAAATGGACATGGATTTTTTGTGTCGATCAATCCTCCCTCGTTTTGCTTCCAATGCCATGGGGGGCTGGCGGCTGGCACAGTGCTGTAGCAGTTAGTGCAAAGCTTTACAGCACCAGCAACCCGTGTTCAATTCCAGCCGTTGTCTGTAAGGAGCTTTTACGTTCTCCAGTGACGCCATGGATTTCCTCATGGTGCTTTGGTTGCCTTCCATATTCCAAAGAATATTAGTGTTAGTAAATCATGGCCATGCTATGTTGATGCCGGAAACATGGCGATACTTGTAGGCTATGTCAGCCAACCTTGCGTTGGTCATTGATGCAAATGATGCATTTTATTTTATGTTTCAATATAAATGTGACAAATAAAGCTAATCTTTAAGATATTTATCGTTATTATTTCAAGTCAAGTCAAGTCAAGTCACTTTTTATTATCATTTTGACCATAACTGCTGGCACAGTACACAATAAAAACAAGACAACGTTTTTCAGGACCAAAGTGCTACATGAAACAATACAAAAACTACCCTGAACTACGTAAAACAACACAAAAACTACACTGGACTACAGACCTATCCAGGATTGCATAAAGTACACAAAACAGTGCAGGCATTACAATAAATAATAAACGAGACAATAGGCACAGTAGAGGGCAGTAGGATGGTGTCAGTCTGGGCTCTGGGTATTGAGGAGTCTGATGACTTGGGGGAAGAAACCGTTACATAGTCTGGTCATGAGAGCCCAAATACTTTGGTGCCTTTTGCCAGATGGCAGGAGGGAGAAGAGTTTATATGAGGGGTGTGTGGGATCCTTCATAATGCTGTTTGCTTTATGGATGCAGCGTCTGTAATGTTGGGAAGAGAGACCCCAAGAGATTTCCAAATCCACAGGGCTTTAGCAAGATGTTTGCTTATGCTTACACCAATATTACAGCAAACACAAGTTGTGACACAATGTAGTCACCATGTTGTGACATAACATCCACTGTGTCCTAACAATAGATGCTACACAAACTGAATTCTGGAGACTACCTATGTTTAGATAAAATTGTAAGAAGAAAATACTTGTAAAATATAAAACAATTAACCTGATGACACTAATCAGAGTACTGCACATCTGGGTTTAATTCCTGATCTCTCTGACTAAGCTGGTTAAATCAATCCAAAGTAGGGAATGGGAAAATACAATTAACCTTAAATTAAGGGAGGTAAAGAAATCATCTCAGAGTTACAACCCCAATCATTATCCAATTGGCGCCCCCCCCCAAGCAGGAAAACTGACATTCAGATGAAAATGGGATTGGACTTCATCTTAAGATGTTCCATTTTTAAATAAGCTCAGACCCTTGAGGTCCATAAAACTAGTATTAATTGAAATTCTAATTCAATTACTGTAATTGAATATAAGAATTTACAAAAGTAATTGCAGTTAAATTCAAAGACATTTATTTAAGTTTCTTAAAATAATTGTAAACTTGGCCTGAGATTTAGCTTTAGCTTCAGTTTTAACTAATCAATCAGATCATTACCTATTATCTTGTTATGCTTTTTAAATCCTTAACTAAACAAAGCTCACCCTTAACTAAACAAACAGACCACAGTCACTTACCTTGAGTATCTACTTTGCAAAGTGACAATCCTTAGTAAAGGAACTGAGAAAGTCTCTTTGGAACAAGGACAGCAAGGCAATTATCTATACTTAGAAATATTCATGTTATTAAGAAATACGTTTTCAGCAACAGTGAATCGTTTACATGTTTTCCTTATTGTTACTTTGCAGATTTGTTTCTCTTCTCCCTTCCTTAGCTGAGGGTGTTAATCTGCAAAGTTTGTTGAAAGTGTTGTTGATATTGGGATTTCTAGGCGATAGAGTTCTCAGGTACAAGGCATAAACAAAAACTATTTTAAAATTCATTCCTGGTTCTGCTCAGGTTACTTGCATATGTATTCACAAACAAAGGAGACAACTCACGTGTTCAATGCCACAAGAAAACACTTTATTAGATCTAGCAAATGCAATACAAAAGGAAAAAAACAAATTTCTACAGCAGTACAGAAATCAAAATAAAACTTATCATCATCTAAATGAGCTTATCTATGGAATGCCAACAGACTTTCACACTGCCTCTCCTCTCTCACTCTCTCTGAGTTTAAGTCTAACTCTGACTGGACATAATATCTTCACAACACTAGCCACCAGCTGTGACCTAGCCTAGGACAAATCTTTCTTCCCCCCCGCCCCCACACCAAGAAAGTGTCCCTCTTATGCCCTTCAAAACCCTTTACACTGGTACTTTTACATTTCTTGGTGGTAGCAACTGCACCCCACCCTTAGCCACCTTCTGCCCAGAAGTACATGTTTTTCACCACTTTCCACTGTTCCTGGTATTTCTCAAAACATTACTGTGGACTGTTTCACTTGTGCTTTCTCAAAACAAACCCACTCCAAGCTAACACCATTTTGTCTTACAGACTTGCATTTTATATTAGCACATACCAAGGAGGAATCACATTTAACTTTTTTCTGACACAAGCCTGAACTTGAGTCTCTTCAGGTGACATTAGAACACTATGGCTTTTGTCTCCTTCCAAACACCCACACCTGGACCCTGCCAGGAGTCACTGGATGGCAAATGAGAATGAGAAACCTATCCAACCTTGGTCCTCTCAGTTACATCACTATGGCAGTGATGATCAAGCAATTTTACACAGAAAAAAAAGTAATGGATTTTCTGAATGGTCCATGAACTCATGAACATTACCTGATTATTTGCTTATTGCTTTGTATATTTGTTATTGTAACTTATAGTAACGATTTATGTCTTGCCCTGTACTGCTACCACAAAACAACAAATTTCACAACTTAGATCAGTGATAATAAACCTGATTCTGATTCCAATTAACCACAAATCCCAAAATTAACAAAATAACTTTAAATTACTCAGTGTTATCATTTCAGAGGATCGGCCCTGGGTCCAGCACATAAGTGCCATTACAAACAAAGCACAGCAACACCTCTACTTTCTTAGAATTTTGTGAAGATTTGGCATGACATGTAAAACTTTGACAAACTTCTATAGATGTGCAGTGGAGAGTTTATCAACTGGCTGCACCACAGACTGGTATGGTAAGACCAAAGCCCTTGAATGGAAAACCCTGTAAAAAGGAGTGGATACAGCCCAGTCCATCACAGGTAAAACCCTCCCCACCACTGAGCACATCTACACTATGTGCTGTCGCAAGAAAGCAGCATCCATCATCAAGGACCCCCAGCACCTAAGCCATGCTCTCTTCTTGTTGCTACCAACAAGAAGAAAGTACAGGAGACTTAGGACCTACACCACCAGGTTCAGTAACAGTTATTACCCCTCAATCTTCAGGCTCTTGAACCAGAGTGGAAAACTTCACTCAACTTCAGTTGCCCTATCACTGAACTGTTCTCACAACCTATGGACTCATTTTCAAGAAATTATCATCTTGTTTTCAGTATTTATTGCTTATTTATCTATTTATTTATTTATTTATTTATTTTGTATTTGCATTTTGTTGTCTTTTGCACATTGGTTGTTGGCCCACTTTGTTGGGTGCAGTTGTTCATTGATTCTGTCACATTTCTTGAATTTGCTGTGTATGCCCGCAAGAAAATGAATCTCGAGGTTGTATATGGTGACATACAGTATATTACTTTGCTAATAAACTTACGTTTGTACAATGAACTTTGAACTTTGAGAATAGTCCAGCTTTTAAGGTAAATTTGGAAAACTCAGTCTGCTGAGTTAGAGTCAATAAAACTGTTTGAAGAGCTGTGAAATGTTTGTTCTTTGAGGTTAACTGTTTGTGAACAAGAGAAAAGAAACAGATGACAATTAAAGTTTGCACAGTAATGCTTTCTAAAGGACAAAGCGCCCAGATGGGACATTACAGAGACTACATGCAAGTGGACATTGGATAAGCATGAGGCATGATGAGACAGACTAAAACAAAGTAGTTATCTTCCATTCCTGAAATTCAGGCATTCAGCTGCTATCATGTGGGTATCCTTCCAGCTGATGTTTAAGATAAATGCACAGACCAAGGAAATCAAAAGAAAAATAGCCAGCTTTTTAAAGGAAAGCATTTTAATTTGACTGCATGGTAGCAAAGCAGTTAGCATAACGTTTTACAGTGCCAGAGACATGGATTCAGTTCCCGCCTCTGTCTGCAAGAAGTTTGTACATTCCCTCTGTGACCGTGTATGTTTCCTCTGGGTGCTCCAGTTTCTTCCCACACTCCAAAGTTTTACAAGTTTGGGTTAGTGAGTTGCAGGTTTGCTGTGACGAGAGCCCTTGACGAGGATGGTTTGAACCCAAATGCTGGAGTATCCAAAGTTAGGATTGAGACACTGAATAAAACTGGATTGAGAACTGAGCACAAAATAAAATGCTAGATGATATCTCTGGTTGGATTTACGATTGAGCACAAAGGCTCCATACAGGTGCTCTTTAAACACTCTTGGTGCCCAACACATGATTGCTAATTAGCAAGACGGCCCTGAACCCTTAAAGAGGCTATGCCATCTACCCATATTCTGGAGCGTTAGGGCATCTAAACCCTGGAAGCTGGTGCAGGTGGGTGTGTCTTGTAACACTTGTTACGTTGGTGACAGAAACATGGCGCCTGTTATGCACATCCTCGGACTGTGTTGGTGGTTGACACAAATGAAGCATGTCACTGTATGTTTCAATGTTTCAATGTACGTGTGACAAATAAAGCTTATCTTTCATTTTACTTCCTTCTGAAAAAAATAAGAACTTTCTTTAAAATGTCTATATTTTGCTTGTTTGCTCCTCTTGCATTTCTTATGGAGTCACAGATGTTCTAAAAAGTGATTTGTGTAACTAAGGAGCTTAATACTTCCCACTTCAACACCTCTTCACACTCCTAATGAAGAATAGCCACTGTCTTGCCTTCTTTATAACTGCATCGATCATTTTCAGGAGAAAGTGGCTGAAGTTAAAGATGAAAATTAACTGATTTTATACAGTATTTACAACACAGTAGGCCTGTTATCTAAGAACAACCTCATTAGTCTCAGTCCATCCTCCGTATTCCCTATATTCCTGGAACTTATTCTCCCCCACACGTCCACCAACAGCACTTTGATTCCTTCTGATATTAACCTACATTACAGAGTAATTGACGGTGGCCACTTAACTGCAGAATGACGTGGGTGGAAACAGGAAATCCGTGCACAGAGAGATGTTTTTTATAAGGTGAGCACAATGGTATTGAACAGCAAGAGGAAAACTGAATGTAATGTTGAAGTCAGTGCTGATACAATTGTCCAAAACTGAGCACGAATCCAGAAAGAATGAGTCAGAACTGGAGACATATGCTGAGTAAACACACGTAGCTTTGTAAATAATTCTTTGTCACATCATTGTGAAAAACAGATAGGAAAGGTTTAATAATTAAATTAAATAGGGAAAAATAGGTAAGCAGAAATGATACAGGAGAAGGGAAAATTGATTTCTTTAAGATTAGTGCTCCAGGAAGAGAAATGGCAGTAAGTGCTCCGGTTTCCTCCCACATTCCAAAGACATACCAGTATGTAGGTTAAGGGGTCATTGTAAATTGTACCGTGATTACGCTAGCATTAAACTGGGGGACTGCTGGGCGATGTGGTCTGAAGGGCCGGAAGGGCCTACTCCACGCTATATCTCAATAAATTTTATATGAAGAGGAGGTAAAGTATTTTTGTTGGGTCTAGAAGTGGTGCGTGTGTGTCTAAGACCTTTACACACTACTGTATATCAGTAACAATAAACCTGATTCAGTTGCTTTATCGCCATGGTATACTGAAAATACATTATTTTGAGCTCTGTGCTCCAATGGGCCTTTTTTTTAGAGAGAATATGATCGCTTATACCAGGGGTCCCCAACCTTTTTTGCACTGCGGACTGGTTTAATATTGACAATATTCTTGTGGACCGGCAGACCGGGGCGGGGGGGGGGGGGGGTGGTGGTAGGGTTGCCAATGGACAAGAGTAGCAGTCAAATACGTTGTGTTTACCCTGAGAAAGACTACAATGACCATGAAGCCTTGCGCGGGCACCAGTGCTTATGCGTGTATGTGCTGATTTTTCTCTACACATCGTTTTTGGCGATTCTGTTCGGGGGAGGTGGGTGTTAATCACGACCAGAATATAGGTGATAAGTGGCTAATACACTCAATTTCGTTTCTAAAAGGGTTTAACTGATGAATTTAATATTAAAAACACAGCGCACATTTTCCTCACATGAATATAGTGATAAGTCAATTATCAGCAGGGGACAGGGGAGCTTGAAGTAAGTATTGAACGAACTTCCAGTAGAAGTGGTAGAGGCAGGTTCGGTATTATCATTTAAAGTTAAATTGGATAGGTATATGGACGGGAAAGGGATAGAGGGTTGTGGGCTGAGTGCAGGTCGGTGGGACTAGGTGAGAGTAGCGTTCGGCACAGACTAGAAGGGCCGAGATCACCTGTTTCTGTGCTGTAATTGTTATATGGCTATATAAGTCACTTATAAGTCAATAGCATTATAACATTTTAAGTAACGTTTGGATATTAAACACACAGAACATATTTTCCCCATATGAACATATAAAATCATTGCAACACACCAATATCGCTGAATCAGTGGGAACCCTGGGCTTGTTTCCCTGCAACATCGAGGGGTGATGGGAGACAGCGATACTCGAAGGGGGTTCCTTATGTCCAGTCTATTCCGCAATTTAGTTTTCATTGCATTCATTGCAGAGATACGTTGGAAATGGAAGCAACGTTTTCAGTGCTTTCGTGGCTATCTCAGGATATTCAGCCTTGACTTTGATCCAGAATGCGGGCAGAGATGTTATGTCAAACATACTTTTCAGCCCACCGTCATTTGCAAGCTCGAGGAGTTGACCTCTTACCCACGCTGACACGGATGACGCGCGGGTAATGACCTTGCGTGTGTTCAAGTTCAACACTGTGTGACAGGGAATAAGGAAAGGTGCAGCTGACTCATATCGCCAAATCATATCGTTTCCTCACAGCCCAGTAGTATATGCTTTGCGGCCCGGTGGTTGGGGACCGCTGGCTTATACAAAAGACAAGATTAAATGTGATATAAAAGCACAAATCTGAAAATTGAATCAAGGCCAGATGACAACTAAGCTAATCTGAATGGCTTGGGTAAGTAGCACAGAACTACTGACAGGGTTGTCAGTTCCATATTTTGCTTATATGTCTTAGGTTAAAAAAAGAAGATAACTGATATGATTTTGAAACATTTTCTGGCTGAAGATATTGTGGAGTGGATTCTCTTTGGTTAAGCTGAATTAGTAGCTGCAGCTTATTATAAAAATTATAAAAGTGGGATCTTCCAGTGGCCATCCATTTTAATTCTACTTCCCATTCCGATATGTCCATCCATGGCCTCCTCCAGTATCGTGATGAGACCACACTTAGGTTGGAGGAACAATACCTTATATTCTGTTTGGGTAGCCTCCAACCTGATGACATGAACTTTGATTTCTCTAATTTCCAGTAATGCCCCCCTTCACCATTTCCCTCTCTCACCTCATCTCCTCGCCCACCCATTGCCTATCTCTGGTGCTCCTCCCCCCTTTTCCTTCTTCCATGGCCTTCCTGTCTCTTTTACCAATTTACTTCCCAGCTCTTTACTTCATCCCCTCCCCCTTCAGGTTTCACCTATCATCTTGTGTTTTTCTCTCCCCTCCCCCCACCTTTTAAATCTACTCCTCAGCATTTTTTCTCCAGTCCTGCCGAAGGGTTTCGGCCCGAAACGTCAACTGTACTCTTTTCCTAGATACTGCCTGGTCTGCTGAGTTCCTCCAGCATTTTGTGTGTGTTGCTCGGATTTCCAGCATCTGCAGATTTTCTCAGTTATAAAAATTGTCAGTGTTTCCTGACAATACCCAACCAGAATGAAAGGCTGGATAGCTCTTGTGCAGGACAGACATTTGGCATGAGAAGCAGAGGGATCAGGAAAACCAGGAGTGGGATGCAGCGCTTGGGAGCAAAAGGAGAAATCAGAAGCCAGAATCAGGCAGAGATTAGGTTCAGGAGAATTCAGTAGAACCAAGGCCACAATCATGGAAGATTGAAGGGCCAAAGGAAGGTCAGAGGTCAGAAGGGAGAACAGAAGAGTCAGGAATTGTATGACGGTGTTCACCACTGAAACATGTGGCTGGAGTCAAGTTTTAAATTCTTAATGTTTTTACATTAACCCTCACCTAATTTTACCCAACTTTGTATGTAACAATTGCCAAGGTTTCAGCTTAATGATCTTAAATCACCACCAGGATTGTTATAAGTTAATTCACACTTACTGGCAAATATATATGGAACAATGCAGAAGAGAACATTTGACCTATCAAGTCCATGCTAGCTCTCACAGAGAAATGCCAAAGGTCCCATTTTCCATCATATCAGATATGGTCCTGATATGGTCATTGACCAAATCTGGTCACTACAGCCCTCATATCAAGAAGGCACACCAGTTCTTCTACTTCTTCATGAGGCTAAAGAAGTTTGACTTTGACTTTCACCCATTTTTTATTGATACACCATAGAAAGCATCATATCCAGATGTAACACAGCCTGGTATGTCAAATTGCTCTGCCTGAGACCGCAGAGAATTGTGGACACAGCCGAGCACAGCACAAGTTCCTTCTTAAACAAAACAGTCATGAAGCATTTGAGAAGCTTTTACAGATTGTCCAGTAGTGGCAAGACCACAAATGTGGTCCTTGTCGCAGAGCCTTTGTGCTGGCTGCACTGAGTCTCAGTGCATCCTTCAGCACAAACTCCAGCACATTGGAATGTGCAAGATGGTGACATACAGTTGTGGATACTCCTAACAAGTGAAGATCAACAAGCTTTGTGCAAACCAAAGTGCATCTCCTTATGCAAACCACTTTTTAAATTTAAAAAATAAATCATACTCATGAAAATATACTGCATAAGATACAATATGATCAGTACATCTTTTTTTACATTCATATTGTTATCAAATCAGTCCCTTCATTTCACCACTAACCAACGTATTTTATTTACAAAGCATCAACACACTTATGTTTCCTTCTTAAACAGTACTCCAAATGAAATGTCTGAGAAGCTGACACACAGGACCCAGCCCCTCAGAGTTCCGTGACAGCAGAACGTTAGACTTTAGACAGTCATCACAAAGTCTTTGTTGTGCCAGAACATCAACAGACTATGGGCATCGTTCATGGAGTTGATGATATTGCATCAGCAGTTGATATTTCTCTAACCTGGATCCCTTTGAACAGCCTGTAGTTCATAGACTCCACTAATGGTGCATCTCCTTGGGACAAATCTTGACCCAAGTATTTATGTTTCCAAATAACAGCATTCGTAAATTCATAATTCATTCAGCAGTTAAATTCAATCAGGAGATTTGAGTGGAGAGTATTGAAAGTAAAGGATGGACAAATATTTCCTGAGACAGAATACTTAATTAAGGCCCATTTGAATGAGTGTCATGAATGGCATTTATACCATGTTCTTTATCTAACTAACAAGTACTTCGTGACAAACAAGATAGCATTGAATGGAATGCAAACCTCCTCTAGGAACACATTTTATTCCCAACTGTGTTGAGTGAGCATTAGATAACCAATGGAAAGAGTTAATGATTTATAGCTCCCCATGTGATACAACTATGCAGCAGTATATTGTTCACCCAGAAAAAAAAGGCTCATTAGTTAAAACGTTAATAGATAAAGTTGTAAAGTGTATACCTTGTATCTATTATAATTATGTGATTTAATGGAGTGGCTTTAAAATACATATTCCTTCTCTCATCTGATACCGTCTCTGGGGATAGAACAGCCATCCAAAACCAAACTATAATTCTGCGTTCACCAGCAACTTTGATGTGTGTTGCTAAAATAGAATCAAAATGTTATTTTCTTTTGTATCATAGTTATTATAGATTTTTACAATCTATTTGTTTAATTCTAGAATCCAAAGATAAAATTGAGTTTTCAAGTTCCAAACGGAATTCAATTTAGTATTTTAATAGACTTTCACCAAAATCTGTACCATATGATATTAATGTAATTTACAATATGTCTAAATTAAGAAATTAGTCTATGAAACCAACTTTTGTTATTAGGCCAGAGCAAGAATCGTGGGGTCATCTCCGAGTTTACCGATCTCCTACGAGTCATGACATTTGGCCTTGGTGGCCCAGGGCGAACAAGTAAAAAAGAGCCAGAATTCTCACCTCTAATTGCTTTCTGAGTGACCCCCTGCTGGAAATTTCTTTCCCGTGGCCACTGGGTGACATCAGGGAGAATTTCTGGTCGGGTCTACTGATGCTTTCGGTTTAGAGTCACATCCCACTAGAACGGTTCCGTTCTGAAATGAAACTGCTAAAGAGATAAAGGCGAGCAAGTCTGGGAAAAGGAAGATTAAAGCTGAAAGGAGAAAAAGCTGAAGGTTCCTGTTGGATCACTTGAAAAGTGTGTGGCTTAATGTGGTCCTTTACCTTGAAGTGACCATTCTTATAATAGCGAATCATGCAATGCCCAACAGCCATCTCAATGATCGAGCATTTGCTCATTTCAGCCTGTCTCGCGGATAGGTAAAGATTATTCTCTAGCCCTGTATTGACGTCCTGCCTTCTCTCGTCATTGTTAATAAATTGAGGAATCACTTATGCAGGGTCAGGTACAATTTGAAGTGCAGGAATTCAGAACAGAGTTCTCTGAAACTGATATCAATGCAGCGTCCAGCGGATTCCGTCTTTTGTTTTAAGCAAATGAGAACGAAGCCATTGGAGCTCTCCGCAGTCGTTGGGCTCCTGTGTGGTAGGGTGGGAAATTACGGGTGGAACTGCTGCCGTCTGAATGTTGACATTAAAAATGAAAGCGAGTGAAAAATTCTTTAGTCAAAGGGAGATGGAGAAGCTGCTTATTTGAATGTGGAGGCGGGACAGGTTTGTATTGGTTTCCCGAGAGCTCGGGAAGGAGGAGGTGAGAACTACAGTTGAAGAACGGGCTGAAAACCGCTGAACAGGAGGGCGGCATCTCCCACTGGCGCCCCCTCGAATTTACCGGATTTCCAAGTACTAGTGAATTATAACCCCGAGCAAGAAAATGAAATTGGAAAGAGTCTCTCGGTAAGTTTACTGCAGGGATGACTTGCGAATTCCTCTGGTACGTTTAGTCCCAGTACTCACCGCTATTTGATGTACTTTTAGGTTCCTCTCTGTGGTGATATTCGTCTTACAGGCGGCGGGAACTGAGACTGGTGAGCGACTCAAGTGAAACTTGAATTATTCATCTCATGTTCTTGATATTATTTATTGTTATTTTTCTTCTTTTTGTATCTGCCCAGTCTGTTTACTTTTGCACTTGGATTGTTTGTCCGTCTTGTGTGCGGTCTTTCATTGATGCCAGTGTGTTTCTTTGTATTTACTGTAAATGTATTAAATCTCGGGGTTGTATATGGTGACATATATGTACTTTGATAAAAAAATTTACTTTGAACTTTGAACGTTTTTTCTTGTGATATCCAGTAATACCAAGCAGTTATGTTCGGTCAGTTTCAGGCTGCGAAGGTCAAAACTGTGAAGATAAAGATACTTCCGACTCCGCTGTTCAGAAACACACAGAAAAACATCACAGATCCTCTTTAAGACACTTTAATCACTTTAACAAACAGGCGGAAGACCGAAAATCGCGAAGCCATGAAGCGGTCATACCGTTCATTGGATTAACGGACAGTAAGTCACGGCGATCAAAACACGGAGGTCATGAGATCGAGTAAAGTTGCGGAGTCTAGTTTTGGATTCAGCCGTTAACCAACGGCAGTGGGTCTCTTTGTCAACGGCGATAAAATGGCATAATAGGTACTAATATTCCAGTTTATGCTGCAATATTCATACGGAAGTCGTAAACTTGATCCAAGTTGACTTTAATTGCCACGTCCCCCTAATCAATCAATCACATCTTCAATAATCTCTCTTTAGCTTTTTAATCCTTATCCAAACAAACGAGTCCTCACTAAGTAAACACAGCACGCTCGCTTGGTTTTATTATCGTCCTACCATCTGGGTGGGAAAGTCTTCTGAAGAAGACGCTTCCAGATGATAATTATTGACCGCATTTTAAATTCGTAATAGAAATTAACAGAAAAAGTTTTTTTTTCATTCCTCATGGAATAGCAGAACGGGTTTGAAGAGCTTCCGTTTGTAAATAGCCCATTCAAACTAAACGCCTGATAAGCAATAATTTACTTCTGCTTGCTGGACCCTCTGTGTGAGAGAACTTTCAACCACGGAACTGACCCTGTCGGACTCAAACGGAACGAAATTGAAACTGTGAGGGAGCAAGGGGTATTTCCCAATACAGTATCCAGGTTTTCCAGAATAACTATTTTTTACTGGTTTCTCAATTGTGATTAATTGAGCATTTTGAAAACGTTATTCTTACAGCGGTTAGTACTCTATAACATATTTTAGTAGATTGTTAAGAATTGAAAAGTTTTCTGAATTTTCAAGCTTGCTGTGTCTGCTCTGCATGAATAATGGGATGAGTTGGAATTTGGATGTTCAACCAAAAGAAGTATGTTGAAATATATCAGGATTTATCTGAGTCCTGATACTTGCAGTACATAGTAATTTTAAGCTTATCCTATAGGGAGGATACGAGGACTTAACTTGACGCCGAGACAGGTGCATCTTTGGATGCAACATATAGGTTGAGCCCAAGACAGAGTTCCATTTTATTTGATATTGTCAGCTGGGTGAATATATTAGCAGGACCTCATGGTTAACCATCCCAATTCTTCTTTCACAATGCAAAGCCTTTGCCTTCTTTTCACCTAATTGATCAGACAGGATCTCTGCAGAAAGCAAATACCCAAAACAGCACAGCATCACCCCCCCTAGTACCTGTATTAAACTTCAATATCTCTGGAGTGGGCTTGAAAGCACAACTTTCTGACCAACGGAAACCGGCGTTACCATAGACCATAGACTATAACACATAGAAGAATTAGGCCATCTGGCCCATCGAGCCTGCTCCGCCATTCAATCATGGCTGGTCCTTTTTTTCTCCTCCTCAACCCCAGTTCCCAGCTTTCTCCCTGTAACCTTTGATACCATGTCCATTCAAGAACCCATCAATCTCTGCCTTAAATACACCCAACAACCAGGCCTCCACAGCCAGTTGTGGCAAAAATTCCATAAATTCACCACCCTTTGGCTAAAGAAATTTCTCTGCATCTCTGTTTTGAAAGGGTGCCCCTCAATCCTGAGGCTGTGCCCCCCTGTTCTAGACTCTCCCACCATGGGAAACATCCTTTCCACATCTACTCTGTCTAGGCCTTTCAACATTCAAAAAGTTTCAAGGCGATCTCCCTCATCCTTCTAAATTCCAATGAGTACAGACCCAGAGACATCAAACGTTCCTCGTATGATAACCCTTTCATTCCTGGAATCATCCTTGTGAAACTCCTCTGGACCCTCTCCAATGCCAGCACATCTTTTCTAAGATGAGGGGCCCAAAACTGTTCCCAATACTCAAGGTGAGGCTCACTAGTGACTTATAAAGCCTCAGTATCACATCCCTGCTCTTATATTCTAGACCTCTTGAAATGAATGCTAACATGGCATATGCCTTCATCACCACTGACTCGACCTGCAAATTAACCTTTAGGGTGTTCTGCACAAGGACTCCTAAGTCCCTTTGCATCTCAGATTTTTGGATTTTCTCCCCATTCAGAAAACAGACCCCACATTTATTTCTACTACCAAAGTGCATGACCATGCATTTTTCAACATTGTATTTCCAACGTTGTTACTATTAAACCTGGGTGAAATCAAATGCAAATCTCAGAATCAGAACCATAATCACGTTTATTATCATCGTCACGTGTCATGAAATTTGTTAACAACAGCAGCAGTTCAATGCAATACATAATAAAGAAGAACATAATAATAAATAAATAAGTAAATCAATTACAATATATATATATTGAACAGATTAAAATTCATGCAAAAACAGAAATATATATTAAAAAAAAGAGGTCGTGTCCAAGTGCTCAATGTCCATTTAGGACTCAGATGGTAGAGGGGAAGAAGCTGTTCCTGAATCGCTGAGTGTGTGCCTTCAGCCTTCTGTACCTCTTACCTGATGGTAACAGTAAGAAAAGGGCATGCCTGGGTGCTGGAGATCCTTAATAATGGATGCTGCCTTTTTGAGACACCACTCCTTGAAGATGTCCTGTGTACTTTGTAGTCTGGTACCCAAGATGGAGCTGACTAGATTTACAACCCTCTGCAGTTTCTTTCAGTCCTGTGCAGTAGACCCCCCGCCCCCCCATACCAGATAGTGATGCAGCCTGTCAGAATGCTCTCCAGAAATCTCTGTGAAATTTAACAACTTGCATGTGCTCTGTGAACCAAATGACTGAGGGCTGTAATTTCTAAGTTAAATAGCCACATCTGATCTGAAGATACTGAGAAATTGAACAATGGTAAATATTAATTAAGTCGATTTTACTTTTTGACTTATATTTGTATACATTACAAAAAAAAGTCACTTATCCTATTGCAAATGTTCTTTTGCTCCATTTACCATTCTTTGCATTGTTTAATTAAACGAATACAAACATAGTGACAACCTCTCCTTTTGAACGACATACTGTATGTCAGTGATAATAAACCTGATTCTGATTCCATGCAAAGCATTATATCTGAACCCCAATCCTGTTCTCACTTATTTTCCACTAGAGTGTGCTTTTCATCACGAGTCATTAGATACTGACTGGCATTTTACTGTAATAAGGAAACCAGTTGTAACAACACAACGAACAGCCCAGATGAGATCAATCTTATTGATCATAAAACTAATCTCCACTCAGTGACCACTTTATTATGTACACCTGTACACCTGCTTGTTAATGCAAATATCTAATCAGTTAATCCTATGGCAGCAACTAAATGCATTAAAGCATGCTTGCATTGTCAAGAGGTTCAGTTGTTGTTCAGAATGGGGAAGAAATGTGATCTAAGTGACTTTTTGACTGGGGAATAATTGTTAGTGCCAGACAGGATGGTTTGAGTATCTCAGAAACTGCTGATCTCCTGGGATATTCATGCGGTCTCTAGAGTTTATAGAGAATGGTGAGTGCACAAAACCAAGAAGCATTTAGTGATTGGCAATTCTCTGGGCAAAAATGCCTAGTTAATAAAGTCAGAGGAGAATAGCCAGACTGGTTTAAGCTGACAGGAGGGTGACAGCAACTCAAATAACCATACATTACAACAGTGGTGTGAAGAAGAGCATAACATAATAATAATAATAATAATAATAATAATAATAAGAATGCATAACATGTCAAACCTTGAAGAGGATAGGCTACTTTATAAAGTGGCCACTGGGTGTACGTGTTCATGCATGTAGTTTATATAAGCATTGGCACCCCAAAGTAAAACATAATTTTCTTATCATTTGAACCAAACAAAGACCCTTAATCAGAATGGCTCACTTCCACATTGCTTTCACTAAATCAGGCAACAAGTCAACTACCAGGTTCAAACGAGTTCTAGTAATGAAACTTACAAGTTACATGCATCTTTCTTTGATGAGAGGAAATGGATCAAAGCAGACAATGCTCTATTTCTGAAGGTGCATGATTTATTTTTCTTTCCCCAGGCAGCAGGCTAAACAAGAGTTGCTGTCAGAATGGAGGAACCTGTGTACTTGGCAGTTTCTGCATTTGCCCCAAACATTTTGTGGGGAGAAGTTGTGAATATGATGAGCGCATTAGGTATGATCAATTGTGTTGTTAAGTCTAAGAACTGCAATGCTCTCTGCTGGTTACTGTTGAGGTTACATAGGTTTAAAGGATTGTGATGAAGAAAAATATTGCTATTCCTCCTAAGGTTATCCTCCTCTTGATTTGTGCTGTTTATATTCATTATATATTTAGGCCCACAATAAAAGAAAACTTTCTGTTATGTGCATTTAGTCATTATATATTGCATTCCAGATGATAAAACATATAATGTTTAATGACTGGGCAGTTCTCATCTTCTCTTTCTCTTAACAATATTTCTCACTTGTACACTTCAAATGATTGATCATTCAACCCCACCCTAAACTCCCATCCCCTCACATTTCAAGTACAGACTCAGCGTCTTCCAGATATTCATTCTTTTAATGTAGTCATGGCGCAGGTCGAACATAGTACTAAAGCACAGTAGAGAATATTCAAGAGCGATGCTGAACCACACAATGCCAAGTTTTATTTCCTTTTGATTTCATTTAGGGGATCTTGGTTTCTGATATCCTTGATGCATAATTTTACTCCTTTCATTATCTATAATTGTAACATACACATGACTATTTAAAATATTTTGCTTAATATTTTATTATATGTTAATTATTGAATGGTCCCATAGTACAAAAAGATGGACTCTTGACCTCATAACCTACCTTGTTGAGGTGTTGCACCCTATTGTCTGTCTGCACTGCCCTTTCTCTGTAACTGTAACACTTCATTCTGCTTTCTGTTATTGTTTTACCTTGTAGTATCTTAATGCACTGTTGTAGTGAAATGATCTGTATGGATAGCATGCAAAACAAAATTCTTCACTGTACTTCATCTGTCTGTCTAGGTACCATATCCGATGCGGACATTAGTGACCATGGTTTTCCATATAGATCTATCCTTCGTTTTTTGGATGACATCCTTTTCCTCGATGTGCAGCCACCTGGCTAGGCTTTTGATGTACATAAGCTGAGGTCTTCCTCTAGGTTTGCTCCCCTCAATCTTTCCAGAGAGTATGAGTTTTTCTAGTTCATCTTTCCGCATGATGTGTCCTAGGAATCTGAGTTGTCTTTCTCTTATTGTTGGTATGAGTGATCGAACTGCTTGGGCTCTTCTGAGAACTTCTTCATTCGATGTGTGTGTGGTCCATGATATTTTTAACATTCTCCTGTAGAACCATAATTCAGCTGCTTCTAGTCTCTTTTCCATTGCTGGAGAAAGGGTCCAGCATTCACTTCCATAAGTCAAGATAGAATAAATGTAGCACTGCAGTATTCTGTTTTTAGTGTACGTGCTCATCTTCCTGTCTGTTAATACGGTCTTCATTTTTTGGAAAGCTTCTTTCGCCATTGCTATTCTGTATTTGATATCTGTGTCGCACCTGCCATTACTTATTATTAGGCTGCCAAGATATTTGAATTTGTTGACTTGTTTGATTTTTTTTATTTTCGATGTTGATCACACATTGTGGGATGTTTGTCTTTCTGGAGATGACCATGCTTTCTGTCTTCTTGCTGTTGATTGAGAGGCCTCTGAGATTACTTTCTGCTGCCACTATAGTGAGTAGTTCTTGAAGTTTTGTTTCTGAGTCAGCTATTAGTACGATGTCATCAGCATATCTGATGTTATTTATATTATGGCCTCCAATTGTGAATCCTTTGATGTCTTTGATACTTCTCAAGATATTTTCACTATACAGGTTGAATAAGTCTGGTGCAAAGACACAACCTTGCCTGACTCCTCTCATGATATTCACATACTCACTCACTTCTCCTTCTATCCTGATGGATGCTGTCTGGTCCCAGTATAAGTTTCCTAAGAAACATATATCTTTCCCATCTATGTCAAGATCTTGAAGCATTTCCAGAAGATCTTGCTGCCGGACAGTGTCAAAAGCTTTTGTATAGTCAATGAAACATAGGTAGACGTCTTTTTGTACCTGAATGGCTCGTTCACAGATCATCTGTAGCATGAAAATTGCACTTCTGGTTCCAGTACATGTAACATGTAACAATAATAAACTCATTTTCCAATTTATTAAAAAAACAAGTTTGTACTGCATATTGAAGCATAAAATTAAAATCTTCAGATGCTTCTCAGTAACCATAGGAAAGCAAACTGAAATTTTGCAATGATCCTGGTTGGTTGGCCAATAGGCTAGACAATACTAGGTTTCTTTGCATTATCTGATTAGCAAATGGTTTTGTTTTATGAATCTTTATCACAATTTGACTAGAGAGAAAGGAAAGTTAACTAGTTATCTGTATAATTCTTTTACAAGTCAAAGTAGGCTTGGTTGTGAAGCCTTTTGCAGTCAATTAGTTTGCAGATACACACTCTTTAGGTTCAAGGAGGATAAAAGCTACTATGCTGAGGTAGTTCAAGACCATCTCAATGAAACACCTGCTGGAGAAGGAATATATATATTCACAAAACCTGGAGGGAAATTGGGGAAAGAAATCACATCTTTTGGATTATATTATGCTGAATAGTTGCCTATGATTTTTTTCCCTCTTTGTGTCAGAAACTGTGGCTACATTCCTGAAGGAGCATGGGTGCCTAAAAACTGTACATGGTGTAAGTGTAGCTATGGGATTTTACACTGTGTTCATGGATCTCAGAGCGACTGTGGTAAGAATCTATTTTTCTTGTGATCTTGATCTTAATGGAAACTTTGCCATAGCAGCCTTTAGATTCTTTTCAAGATTTAAGGTTCAAGTTTGTTTATTCTCATTCTTCAGTACATGAGAGTAAAGAATGAAATGATTGGTTTTGATGCAACATAAAAGAACACAATAAGCTAAAATTGTCATACAGGAAAGGGGCTGGGGGTGGCGGGGTGGGTAGTGGGGAATAAGCTCCCACTACCTAGTAAATGCTCCAAATGGTGTCTGTCTTAAACAGCCTCTAACAACCAAGACCATCTCCTGGCCTTCACATGCAGCTTAGCTACTATGCCAAGCAGAACCATTTCTACTAACAGGAGAAGGAGTAAAGGTGGGTTACTGGCACCTTAAAACCAGCTGCGTTGGGCAGATAGGGTTTATTAGCCATGGTTGGCAGCTCATCTTGGAGAAGAAAAACTTTGATTCTCAAACCTCTCCTGCATTGTGGCTCTACACACTCATGGGGAAGGCTTTGAGAGTAAACCCTGAGGAAAAATCTGGATCTGGAGTCCCTAAGGCAGAACAACATTGAATTCAATGCTGGCAACTCCTGTGATGCCAAAATGTATCAGTCTTTGCCAGTCCTCTTGATTCATCAGATGCATGGAGAGGGGGAGCCTGTGACTTGGGCAACAGCTTGCTCTCCATATCATGCTACCCTGACTTGCATATCATGTAGACAGCTGGGACACACTTGTTGACCCTGGCTATTGGAGGCCTCAAGATTTTATGTCCATAAAGTGACGCTAGGTGATGTGTATGTAGCAGTGGTGAGGGGTGGTGGGGCGGGTTAACTGGTGGAGATGTTGATTAGTCTGACAGTTTGAGGGAAGTAACTGTTTTTAAGTATTCCTAATTAACATAGTTATTACCTAACATATTTATTATGCATTCCCTATGAAATCAGCATATTTGTGTTCATTAATAACTAATAACTCCACAGAAATAAGTGGTTAATCTCTTTATAAAGATAGTTTGTCTCAGTCAATAAACATTTGTCAACAGAAAATTACACAGGAGTTGTTAGTCATTAGTTTCAGTAATCTTAAGCAATTTGCTGGAGGAGTCAATATGAGTTTTTTGTGTGAGTCCACTGAAAATTCATGAGCATGATCATTTGGATGAAGAGACTTTGCAACCATGAGTGTTTGTATAAACAATTTATTTTCATTCCAGATGAGAGGATGTTTATTATGTAATCTGAGTAAATGGTTAACATAACAAAAGGAATTTGCAGGGAGAAAGGAGATGAATGATTCTTCCACTGATAAAGGAACACAGAACAATTAATTACACCCTGAAACTTCCAGTTAAGTTTCTTGGTGATAAGTCTCATCAATGCCGCACACATGCAAAAATATTAAAATTAGAACTAATAGGGTTTAGGTATTTGTGCTCAGCTATATTGCATCCTCAGCTCCCTATTCCACTCCCTGTACACTCATGACTGCGTGACCAGATTCTGCTCTAGCTCCGTTTACAAGTTTGCAGATGATACCACTGTAGTGGACACCATCTCAAATAACAATGAATCAGAATACAGCAAAGTGATAGAGAGTTTAGTAAAAATGGTGTCATGACAATAACCTTTTCCTGAGTGTCAACAAAAGACCTCACCATTAGTCAAAGGGGAGGGGGCGCTGCACATGCTACTGTCTGCATCAAAAACGTTGAGCTTGAGAAGGTTGAGAGTTTCATGTTCCTAGGTGTGAACATCACCAAGAACCTATCCTGATCCAATCTCGTTGATATCAAGACCAAGAAAGCTCACCAATGCCTTTACTTCCTCAGGAGGCCTAAAGAAATTTGGCATGTCCCTGTTGATTGTAACCTATTTTTTTTATCAATGCACCATAGAAAACATTGTCAGGATGCATGATGGCTTGTTATAGCAACTGCTCTGCACATGACCACACAAAAAAGCAGAGTTGTGGACACAGCTCAGCACATCACAGGAACCAGCCTCACCTCTATGGACTCTGTCTATACTTCTTGCTGCGTTATTAAAGAAGTCAGCATAATCAAAAACTCCACCCACCCAGACAATCTCTCCTTTCCCCTCTCCCATCAGGTTTGAAAGCATGTACCACCAGATTCAAGGACAGCTTCAATCCCATTATCACAGGACTTAAATGGACCTTGTGTACAGTAAGATGGACTCTTACCACCACAATGTACCTGGTTCTGATCTTGCACTTGTACTGCATTTTTTAAAAAAGTTTTTACACTTTATCCTTCATTTTAAAAAAAAATCTTAAGTACACGGAGTATTGATTTGATCTGTAGAAACATTAAGCAAGAACCACTACCACTATTAATGTACAGGGGCAGGAATCAGACTCCTAAAGACTCCCTTGCCATTTTACATGAACAAGGCTGATATTTATTCCTCTTCTGTGCCGTTTCTCCATAAGCCTCCATTGCTCAATCTATCAAATAATTTCTCTACCTGTTCTTTAGTTCTTGTGAAATTCATGGAAAATAGGCTTAAGACAACTCTCTCATCCTAGGAATTAGCCTGGTGTATCTCCTTTGTACTGCTTGGTAAATAATATTCTGCCCTTTCCACTTATCTTACCAAAGCGCATAACCTCACACTTCCCCACATTGTTTATTGGTTTCCTATTGTCACGTGTACCAAGATGCAGTGAAAAGCTTTATTTTGTCTTCAAACAAACAGCTGCAAACTGATCATCCCTAACATAAGTACATTGAGGTAGTCCAAAAGGAAAAACAGTATAAAATGTATTTTTAAAGTTTCAAAGTGCAGTGCAGGTAGACAGATATGGTACAAGGGCCATGAAAAGGTCAACTGAGAGATCGAGTTCACCTTAACCTACAAGAGGTCTGTTCAAGAGCTTTAAAACAATGCGATAGAAGCTGTCCTTGAGCCTGCCGGGTGATATTAACCTACATTTGACAGTCTTTTGCCCACTTACTCAATCTATTTATATCTGGTGGCCGAATCACAATATGTTGTTCCATTTACTTTTTTGTATCATCAGCAAATCTGAAATCTTCCAGGTCATTACTGACTTGCTTTTGATTAATTCTGAATATCCACTTCTCTATGCTTAGCCTTCCGTTTCTTTTATATTTCAGATATTAAAGGTGATTTAAAAGAAGATCTCAGACATTACCAGTTAATTTCAGGGGGTTCTCGGCTGTTACCAATAAGATGCTTATTGTTGCCTGGGATATTCTTAACAACTGTGATTCTTGGACTTTTACCTTTGAATGTATGGTCTGACAAATTAGAAATGGTTCATGAAACATTTTAGTTGTGTTCCAGATATTCCAGAGAATTAATCCTCATCCATGAGAAGATGCTGCTGTAATATTAACAGTAGTTCAACTTCCAATGGATTCTTACTATTATTTTCCAAAGCACTGCATCAGCTTTATCATGAAAAGATTACGGGTACAGGGTATGTTTGTGACAGACTTTAAGTGCACCTTATATGTGAGGTATTGACTTAGTATAGTAAAATATAGTGTTTGTTTCATGATATCTTCATTGATTTGCAACGTCATAAAGATAGGTAAGAAGGGAGTGCTGCAATGATTGAATCATGTGATATTAAAGAGAGAGTACTGTTCAAGACAACCTTGAGCAGATTAACAGTTTAATGAAAATAACATTAAGCTTTTTCCTAGTTTTGTTGTTCAAGGAAACTGCTTGTTAGATTGTTGAATAATATTATCAATGATAACCTTAAAATATTATTTATGTTGTATATAATTTCTTTTAAAAATATGAAGTTATACAATAATATAATTGTAATAAACCTATTTATCCCAATAGATAGTTATTGTTCAATCATATACAAGTTCCTTGATGTTTTGGAAATGACTACTTAATCCTGATGGCTAAAGATCTCCACTAGGCAATAAAATCCAGTAATTAATTTGCCATGCATGTAAAACTCAAATGCCATAGTAGGCAGAAAAAAAACTACAACAAGGTTGGCAGAATTATGAGGGCATTAGGCAGGAGCTAAGAAGCATTAATTGGGGGCACCTTTTTTCCAGCAAGTCCACATCACATATGTGAGGTATGTTTAAAGATCAATTGCACAAAGCACAGGAAAGGTATGTTCCTATTAGAAGGAAGGATGGGGATGGAAAGTGAAGCTTGGATGTCTAGAGAGGTGATGAATTTAGTCAAGAAGAAAAGGAAATTTATGTAAAGCTTCAGAAGTCAGGATCAAACGAAGCACATGAGGAGTATAAGGACGACAGAAAGGAACTAAAGGGAATTAGGAAAGTAGGAAGGGCCATGAAAAGTCCTTGGCAAGTAGATACATAAATCAAGGATTCTATGGAGAGCATGGGACCATTAATGGTCAAAAGGGGTAACATTTGTTTGGATGCAGAGAATGTGAGTGAGTTTCTTAATGAGTACATTACTTCAGTATTTACCATGGAAAAGGATATGGAGGACCAGGAGATCAGTGGTGAGTGTATAAATATGTTAGGGCATTTAGAGGTCACGTATGAGGAAGTGTTAGGCCTCTTAATGAGTATTAAGGTGGATAAGTCCCTGGGGCCTAATGGGATTTACCCAAGTTATTGAAGGAGGCAAGAGACAAGATAGCTGGGCCCTTGACCAGTATTTTTGTGTCCTCTCTAGCCATAGACAAGATCCTGGAGGACTGGCGAGTGGCTAATGTTGTACCTCTATTTAAGAAGGGAACAAGGGAAAATCCTGGGAACTATAGACCAGTGAGTCTCACGTCAGTCGTAGGGAAATTGCTGAAGAAGATTCTTAGGGATAAGATAAATGAGCATTTGGAAACCCATGGCCTAAGTAGGGAGAGCCAGCATGGCTTTGTGCAGGGCAGGTTGTGTCTTATCAACTTTAGTTTTTTGACAAGGTGACGAGAGGGATTAATGAGGGTAGGTAGTGGATGTTGTCTACATGGACTTTACCAAGGCATATGACAAAGTCCCTCATGGGAGGCTAATCCAGCAGGTTAAGATGCATGGGGTCCATGGCGAATTGGTTGTTTGGATTCAGAAATGGCTTGTGCATAGAGGACAGAGGGTAGTGGTAGAAGGAACTTATTCAAGCTGGAGGTCTGTAATTAGTGTAGTTCTGCAGGATTCTGTGCTGGAACCTCTGCTTTTGCTAAAGTATATAAATGACCTGGATGAAAATGTAGATGGGTGGGTTAGTAAATCTGTGGATGATATCAAGATTGGTGGAGTTGTGGATAGTGTAGAAGACTGTCAAAGAATACAGCACGATATGGATGAGTTGCAGATATGGGCTAAGAAAGTCCAATAGTCTTACACATTCAATTGGGAGAGACTTCTCTGGAGAAAGATTTCTTCACCGACGCATCTTTACTGTTGGTTCCGTCCAC
The DNA here is from genome assembly GCF_030028105.1 of Mobula birostris. Lineage (NCBI taxonomy): Eukaryota > Metazoa > Chordata > Chondrichthyes > Myliobatiformes > Myliobatidae > Mobula > Mobula birostris. The sequence continues at coordinate 29,819,312 of NC_092372.1, read as the reverse complement.
AGGATTCCCAATGCCGAAAATAAACAGTTTAAATCGACTGACCTTAAATTCCTCTAGAGAGAGAGAGAGCACCTTTTTGCATGAACTCTTCACTCTTTCTGGCAAGAGTTATCTCGATGCAGGTACTTCCCCAACGAAGACTCAATAAGGTCGATTCTTTATTAAACTGCCAAACGATGCCGACTTCTCTTGATCCTTCACCTCGATGAATTCTTCACCCTCCCTTCAAAACTGTCGGAATTGAGTAAATTGGCACTTCCAGCCACAAATTTCCAGTTCAAATATACAATATCTTGTAAGAGAATGCACCTTCCATTTTAAAAATGAAACTGCGTCACAAAAACAAACACACAACAGAAACGGAGGCACAACACGTTCTACCTGGAAATCTACAAACTCAAAAACCTACTGCGTCACCTGAGTCGACCCTTATATAGTCACGGGGCACATGTCATCACGTGACCTCACATTGGCCGGAAAATCACATCAGGTGACCTCCAAAAGACCATTACATCATTCTCACAAAAAAAAACATATCTCCTTGAGCATGTAACAATTGCTTTTCATAAAATCCTATTGTATTTCCTTTTTTCCCCTCTGAGTACCTGCAAGAAAATAAATCTCAAGGTAATAGCTGGTAAAATATATGTACTTTGATAATGAATTTACTTTGAAATTTGAAATTGATTATTGTGTTTATATTTGACAGATAGCTAGCATATAGGTTTGGAATTTTTTGTCTGATGATTGTAATTTCTCAAGTGAAGACAGTCCAATGATTAATTCTGCACATTTCCCTGAGGTTTTCTGTTGGTTGAGGTCGATCGTGGATGTTGTGTCTTTGCTGTCTATGTGATACGCCAGTGCAGTATGATATGGACAGCAAGCTGTTGCCCATGCAGCAGGCTCTCCCTCTGCTCTTTGAATTTGATGAATCCAAAGGAACAGCAAAGACCCTTACAGTTTGGCACAGGCAGCATCGCAGGAGCTGCCAATCAGTCTTGAACTCAATGGTCAACTGCCTAAGGGACTGCAGCTCTGGACATTTCCTCGGGGTTTACTTCCGAAGCCTTTCCCATGAGTGGGTATAGCTGCAGGGCAGCGGAGGTTTGAGATCAGAGTTTTCCTTCTAGACGAGCTGCCAACCATGACCGACAAGCCCCGTCTGCTCGAAGAGACTGGTTTTAAGGTGCCTGTAACTTGCCTTTGCCCCTTCTCCTGTCAGTAGAAATGGTTCTGCCAGGCCAAGTAGGTAAGCCACACATGAAAGCCGGCAGCTGTCCTTGGCTGTCAGAGGCTATTTGAGATGCACACCATTGGGAGCATTTAACTTATCCCCACTACTCCCTATCCCCCCTCGACGATGATATTTTCCTATAGCTTTTTATGAAAGACTTTATCAGTACAACTATAAATTGAAGGCTACTCTTTCATGGCTGTTCCTCACTTTGTTAAGCAAGGGATCTGTGGATGTGAAGAGCAAGAAACAAAGAAACAAAAATAGCATAACTTCATGACCTTAACTCCAACTTACCTTGTCAAGAATATGACCTTTATTTGAAAATTAATCTCGAATTAACCTACAATTAACAGCTACCCGAGCTGAGATCAGCTAAATCAGCACAGGCAATAAACTAAACTGTGTTATTCTATTCTGGTGCACATGGTGTAGTGATATTGGTTCAAGAGATCAAGAGAACCCTACATCATTGTTTGTAGGGCTTTGAAATGGACTAGCTGAACCATGCGTTGCTTATTTCTTCCCTATCATTTGTAAGTAAGTTGTAATCTCTCATATAAATCACATGACGAATATGAGTGAATGAAAGACCTGGTTAATGAATCTTGTTGCAATTGGTCTCAGAGCCTTCTGGTTTAGCAATGTAATGTTGAGTAATTTAAAAAAATGGCAAGGATACACATAACCTCATTGCATGAGAAGTATAAGCACAGCTGGTGTAGGTACATTTATTATCATGTTAAAATGAGAATGTGGGCAGCAAGTGAGATTGGCTTTGTGGGAGAAGCCAGAGGGTGGTAGTAGACGGTTGCCTCTCTGACTGGAGGCCTGTGAATAGTGGAGTACTGCAGGGATCAGTGCTGTTTGATCAGCAAATTTGTGGATGATAGCGTGTGTCTGGTATGCATCAAGGAAGGCTATCATGGCTTGCAGCAGGATCTGGACCAGCTGGAAAAATGAGCCAAAAAATGGCAGATGGAATTTAATGCAGACAAGTGTGAGGTTTGCTCTTCGGTAGGGCCAGCCAGGGTAGGTCTTACCCAGTGAATGGTAGGGCACTGAGGAGTACTGTAGAGCAAAGGCAAGACATCCCATCTCTCCCGGAAGATCCGGGAGTCTCCCAGATATCGATAATGGCTCCCTGATGCCGGGAAATTATATATAATGTCCTGGAAATAGATTTCTTTGAGAGGGAGAGCGAGCATCCTGATTGGTCTCTCTTCGTGCTAAGAGTGGTCCCCAACCACCGGGCCGCAAGGAAACGATATGATTTGGCGATATGAGTCAGCTTCACCTTTCCTCTTTCCCTGTCACGGCCACTGTTGAGCTGGAACGCACGCGAGCTCATTACCCGCGCGTCATCCATGTCAGCGTGGGAAGGAGATCAACTGCTCAAGCTTGCAAATGACGGCGGGCTGAAAAGTATGTTTGACATAACATCTCTGCCGGCATTCTGGATCAAAGTCAAGGCTAAATATCCAGAGATAACCGCGAAAGCACTGAAAACGTTGCTTCCATTTCCAACATATCTCTGCAATGAATGCAACGAAAACTAAATAGCGGAATAGACTGGACATAAGGAACCCCGTTCGAGTATCGCTGTCTCCCATCACCCCTCGATGGGACCGTCTTGTTGCAGGAAAACAAGCCCAGGGCTCCCACTGATTCAGCGATATTGGTGTGTTACAATGATTTTATATGTTCATACAAGGAAAATATACGCAGTGTGTTTAATATCCAAACGTTACTTAAAATGTTATGATGCTATTGACTTATCACCTATATTCCGGTTCTTATTAACACTCCCCCCCCACCCCCGGTCGGCCGGTCCGCAAGAATATTGTCAATTTTTTGCGGTGCAAAAAATGTTGGGGACCCCTGCTAAGTGGATCTATCAGATTTCTCTGTGGGCGGGCTTTACAGTCGACCTCAAAAATAATGACAGTGTTGCTCGCTGCACTGTTTGCAACAGTGACTTTTCTATTGCCCATGGTGGGTTAAAATGTAAAAGACATGTTGAGGTGAGCTTAACAGGTGTCATTCGTTCACTAGCATAGCTAACGTTATTTAAACTAGCTGGCTAGCTGCTAAGAAGCTACGCTATTGATGTCCTACGTGATGAGGCCAAACTCCCTGTAGACTTGCTTAAAGTTGTAATAGAATAAACATGATAATATAAGTACATATTTCAATGTCACATTTGCTGCATATACCCAACTTGGTTTGCAGATTAGACAAAATCACTAAACAAAGTATTACATACACCCTTGGAGGTCGATGGGGTGGGGGGGGCGGTAGATATGGGGTTGCGGTGCTACCTCCCTGAAATGGTGGTGATACCTCCCTGAAATGAGTTTTTGCAGGGTGGGATGTGTGCAAAGGGATCTGGGAATACAAATCCATAATTCATTGAAAGTGACGTCACAGGTAGATTGGGTCATAAAAAAGCTTTTGGCACATTGGCCTTCTTAAAGTATTGAGTACAGGAGTTGGGATGTTATGCTGAAGTTTTATAAGACATTGGTGAGGCCTAATTTGGAGTATTGTATGCCGTTTTGGTGGCCTACCCACAGGAAAAATGTAAATAAGGTTGAAAGAGTACAGAGAAAACTTACGAGCATGCTGCTGTGTCTGGAGGACCTGAGTTATAAGGAAAGATTGAATAGTTAGAACTTTATTCATTGGAACATAGAAGACTGCGAGGAGATATGATAGAGGTATACAAAGTTATGAGGGGTATAGATGAGGTAAACGCAAATGGGCTTTTTCCACTGAGGTTTGGTGAGACTCCAACCGAAGGTCATTGTTTAAGGGTGAAAGGGGAAAAGTTAAAGGGAACATGAGGGGAAATTTCTTCACTCAGAGGTTGCGAGAGTGTGGAACAAGCTGTCAGCATGTGAGCTCGATTTCAATATTTAAGTTAAGTTTGGATAGGTACATGGATGGAAAGAGGATTGAGGGCTATGGTCCTGATGCAGGTCAATGGGAGTGGGCAGTTTAAATGGCTTGGCATGGACTCAATGAGCCGAAGGGCCTGTTTCTGTGCTGAACTCTTCTATGATTCTAAGCAGCTAAGGTTCTGATGAAAGGATCGAGTATATGTCTTTCCAGTAGGTAGGTGACCAGAACTGCAGACAATACTCCGAATTAGGCCTCACGGATTCTTTGATCCTTGTTCCTCAAAACTAGGCTGATTGACAATCTCTTATTCAACTTCAGCATAACATCCCAATTCATGTACTCAGTACTCAGACTTATGAAGGCCAAAGTGCCAAAAACTCTCTTTACGACCTTATCTCCCTGTGATGCTACTTTGAAGGAATAACATGCTCAAAGAAAATTAAATAAAAATGCAGAGTTACTGACAGCAGAAATATGCAATCTATAAAATCTGCTTGGCAAGCATACCAAAATCCAGAGTTTAACAGATGAAATGGATAAGACAGAAATAGATAAGGAGATCATGCCTTTATATGATTTTATAAAAAGTTCTGTCTATGCTATGAATCAATTGTAGAAAAAAAATTTGTACATAAGACTATATTTAGGTTGTAATAATCATTAATAGACAATCATGCACAGATGATTACAGATGGCATCTACAGCATTTTTGCTTTTCAAATTCACCCAAAACATTTTTCCAACCATAGAAAAATCAGGTTGCCTTAATGTATAAAAAATACAGAAACCACGGTTGTAAAGTTGGTATCAACACATATAGGAATCATTGTCAACATATAGGAATAGTTGCAGCTTAAGTAGGATTGGTTGCATTTTATATTTTGTTGAATAATTTAGAATGAAGTTTAATGTATATGTTTTGATAATACTTAATACCTAATAAAAACTTAATATTAATAGATGACATTTTGTGTGACCTCTGGCCTGTTCAAATAGTCTTACTTTCTAAGCTATCTGCAAAATAAAATAACCAGCAGTAAACTGGTATTGTTAGAGGTCTTATTGTTCTTAAATAAATAAGTGGCCGTTTTTACTTCTATTGATCTTTTATCTGCTCTTGCAGCGTTCAACAATTACACAAAATGTTCCTGTGAGCAATAAAATTAGATTTAGCACAGAATTAGCCTACTGAATTAATGTGCTAAATCAGTGATTATTCTGTGTAATTTCTTGAATAAAAATAATCATTTCTAAAATTTCCAGCTCTAGTTAAATGATCTTTGTTATATTGCAATCAATTACACTTCACTTTCAAGTTAAAATGAAGAACTATCAGATCTGCTGTTAGAAGCACAACTGCGTTACAAATAGTATAACTTCATGTTATACTGTATATGTTGAACAATTTAAAGTTGACTACATGGGGGTAACTCAGTTTGAGATTTCAATGACATAAATTTATTAAACACTATATTTACATTTAGAGATTAGTACACTGTCTAGAAATAATTGCTTTACAGGATGTTTTTCAGGTATACTGATTTTTACTAGCACAGACTATTGCTAGAAACACTTGTTGCCAATGCTCCAAATCTCACCGATTTGCAACGATAGTGACGTGCAAATCCTCCAAGAGGACCACAACCTTGTCATAGGGGTTGGAGGTTTGTGTGCCTCAGTGACCCAGAGAGCTACGTTGGCTGGAGCTAGGGCCAGGTCCTCTAGGTTCGAGGGTTCATCTCTGGGCTATCAACCCTGACTGGTCAAAAAGCAATTGCTATGGAGACGGGAATGAGGATTCCTTCTATAATGGAGGACCTTATTGCTGCCCTAAATACCAGCGGTGTAATGGGCAGTGAGTAAGTGACATGGAAGCATTCACAACTGTAATCCTTAATGAAATATTAGAGATGTTTGGAGGGAATGTTCAAAGTTCAAAGTAAATTTATTATCAAAGTACAGATATGTCACCATATACAACCCTGAGATTAATTTTCTTATGCTCAATAAATCTGTAGAATAACATTAACAGAATCAATGATAAGACCGCCCAACAAGGGTGTTCAACCAGAGTGCAGAAGACAACAAAATGTGCAAATATAAAAGAAGAAATAATAATAAATAAATAAATAAGAATATTGAGAACATGAGATGAAGAGTCCTAGAAAGTGGAAAGAGGTATACAAAATTATGAAGTGCATAGATGTGTAGATGGTTGGCAATGATTTCTTATGGCATGAGTATCTAAACCAGAGGGCAGTGGTTTACAATCAGAGAGGATCTGAGGAAGAATTGAATTGAATTGAATTGACTTTATTTCTTACATCCTTCATGTACATGAGAAGTAAAAATCTTTACACTATGTCTCTGTCCATATGTGCAATGTGCAATCATAGTAATTTATAATAAATAGAACAGTCAATGCAACATTGAAATACACTCAAATCAGTGTGAGTTAATTCGTCTGATGGCCTGTTGGAAGAAGCTGTCCCGAAGCCTGTTGGTCCTGGCTTTTATGCTGCAATACCGTTTCTTGGACAGTAGCAGCTGGAGTAGGTTGTGGTTCGGATGGCTTGGGTCCCCAATGATCCTACAGGCCCTTTTTACACATCTATCCTTGTAAATGTCCTGAATCACGGGAAGTTCACAACTACAGATGCGCTGGGCTGTCCACACTACTCTCTGCAGAGTCCTGCAATTAAGGGAGGTACAGTTCCCATACCAGGCAGTGATGCAGCCAGTCAGGATGCTCCCAGTTGTGCCCCTGTAGAAAGTTCTTAGGATTTGGGGGCCCATGCCAAACTTCTTCAACCGTCTTTTCAGCACACAGCTGGTGTGTACAAACCACCTGAGGTCCTCGGTGATGTGGATGCCAAGGAACTTAAAGCTGTTTACCCTCCCAATCCCAGATGCATTGATGTCAATAGGGCCTGTCTCCATTCCTCCTGTAGTTCACAACCAGCTCCTTGTTTTTGCAACATTAGGGAGAAGTTGTTTTCTTGACACCACTGTGTCAGAGGGTTGACTTCTTCCCTGTAGGCCACCTCGTTATTGTTTGAGATAAGGCCAATCAATGTAGTATCGTTGGGAAGTTTAATTAGTAGATCAGAGCTGCGGGTGGCGACACAGTCATGGCTATACAGGAGTAAAGCAGGGGATTTAGTACACAGCCCTGAGGGGATCCTGTATTGAGATTCAGTGGGGTGGAGGTGAGGGAGCCCACTCTTACCACCTGCTGGTGATCTGACAGGAAGTCCAGGATCCAGCTCCACAAGGCAGGGTCAAGGCCTAGGTCTCTGAGCTTCTTGTCGAGCCTGGATGGAACTATGGTGCTGAATGCTGAACTGTAGTCCAGGAACAGCATTCTCACATAAGCATCCTTCTCCAGATGTGTAAGGACAGTATGTAGAGCAGTGGCTATTGCGTTTTCTGTCGATCAGTTGTGTCGGTCTGTGGGTCCAGTTTGGGTGGTAGCATGCCGCAGATGTAATCCTTGACCAGCCTCTCAAAGCATTTCTTTATTATTGGGGTGAGTGCGACAGGACGCCAGTCGTCCTCCAAGAAGATGGTTGGAATGTAGAACTCACAGCTTCAGTGAGTGGTGCAGGCTGCTACTCCAATATCATGTAGGAAGTATCGAGGTGGGCTACTACACAGGAGGTAGAGAATCAAATGCTGCTAACTAGGATCGGAACAGATAAATACTTGATGGTTATTATGGAGACAGTGGGCCGAAGGATCTTTTTTGGTGTGGTTTAAAAAAGAATTGGGAGACTCCTTGACCGTGTTCAGCTGGCCTTCTATTTCACTAGAACAATTGAGTTTCCCTCATTTTTCAAAACCTTATTCTGCAAAACTCAGCTGAATGACATAGAATTCAGTACATTATAGGACCATCCTTGCTTTTACATCAAATTGTGCTCCATCTGGAAAAATTAACTGGGTATAATCCAGAGATCACTACCCTTGAGGTCCTGCTTTTTAATCTCTCTCCTAACTTCCTATATTCACTCCATAAGACTTCATCCCCTTTTCCACCAATACCATTAGGCACTAAAGTGCACAATGATCTTCCGGTACTTCCTCTTCCCCTTTGACAATGTTCTGCAATCACTCATTGAGACCCTTGATCCTGGCATGCAGGAGGTGACACACCATCCTTGTTTGTCTTCCTAACTACTGAGTGTCCGGTCATTGAGATAGAAAAGAGACTGCAGATGCTGAAAAACTCACAAGACACTGAAGGAGCTCAGAAGATCACACAGCATCTCCAATTACTATTGCTCCATCTGAATGGAAAATCCTACAAAAAGTAGTGGATACGGTCCAGTCCATCATGGGCAAAGTCCTTCTCACCATTGAGCACATCTGCATGGAGCGCTGTCTCAGGAAAGTGGCACCCATCCTCAAAGACCAACCCCCTCCCCACCCTATCCAGGTCATGCTCTCTTCTCGCTGCTGCCACCAGGAAGAAGATATAGCAAGAGCCTCAGGACTCACACCACCGGGTTCAGGAACAGTTATTACCCTTCAGCCATCAGCCTCTTGAACCAGGGGGGATATAACTGTTCCCACAACTTATGGACTCGCTTTCAAGGACTCTTCATCTCATGTTCTGGATATCTATTGCTTGTTTGTTTGTTTGTTTGTTTATTTATTTATTATTACTTTTTTCTTTTGTATGTACACAGGTTGTTGTCTTGCACATTGGTCTGTCCTGCTGGGTGTGGTCTTTCATTGATTTCTATTATGTTTCTTGGATTTACTGATTAGGTCTGCAGGAAAATGAACCTCAGAGCGGTATATGGTGACAAATATGGACTTTGACGATGAATTTCCTTTGAGCTTTGATTGCACCCTTTCCCACTGAGTCTCACAGCAGTTACAATGCCAGAGGCCTGGCTGCCGCTACCCCGCCAACTCCACTGCTCCAAAGAGGTAGACTTGTTGGTGAGGGGGAAAGGCCACAGGGAACCCCTACACTGTCCACCTGCTCCCCTTGTCTTTCCTGGTGGTCACCCACATTAGATGCTGCCAGGCTGTCAAGTCCTGGTGATGGGTCTCCATCCCATACTTCGACTGTTTATTCCTCTCTATAGATGCTGCCTGACCTGCAGAGTTCCTCCAGCACTTTATGCTTGTAGCTGAAGATTTCTGGCATTTCAGAATGTTTTGTGTTTATCATTTTCTAATTTTATTGTATCCATTCTATACTCCGCTGAAGATTTTCCCTGTAGAAGTGGGATGCAGGGGATTCGTTGCTACATCTATGAGCAGTCTATTGAAGAAGTTGGGGGTGAGGGGTCACTCCCTCCAACAAACAATCAAGTCCTTGTCAAATGCAGCAGAAGAAAGCAGCAATTGGATTTGGATTAAAAGGAAAGACAACGACTGGGTTGCAAGATGAAGACAGGAGGGTTATGGAACTGAGGGGGGTGTATCTGGGACGCCAGGTAGCACCGCTGAGCCCTCTGGAGACGTCGTGGGCTTATCAACGAAACGTCAAAGAAGGAGGGTGCCCACCTGATGACCCCGATGACCTACCTTGTCACCACTCCAAGCCCACTGCCAACACTGAGAGTGCCAACTTACCATAGGGATTGAAACATCAAGTCCTAGTAGCTCTACTGATCTACTGTTCTACCCATCCCCTCCTCCAAGAAAATCCACGCCACATTTTACCTCTTCCCTGAGACCCTGCCGGCTGCCTTCGCCTTTGCCTCCGCTGGGCGCGAGTGTCCGCCACACACCGTCAATGCGCATGTGCTTTGCCGGCAGACTTCCTGTTGTGCTGGGTAACCCTCAACCGCAAGAGAATGGAGTCTGTTTTTTTCCATGTTTTGATAGTGATTTAAATATCGCCCATGGATTGAGAAGCAGTAAAAGTCCATCCGGAACAGTGTTCGCCATGATTGAAGTGGTGGCTAAACTACTCCGAGGCCCGGTCTTCCTGACGGGCGAAGAGCTGGAATGTGTTATAACTTTCACCAATCCTGTCACGGCTCGCTCCACCTCGGCCAGCAGGTAAAGGGAGCGCGCGCCCGGCACTCCACCCGAACCAGCGCGCGCCCGGCATTTCCCCCCACCCGATCAGCGCGCGCCCTGCATCACCCCCCCACTCCGATCAGCGCGCGCTCTGCATCCCCCCCAACTCCGATCAGCGCACGCTCTGCATCCCCCCCACCCCAATCAGCGCACGCTCTGCATCCCCCCCTTCCGATCAGCGCGCCCTGCATTCTCCCCTTCCGATCAGCGCGCCCTGCATTCTCCCCCCCCCCAACTCCGATCAGCGCACGCTCTGCATCCCCCCCACCCCGATCAGCGCGCCCTGCATTCTCCCCTTCCGATCAGCGCGCCCTGCATTCTCCCCCCCCCCCCATCCCGATCAGCGCGCTCTCTCCTGCAGTCGATCGCCCCGCTCGTGATGCGCGCGTCTGGCCTTGGAGGTGAGTTTGTGTGCAAGGCTACCCTACTCATGCCAGGCTGTCTTTGCTTTGTCAGAGCTGGGGAGCAGCCAATACCTGCCAAAAGAACATGGGCAGGCATTCTGACCTCTGCAAGGGACTGGCAGCTGTTGGTGGACCTCGAAGGGCAGCTGAAGTTCCACAACCATATCGCAACCACCACCCTGAGACCAGACACTGTCCTAGTGTCTGAGTCTACTAAGCAAGTGGTGCTGCTGGAGCTGACAGTCCCATGGGAAGACAGCTTGGAAGAGGCCTTTGAAAGGAAGCTCTCCAAGTACACAGGACTGGTCAGCAACATCCAGCAGGCTGGATGGAGAGCGAGGTGTCTCCCAGTGGAGGGTGGTTGTAGGGGATTCGCAGCCCGTTCCTTAGTTAAACCTTTCAGCATTTGGGCATCGAGGGAGAGAGGAAGAGGAGAGCCATCCGCAGTACCACCGATGCGGCAGAGAGAGCCTCAAGATGGCTGTGGCTCAAAAGAGGGGAGCCATGGAGCCATAAGTAGCTAGCCATCTGGACACAAGCTGGGGTCTGATCAGCCCCGGCTGGGTCACCTGGAGGAGGTTGCATGATGTTGAAAGACCCGAAACACCCGATGATTCCAGGAGCATCACTGAAGGTGTGTCCAGAAGCATCAATAGATGTATGTACACAGCTGACACCCGTGGATGAACTTCCTGAAGTTCAGGAACTCAGCATGAAGTTCTTAGCCCGAAACGTCAACTCATTTCCATAGATCCTGCTTGACCTGCGGAGTTCCTCCAAGTTCCTCCAGCATTTTGTGTGTGCTGCTCTGGAAGCAGGGAGAGCATTCTAACTGGCTGCACCACCATCTGGTATGGGGAATGGTGTATGTGTGTGTGTGTGTGTGGGGGGGAGTGGGGGGAAGTGGGTAACATAGAAAACAGAAAATAGGTGCAGGAGTAGGCCATTCAGCCCTTCGAGCCTGCACCACCATTTATTATGATCATGGCTGATCATCCAACTCAGAACCCTGCACCAGCCTTCCCTCCATACCCTCTGATCCCCTTAGCCACAAGGGCCATATCTAACTCCCTCTTAAATATAGCCAATGAACTGGCCTCAACTGTTTCCTGTGGCAGAGAATTCCACAGATTCACCACTCTCTGTGTGAAGAAGTTTTTCCTAATCTCAGTCCTAAAAGGCTTTGCCTTTATCCTCAAACTGTGACCCCTCGTTCTGGACTTCCTCAACATCGGGAACAATCTTCCTGCATCTAGACTGTCCAATCCCTTTAGGATTTTGTACGTTTCAATCAGATCCCCCCTCAATCTTCTAAATTCCAACGAGTACAAGCCTAGTTCATCCAGTCTTTCTTCATATGAAAGTCCTGCCATCCCAGGAATCAATCTGGTGAACCTTCTTTGTACTCCCTCTATGGCAAGGATGTCTTTCCTCAGATTAGGGGACCAAAACTGCACACAATACTCCAGGTGTGGTCTCACCAAGGCCTTGTACAGCTGCAGTAGTACCTCCCTGCTCTTGTACTCGAATCCTCTTGCTATAAATGCCAGCATACCATTCGCCTTCTTCACCGCCTGCTGTACCTGCATGCCCACTTTCAAGGACTGGTGTATAATGATCTCGTTGGACTGGTCTCGTTGCACCTCCCCTTTTCCTAATCGGCCACAATTCAGATAATAATCTGTTTTCCTATTTTTGCCACCAAAGTGGATAACTTCACATTTATCCACATTAAATTGCATCTGCCATGAATTTGCCCACTCACCTAACCTATCCAAATCACCCTGCATCCTCTTAGCATCCTCTTCACAGCTAACACTGCCGCCCAGTTTTGTGTCATCCGCAAACTTGGAGATGCTGCATTTAATTCCCTCATCCAAGTCATTAATATATATTGTAAACAACTGGGGTCCCAGCACTGAGCCTTGCGGTACCCCACTAGTCACTGCCTGCCATTCTGAAAAGGTCCCGTTTATTCCCACTCTTTGCTTCCTGTCTGCTAACCAATTCTCTATCCACATCAATACCTTACCCCCAATACCGTGTGCTTTAAGTTTGCACACTAATCTCCTGTGTGGGACCTTGTCAAAAGCCTTTTGAAAATCCAAATATACCACATCCACTGGTTCTCCCCTATCCACTCTACTAGTTACATCCTCAAAAAATTCTATGAGATACGTCAGACATGATTTTCCTTTCACAAATCCATGCTGACTTTGTCCGATGATTGCTAGAGTACTGCACAGGATGGAAAGAAGATGCAGAAAGTTATGAACTCCCTCAGCTCCATTATCGGCACTAACCCTGTGGTACCCAGGACACCTTCAAGCAGTGGAGGCTACCTCAGTAAATATAGTTAAGACAAGGTTGGATAGATTTTTGCATAGTAGTGAAATTAAGGGTTATGGGGAAACTGCAGTTAGGTGGAGATGAGTCCATGGCTGGATGAGCCATGATCTTATTGAATGGCAGAGCAGGTTCAATGGGACTGATGGCCTACTTCTGCTCCTATTTTTTTATGTTCTTAAAGAGCAATGCCTCAAGAAGGCGGCACCCATCATTGAGGACCCCCACAACCCAGGACATGCCCTCTTCTCATTGCTACCATCAGGAACCTGAAGCCACACACTCAACGATTTGGGGCCAGCCTTTCACCTCCTCTTATGCCCCTCCTCCTTCCCTTTATCCTGTGGCCCACTCTCCTTTGCTATCAGATTTCTTCTTTAGCCCTTTTACCTTTTTCACCTATCATCTCCCAACTTCTCACGTCATCCCCCTCTTCCATGCACTTGGCTTCACCTGATGACAGCTGGAACTCTATCCCTGTTAGATTGGTGGGAAAATGAGGTGAAAGTGGATGGAGAAAGGTGAGGTGACGGGACATGGAGGAGATGTGGGTGTTGTGCAGCATCAGTGGTGGAGGAAGGGAAGCCCTGTTCTTCGATCTGTGATGTTCTGGAAAGGAAAGCCACATCCTGGGTCCAGCCTTTTGGTAAGCTAATCATGCACATTCCAAGGAATAAATTCCTAGCCTACTCAGTCTTTCCTTATAACTCAGGTCCTCTGGACCTGGCAACGTCCTTTAAAGCTTTCTCTATACTGTTTTAAACCTTATTTGCATCTTTCCTGTACATAGATGACCAAAACTGCACATATTACTCCAAATTAGGCCTCACAAATGCCTTATATAAACATAGCGTCTCATCTCCTGTACTCAGTACTTTAATTTATTAAGTCCAATGTGTCAAAAGCTTTTGTTATGACCTTATCTACCTGTGATGCTACTTTAAATGAATTATGGACCCATATTCCAAGATCCCTTTACTGCCTTTCCATTCACTGTATAAGATTACCTTGGTAATGTCAGCAACACCTCGCAGTTATCAGCATTAAATTCCATCTGTCATTTTTCAGCCTACTTTTCCAGCTAGTCCAAATCCTGCTGCAAGGCATGATAGCTTTCCTCGCTGTCTAGTACACCCTCAATCATGGTGTCATCCACAGATTTGCTGATCCAGTTAACCACATTATCATCCAGATCATTGATATAGATGACAAACACAACAGACCCAGCACCGAACCCTGCGGCGCGCCACTAGTCACAGGCCTCCAGTCAGAGGCGACCATTTTCTACCACTATGACTTTTCCCAGAAAGCCAATGTCTAATCCAATTTACTGCCTCATCTTGAATGATCAGAGACTGAACCCTCTTGACCAGCCTCCCATGTGAGACATTGTCAAATACCTTAGAGAGAATCAGAATCAGGTTTATTATCACCGTGAAATTTGTTAAATTAGGAGCAGCATTTCAATGCAATACATAATCTAGCAAAGAGAGAAAAAATAAATAAAATAGAACATAATAATAAATAAGTAAATCAATTATGTATATTGAATAGGTTATTAAAAAATGTGCAAAAACAGAAATACTGTATAAAAAAAAGTGAGGTAATGTCCAAAGCTTCAAAATCCATTTAGGAATCGTATGGCAGAGGGGAAGAAGTTGTTCCTGAATCGCTGAGTGTGTGCCTTCAGGCTTCTGTATCTCCTACCAGATGATAACAGTGAGAAAAGGGCATGCCCTGGGTGCTGGAGGTCTTTAATAATCGGCGCTGCCTTTCTGAGACACCGCTCCCTAAAGATGTCCTGGGTACTTTGTAGGTTAGTGCCCAAGATGGAGCTGACTAGATTTACAATCTTCTGCAGCTGCTTTCAGTCCTGTGTGGTAGCCCCTCGATACCAGACAGTGATGCAGCCTGTCAGAATGCTCTCCACGGTACAACTATAGAAGTTTTTGAGTGTATTTGTTGACATGCCAAATCGCTTCAAACCCCTAATAAAGTATAGCCGCTGTCTTGCCTTCTTTATGACTACATCGATATGTTGGGACCAGGTTAGATCCTCGGGGACGTCCACATCCTTGCCTTCATCAACTTTCCTGGTAACCTTCTCAAGGAATTCTGTAAGACTGGTTAAACATGACCTACCACCCACAAAGCTATATTGACTATCCTTAATCAGTCAATGTCTATCTAAATACTTATATATTCAATCCCTCAGAATAGCTTCCAATAGCTTTCCCACTACTGATGTGAGGCTCACCAGCCTATAATTTCCTGGTTTATTTTTAGAGCTTTTCTTGAACAACAGAATAAAATTGGCTATCCTGCAATACTTTGGTAGTTAACCTGTCATTAACTATCTGCTAGGGGCTTGGCAATTTCTGTGCTTGCCTCCATCACTTTTGTGCCTATTTATAACAAACGTGTGTGGTCTCTAAATACAGGTTTGCAGTCGGACTGGGATTTTTTAAGTATTCACAATAATGGTGAATTTAACAGTTATTTGGAAATGGTTTTGAGAAATGTACTTGAGATTAAACTGTTTTTGGATTTTGAATATTTTCAGTTTTCCACATGCTTTGTAAAACATAATATAAATGTACTAATGTATTTTAAAATTGTGTCTTTAACTTTTGTCATTTACTTCAGTGAGATGTTGGCATGGGCAAGTGCTCAAATACATTGCCAATTTCATACCAGTGAGAGTCGTGTTGCACTTCCTCCCTCTGAAGAAACAAAGTACGATGTGCAGGCTGAAAATGAAACTGTATTTGTTCCAAACAGAGGTAGGATGCTATTTTTGAGTTTGCTTGGTGCAATGGATCAGATTATTTATTCTTAAAGCTTTGTATTGCTTGATTTGAACACAATGTACTGGATGAATCAGTATTACTTTTTGCTGTCTTGAATTGTTGTGTTAAAATTATGCACAGGAGTTCTTAACAGTCCTTGCAGAAAATTATCTCTTCATTAATGGGTGGGAGCTCAATGGTCTAATTAGTTTTTTCTTTTATCTTTTCTTAAAATTCTCATCAAATTAAATCAAATCCCATCTCATCAAACCCCTTTCTCCGAGTTACCCTTCCAGTTTCTTTCCCATTTACTTAATGCACCCTTAGTACTAGTTTTGTTTGAGATCCAAGTTGTGCATTATAGCATTGGTTCCCAGCTTTCCTTCTTGGCCCTTTTATTTGCTGGCATTTTAAAAGGTTACCTATTCTTTGTGCTCTGTTCACTTTCCTCCTTCTGTATCTGACCTCTAAATCCCCTCATTTAACCCTCGATCTACTTTATTTCCAAGGTTTTTTTTCCTCTGCAAAGCTCTTAAATGTACTAAGGTTAAAGATTGGCTTTATTTGTCGAAGCGTACAATGAAATGCTTCATTTATGTCACCGACTAACGCAGTCCCCAAGGATGTGCTGGGAGCACCCACAAGTGCCACAGTTTGCTAATCCTAACCTGTATGTCTTTGGACTGAGGGAGAAAACTGAACACCCAGAGTAAACCCATGCAGTCATGGGGAGAACATCCATCCTCCGATAGACAATGGTGGGAATTGAACTCTGATCACCAGTGCTGTAAAGCATTGCACTAAATGCTACTTTAACATGCCACCTCATGGTCACTTCAAGTTTAAGTTATTCCCACAGCTGTATTTGAATCTCTTCAGTTACATTTCTCTTCTTAAAATCCCACCATAATTGCTGTAACCAAAGTCGCACATAACACTGCATGTGATTTTGACCACATCGCATATGATTTTGACCACATTGACCATAGTTTCTGTTCAGTTTTTTTCTCACTATTCAGCTGCTTGTTTCTGTTGTCCATCCATTTTTTTCAATTCTTAATTTTCGAAACCTTCTTAATTATATTCCTGGTAATTTCAAGTTCTCCCTCGTGTTGTAGGAACTAGACAGCACTCCAGTAATCCAACATAACCCCAGTACCCAGCCCTTTACTTTGTCTCCATTCTCCTGGACACTATATTCTGGATATGTGAAGTAAATTTCCACTTGCTGTTGAAACTACTTTCTTCTCCATCTCTGTTGGCCTGCGGTTCAGACAGCTGGTTTTGGATGAGTTAAAATTTATGAAATTTTCAGTCTCCATCTCAAGTTTCTACCCCTGTCACTGATTTCTTCTCTCTCTTAAGCCTTTGTCTTGCATTGATTGAGGCTACTTGCAACTTTCGCTTGCTCTTAATCCTTGAAGGAGATTTGGGTCTCATTTCCTCTCTCACCAATACTGTCTGTTCTTCTGACTGTACAGAAATATGCCTCCATCCTTTTGTTGAAATGTTCAGTCATACCTTTGCCACCTCCAGATGTAACTAATGGTCAGACAACACACATAAAAGTTGCTGGTGAATGCAGCAGGCAGCATCTCTAGGAAGAGGTACAGTCGACGTTTCGGGCCGAGACCCTTCATCAGGACAGACACTTGTGTTCCATCGTGTTAATGTCATTCAAACTTCTAATTGTGGTATATCACGTATATTGGTCCTCTTTCACTTCCTCATTTTTCTGTGGGACAACAACAGAATACTGGAATAACTCAGCAGGTCAAGCAGCATCAGAGCAGGAAAAGAGTGTATGTTGTTGTTTCAGGTCAATGCTCTGCATCAGGACTGAAATTGCTGTATATATCAGTGCAAAGGTGGGTGAGATAGAGGCTGACAGGTAAAAGGTGAAGCCAGATGAGGCCATACTATGAGCAGATAGAGGGACAGTGGGACAGAAACTTATAATGACAAGTGGAACCAGATGCAGGGGCAATGATCGGCAGGTGGAAGCAGTTATGGGAGTGGATGGGAAAGATGAACAAAGGGAAAAGAAAACTAGGTCAGAGGTGAGTGTGTGTGGGAGGAAAGCTGTGGGAGTGAGGGTTATCTGAAGTTAGAAAATTCAGTGTTCATTTCCAAGCAGAAATCTATCTTTTTATTTGTTGTTCTGTATTGGCTTAAGTTCCCAAACCTGTGTCATTTTAAATTCTGGTCATTTAGATATCATAAATGTCCACTTTTTCCCATCTTTAACATTACAGCTGCAATAACAAACTCTTTGACACCATGTTTCTTGTCATGATGTCTTCACCCTTTTCTCTCAAAATTTCTCCCTAAATCATCTTGTACACAGTAATTTCAACTTTCAGCTCAAATTATTGTACTTTGTCTCCATTGGGATATCTATTTTTGTTCATTTCTTCCTCTGCACAAGCTCATTTAACTAATGATCATTCCTTCCACCTTGTCAGTTCACTTTTGATTACACTTCAATCACAACCATGGCTAATTTTTTTTCATCTGTTTTCATGTTCTGGGTTCACCTCTAGTAAACCGTATCAGATCACTTATAATGGCACATTTAGAGTCCCAGCAATCTTAGTTTTTAAGCTTTATTCACTGTGACACTGTGTTGTCCATCTAGCAATCACACCCTCATCCTTGATGTCAAAGAGATTTTAAACCTCTCCAATCCTTACTGTTTCCTGGTCTTGTTCCCATCAACATTACCGTTGTATTTATACTATACAGTTGGTTCAATGATTGATTCATCAGCCTATAGCAAAATGGATCCCAATCTGCTATAATTTTGGGAGCATCCCAAAAAGCAGTGTTCTTTCTGCATCCCCACCACACCCCACACTAGTGTCTTCATTTGTTTTCTTGAACAACTTCTGCCTTTTCTTCCAACTACCGCGAGGATTTCCTGGACTTGGTCAAAAAGATTGAAGCTGCCTGTACAAGTGCCTCTGTGGCAGCCCTTCATCTTGTTTAGCAGGCTATACCTGTGCCGTGGTTCACTCTCCATCTCCCATCTTCCTTTCACATGAACTATTTTTCTCATATCTTGTTCATAAGACCTGCTTCTTGGTGTCTGTCTCTCCTGCTCCCTGTAAATTACTCTTGGTTCTTTTTCCGTTTTTGGCCATCTTGCTAACTGATTAATTGCATGTATTTCCATCTCCATGTGTATATCCGATCTTTCCTGAGTCTCCTTTAAATCACCTCAAAAGAGACTGTCTGTTGATGCCATTATCCTTGTGGATACTTGCCTCATCTCCAAGCTCCCTTTCTTCTCAAGCCTTAAAATACATTGTCTGACTAAATTTGTATCCTATTTATTAACTGTTTTCAGTATTAGTCTTTGATCTAAAATTAAACATATTGTAGAAACATTTGAAGTACTCATTTATTTCCAGGTGAAAGAGGAAAATGTATTTTAGCCACTAATCCCAAGATACTGTTCTGTGACCTATGCCTTGATCCTGGTGAATCAAAGTCATGTAAGTCAATGTATTTTGATGTAGATAAAAACTTTTTCACAGCTTAATAACAGTTATACATAGTATTCAGTATGTGCTGGGCTTGAGTTTTTTGGTAAGTGGTACTTGAGCTGCTTTTTTGATGTCTGCTAATTTTAGTATATAGACTGGTAATGTGGAGGGGGATTGGAAAATTTGACAACCATAGAGCGTTATCAAATACCTTGTCTCTGCTGGTTCTGTGCTGGAGAATAATTTAAAAAAAATTCTTCTGATGCAATTTATCCCTGTTTCCTTTCAAAAGAGCATACTGCAGGAATTGTACTGATAGGTTAATCCTCCTGTGGTCCACAACAGCCAAGCTGGCATATGTTGTGGAATTGACAGTACCATGGGAAGATGGTGTCAAAGAAGCTTGTGAGAGGAAAAAGACCAAGTTCTCTGAACTGGGAACTGAAGCTGCCCAGAATGGCTGGAAGATCAAGATTTTCCCTGTAGAAGTGGGTTGCAGGGGATTCATTGCTACATCCATGACCAGTCTATTGAAGAAGATGGGGGTGAGGGGTCACTCCCTCCAACAAGCAATCAAGTCCTTGTCAAATGCAGCAGAAGAAAGCAGCAATTGGATTTGGATTAAAAGGAAAGACAACAACTGGGTTGCAAGATGAAGACAGGAGGGTATGGAACTGAGAGGGGTGTATCTGGGATGCCAGGTAGCACCGTTGAGCCCTCTAGAGACGTTGTGGGCTTATCAACGAAACGTCAAAGAAGGAGGGTGCCCACCTGATGACCCCGATGACATACCTACCTTCCCTCCTTGTCATCACTCCAAGCCCACTGCCAACATCGAGAGTGCCAACTTACCATATGGATTGAAACATCAAGTCCTAGTAGCTCTACTAAGTACTATCGTTATCATGTGAACAAAATTTAAAATGGTCTGCTCACTGTTTTCTCTAGTTTTTTCTCCATCTTGTTCAAACAAGTGCTGTAACATTGCCTTGTAGTCTATATTGCTCAGGTAAAAATTTTCCTAATTCTCAGCTGTCAGCCAGCTGAATCTATTTTTTATGAGTAGGCCATGTGGTCAATTAAGCATTCTCTATTAATACAGTAAATCTTTCACTTTCAAAGTTCAAAGTGAATCTATTATCGAAGTACAAATATGTCACCATATACAACCCCAAGTTTCAGTTCCTTGCAGACAATCACGGTAAATACAAGAAACACAACAGAATCAATGGAAGGCCACCACCCACTGCAAAAAGAAACAACAAACTGCAAATACAAAAAGAATAAGGAAATAAGTAAATAAGCAATAAATATCAAAAACATGAGATGAAAAGTCCTTAAAAGTGAGTCCATAGGTTGTGGGAACAGTTACATAGAAACATACAAAAGCATAGAAAACCTACAGCACAAAGTTGTGCCAAACATGTCCCTACCTTAGAAATTACTAGGCTTACCTATAGTCCTCTATTTTTCTAAGCTCCATGTACCTATCCAAAAGACTCTTAAAAGACCCTATCATATCTGCCTCCACCACCGTTGACGACAGCCCATTCCACGCACTCATCACTGTCTGAGTAAAAAAATTTAGCCCTGACATTTCCTCTGTACCTACTCCCCAGCACCTTAAACCTGTGTCCTCTTGTGGCAACCATTTCAGCCCTGGGAAAAAGCGTCTGACTATCCACACGATCAGTGCCTCTCATCATCTTATATACCTCTATCAGGTCACCTCTCATCCTCCATGGCTCCAAGGAGAAAAGGCCGAGTTCACTCAACCTATTCTCATGAGGCATGCTCCCCAATCCAGGCAACATCTTCGTAAATCTCCTCTGCACCCTTTCTATGGCTTCCACATCCTTCCTGTAGTGAGGTGACCGAACTGAGCACAGTACTCCAAGTGGGGTCTGACCAGTGCCCTATATAGCTGCAACGTTACCTCTCAGCTCCTAAATTCAATTCTACGATTGATGAAAGCCAATACACCTTACGCCTTCTTAACCACAGTGATGGAGGAAGTGAAATTGAGTGAATTTATCATTTCTGTCTGGTTCAAGAGCCTGATGGTTGAGGGGTAATAACCATTCCTGGACCTGGTGGTGCAGGTCCTGAGGCTACTGTACCTTCTTACTGATGGCAGCAGCGAGAAGAGAGCATGGCCGGGGTGGTTAGGCTCCTTGGTGATGGATGCTGCTTTCCTGTGACGGCACTCTTTGTAGGTCTGCTCAGTGGATAGGTCTTTACCTGTGATGGACCATAACCACTACTTTTTATATGCTTTTCCATACAAAGGCAACGGTTTTTCCATACAAGGCTGTGATGCAGCCAGGTACTCCCCACCACACATTTATAGAAGTTTGTCAGAGTTTTAGATGATATGCTGAATCTTTGCAAACTTCTAAGAAAGTAGATGTGTTGGTATGCCTTCTTCATAATGGCACTTGCATGCTCAACCCAGGACAGATCCTCTGTAATGATAACACCGAGGAATTTAAAGTTTCTGACCCTTTCCACCTCTGATTCCCCATTGAGGACTGGCTCATGGTCCTCCGGTTTCCTCCTCCTGGATCATCTCCAATGTCTTGCTGACATTGAGTGAGAGGTGGTTGTTGTGGCAGCACTCAGCCAGATTTTCAATCTCCCTCCTATATGCTGATTTGTCACCACCCTTGATTTGGCCAACAGTGGTGTTGTCAGCAAACTTAAATACGGCATTGGATCTGTGCTTAGCCTCAAAGTCTTAGGTATAAAGTGAGTAGAGCAGGGGTCTAAGCACCCAGTCTTGTGGTGCACCTGTGCGGAGGGAGATTGTGGAGATGTTATTGCCAATCTGAACTGACTGGGGTCTGCAAGTGAGGAAATAGAGGAACCAGATGCACAAGCAGGTATTAAGGCCTCCGACGAAGATTATTGATTAGTTTTGAGTAGATAATAATATATTGAATGCTAAGCTGTAGTTGTTGATGAACATCCTGATGTATCATCTTCACTGTCCAGATGTTCCAGGGCTGAGTGAAGAGCTAATGAAATGGCATTTGCTGTTGACCTGTTGTGACAGTAGGTAAATTAGAGTAGATCCAAGTTGCTTCTCAGACAGGAGCTGATATGTGTCATCACCAACCATTCAAAGAACTTCATTACAGTGAATGTGGGTACTAATGGACGATAGTCATTGAGGCAGGTTACCATGTTCTTCATGGGCACTGGTATAAGTAAAGCCTACTGGAAGCAGCTGGGTACCTCAGACTGCCAGAGTGAGAGGTTAAGGGTATCGACGAACACTCCAGCCAGTTGATCAGTACAGGTGTTAGTACTCAGCTAGATACCCCGTCTAGGCTGAACGCCTTCCATGGGTTCACATTTCTCTCACGTCAGCCTCAGAGACTGAGATCACATGGTCATTGGAGGCTATGGGTGTTTGTGAAGGTGCCTCCATGTTTTGATGGACAAAGCGAATATAAAAATTACTGAGCTCACCTGTGAGCGAAGCCTTGTTGTCACCTGTGTCTTTTGGTTTCACTTTGTAGGTGATAGCTAGCATTCAAGCCCTGCCATAGCTGTTGAGCATCTGGAATTGCTGCCTTACACGTGAGATGGCGTTCCAGAGATTGATGTGGACCTCTTGAATTTAACAAGATTCCCAGATCTGAATGTGACTGATATGGCCCTCAAAAAATGGCGGATCTCATGGTTCATCTGGGGCTTTTGGTTAGGGAAGACTCAGTGATTTTGTGGGGACACACCCACCTACAACTGTTTTTATAACCTTTGTGACAACCGTGGTGTATTCAATCTGATCCTCTGAGTGTATAAACACAGCTCGGTTCACTCCCTCAGCCTCCCTTGATCACCTCTTTGTTGTCCTTGTTTGTGCTTGTTACCACCCAGCGTCTAAATCCTGGAACTCCCTTCAAAAATCCACTCTAAGAGAGTGTTCACCAGAAAGATTTCAGCTGTTTAAGGAAGGAGGAAGTTCCACTATCACCCACTCAGGGCAGCAAATGTTGGCCTTGCCAATGACACACTGATTCTGGAAAATGAATTAAAAGAAATAAACTTCTTCATTCTCTAGGAATTTTTCTGGTAATCTCCAACACAGCAGTATTGAATGAAATTTTAAAAAATGCTAAACTGCTCTGCAATTCAGACAGGATTTGGGAAGAGGATTGCTATTGGAACAAAGCTGGATTATTGAAACCTAGTTGTTCTAGGAGTGCCCAACAGTAGGTACTTGGCAGGACAGTTTAGTCTATTTCTGTTGCAGTTTTTCCAAAGGTCAGTTGCAGGGAGACAGGTGTCAAATGGACAAGGGTGAAAGAGCCTGGTTGAACTTTACTGCATTTCACTCCAGGTAAAGTCAATTTTCAGTTATGTAACACTGGACAAAACAATGTGTTAATGTCTAGTTTGTAGCTACATATGTCTCAACAATTCTTCAGTCTGAGAAGACATACTTTTGCTTGTTCTGTTTATGTGTTTCTTTGTAGATGTCTCCATGGAGTGTATGGTGCTACAAATCACAATAAAAAAAAGCTTATTGAATTCTTTGGACTCATGAAGGCATAATGAACATAGAGGAATGTTTGACCACAAAATGTGTGCTAAACTAACTGAAGTGTAAGAAAGAGTCCCCATTATCTACTTCTGCAGTGACAACCAATTGTACAGTATATAGATCAAGGTTGAGTTTATCGTCATGTGCACAAGTACATGTATGCATAAGTGCAATTACAGGCACACAGCATCAAATCAGCAGCATTCACAAGAAAAACATAAATATACCAAATTATGCACATTTTTTTAACGGGAAAAACACAAAACCAAGAAAAGGTCATTTTGGTGTAAATTGATCACAGTGGTCATGGTATTTTAAAACTGTAGTGACTAGGTTGCTTCAAAAACTAAATGGTTGAAGGGAAGTAGATGCTCTTGAACCTGGTAGCGTGAGATTAAAAGCTTCTGTACCTACAGTCTGATGGTATCTGTAGAAAGATACCATGGCTTGGATGGTAAGGATCTTAGATGATATTGCCTTCTTGAGGCAGTGCCTCATGTAGATACCGCTAGTTGTGAGGGTGGGTTTGGGAATGTGCCCATGATGTACTGGGCAAAATATACTACTGTGCGGCTTTCTACATTTGTTACATTACAGACGATAAAATCTGCTGGAGAAACTTAATGTATCAAACAACATCTTGGGGGGGAGGGGAAGAAATGTTGATGTTTTGAGTCAAAACCTCACATTAAATTTTTTTGCCTTCTGCTCCCCCATCTCAAACATGTTGTTCGACCTGCTGATTTTTTTCCAGCTTATTGTATGTGTCTTCAGCTTTTCGTTTCTGTGTCTTTGTAGATAGATGACCATTTGTTTTGTTACTTTTTATTAAAATTCAAATAACCTGTTCCATAAGTCAACAAGACAAAGGAGATGCTTATCAACTTCAAAAGAACTCACACCCCCTTTTACGTTGGCGGCAAGCAGTTTCAAACTCTTGGAAACGCACATCACACAACCTCTCATGGTCCCAGACTACATCCTACTTAGTCAAGAAAACTCACCAACACCTCTACTTTCTGAGGATGCTGAAGAGAGCTGGACTTCGCGCATCTATACTCGCGTCATTCTACAGACTTGCAGTATATAGAGAGCATCCTATCAAGCTACATCACTGATTGGTATGAAAACTGTACTGCGACGGACAGAAAGGTTTTACAACAGGTAGTCAAAACTGCCCAACGCATCACTGGTACTCGCCTTCTCGCCGTCAAGGACAGATATACAAAAAGGTGCTGGAAAGGGCCAGTAATATCATGAAGGATCCCACACACGCTGCTCACGGACTGCTTTTCCCACTCCCATCAGGGAGGAGGCTATATAGCATCCCCAAGCAGTAAAGTTGATCAACACCTCCACCACTACTTTATTATTTCCCATCAGTTACTTCATGTACAGTGTAGCATCGCTTTATGGACATACAGTCAATCTATGTATATAAGCTATTTTTAGTAATTACATTTATTGTGTATTATTATTGTGTTCATTTTGTTTTTGTGCTGCATTGGATCCAGAGTAAAAATTATTTTGTTCTCCTTAATACTTGTGTACAAGAGATAACGTTAAACAATCTTGAATCCTCTAGTCATGGACATTTATCTAGAGGTATCCAATGTGGTTTTGCTGTAAATTTTCAGATTCCTACTGTGAAACTGTACCTCTTGATGGTCCTCCATCCTTCCGAGGCCAGTCGGTGAAATATGCTTATAAATTGACGGTTGGTTGCCAAAGAGTAAATTCTCCAATCAAACTTCTTCGGGTTCCTTTTCGGGTATTTGTCGTTTATGGTGAGTTGATGATAGAGATTTATCTGATTTGTATTAATTCTAATTGTACTAATGACATGGCTAATTTCTCAATCAGCAACAATTTGTTGCTTCTTGACCAGAGATAATTCCAAGGCAATTGTTCGCATTCTTTCCTTTTTAATTCGTAATTTCTCTTTGATGGAAGTGATGATTGGCGAATTGAGGCTTTCAAAAGTCAAAGTCGTTCTGATGTTTAGGAATTTTATTCTTGAATAAATTTGAACTCAAGAATAAGTATGGCAGGATCATATTCCTATTGTTACAGATAGTGTATCTTTTGGTTACGTTATACAGGTCCTTTGCAAGCTTCTAGAGTCACACAGAATAGAAACTAGCTTTTCGGACAACCGTGCCATACCCTATCTATGCCCCTTATAACTTTGTACATCTCTGTCTGGTCTCCTCAAACTCCTGTTCCAAGAAAAACAATGCAGCCTGTTCATTTCCATCTCTTATAAATGATGTGCCCCATCTCTGGCAACAGTATGCTGAATTTCCTCTGCATTCTTTCTAGTCTAATCATGTTCTTTTTATGGTGTGACAATGGATCTGCATAGAATCTTCCAGATGTGGTCTAACCAATATTTTATAAAATTGTACAATAACCTCCATTCTTTTACATTTTTGCCCTAATTAATGAAGGCTGCCCTATCTATTTTTGCTGATTCATTCAGGTTTCCTCGGACTTGTACACTGAAGTCTGTATGTTCCTTGATACTCTTGAAGTTAGGACCATTTATTATGCATGTCCCCTATACTAATTAGTCTTTTTCCTTTATCAGGATTAAATACCATCCGCCTTGGCTCTGCCCAACTTGATCTATGACTATCTTCCTGATTAACAACAATAGTGATCTTTGTGTCATCTGCAAACTAATCATACTTCCCATATTGTAGATTTTGATACCTTATTTTGTAATAATTGTATTTTTTCTTTGGAAATGGTTGGATGAATTTCCAGTTTTATTTACAGCAAAAATCAAATGTCACCATCTCCATTTTACATACTGTCTCCAAGTTTAATTTATAAATGCCATTGAGGATTGTGTAATTCTCTTATTGACCATTTTCTGTAGGATGGTGAATATTTGCCTTTTAGTTATGTGTGTAAATGACTAGATTTCATTTATTGGTTGCAAGGCTTTTTAGTGATTATTCCATTTTTATTCACATCAGGATTGGAAAATTATCAGTTTCCTCCAGATGAGGCTATGGCACCTACAAATCCATTTTTGGATGAAGATGAAAGTACTAAAAAAGACACTAGATTAGTGGATCTTGCAACTGAAATGTTGATGACCAGCACATCTCGCCGTAGTCTTCGTGAGTATTAATTTTAAGCCAGCAGCAGGCAGTATAGGACTTCTAGTCTAGATACCTTTGCATCCATCAAAAGTAGAACATCCATCTATTTTTTAAAATAGATTTTATGATGGGGGGCAGGATAGTTTCACTAAAATATGAAAGAAATTAACAAATATTTTTTATTGAATTTTCCATTTTTTTGGGATGGTTTAGTAATGCAAATAGTACCATCGAAGTTAATTGCTTATTGTTACTGAATCTGACTTGAAGAAACTATTGGGAAGATTATTTTAGAAAATAAGTTGGATTTATTTAAAAATCTCATCCTTCAATATTCAAGCTGCACAAACCTTGAGGCAAAATATGCAGTAGAATAGGACCATCCTGCATCAGGGTTGGGAGGAATTTGTGTTCCTGAGGAAGGATATTTAAAATGTTGGGATTGATGTTGGACATTCAGCAGATCAGACCGAGGAGAATAGATATTTTGATAAAGTAGAAAACATCTCGTACACTATTTCAACAGATCAATTCATTGCAAGGTAAAACAATAACAGAATTCAAAGGGAAGTGTTACAGTCACAAAGAAAATGCACTGCTGGTAGATAATAAGGTGCAAGGTCATAATGAGTAGATTGTGAGGGCATTACCCCACTTTATACTAGGGTACCATTCAATAGTCTTATAACAGTGAGATACAAATCTCCATGAGCCTGGTGGTATGTGCTTTCATACTTTTCTGTCCACTGGGGAAGAAAACAGACTGTCCATGTGTGAGGAGTCTTTGATATGCTGGCTGCTTTACTGAGGCTGTAAGAAGTATAGACAGAGTCCTTGGAAGGGAGGTAGGTTTCTCTGTGCTGAGCTGTGTCCACCACTCTCTGCAGTTTCTGCAAGTGGAGAACAGTTATACCAAGCTGTTATCCATCTAGATTGAATACTTTATATGGTGCATTGATAAAAATTGGTATAATTCGACAGGGATGTGCCAGATTTCTTTAGCCCCCTAAGGAAGTAGAGGCATCGGTGAGCTTTCTTGGCCATGACATCGATGTGATTGACTTGGCTATTGGTGATGATCACTGAAACTCTCAACACTCTTAACCTCAGCACTATTGAGTAAACAGGAGTATGTGCACCGTCCCCCTTCTCCCTTTCTGAAGTCAATAACCAACTCTTTTGTTTTCCGGACATTGTGGGAACGGTTGTTGTCATGACATTATGTCACTAGGCTTTCATCTCTTTCCTTCACTCTGACTCGTTATTCGAGATATGGTCCACTGTGATGATATCATCTGCAAACTTGTGAATGAAATTGGAGCAGAGTGCATCGAGGAAACTTAGAGGAGTAGAGTAGGTGGTTGAGGAGGCAGTCCTGTGAGGCACTAGTCTTGAAGATGGTCATGGTAAAGGTATTACTGCCTCTCATTATTGATTGCAGTCTGTTGATCCAGTTTCAATGGAGGTGTTGATCTCTAGATCTGGAGTTTGGAGATGAATTTGCTTGGAATTGTAATATTCAGGTGGAGCTGTAGCCAATAAATGGAGGGCCTGAGGACCTCAAAATGGGGGTGATGGGGTGATCAGTACTGACAGAGACCTAAAGAATACACCTACCTCATGAAATTTAATTCTACATGCATTCCAGCAATGGTGTAAGGTACTGTTTGAAAGGAAATTTTGAAGTATGTCTTAAGTCTGATCTTAGTCAGAGATTATACTGAAATGAACATTATACGGAATACAACACCATCATACATGTCCTGCAGTCCCCATGCACTAATGTAAATGACAATTTTGGTGTGTGGTCATGTGCTCTGATCTCATCTGATATGACCCTCGTCTCCTAATTAACATTTTAAAATAAATCTAAAAAAATTACAGCAGTAACATTGTGCTTTTGCTTATAAATTATGTTTGACTGAAAGTGAAATAATATATTTTGTGCAGATTTGTATAATATTACTAATGTCAGGGGGAAAGTTGGAAAGTTTTGCATTTTCAAAACCATCTATAAAATTGGAGAAGATGTATTGGGCACATTTGATTTCTCTGAAGGAAATATTCCATGTTTACAGGTCAGTACATTTCATAAATATTTTGACTCTGCATTTGACAATGTCTGTTATTACAGCTTTTACCGATATGACTATCTTTATCTTTAAACTGTTGTGCAGGTATTGTGTTAACAGTATCTGCATTTTATCACCCATTGTATAAAGATGAAGAGAAAATAATTTGCTGCAATTGTT
The DNA here is from genome assembly GCF_030028105.1 of Mobula birostris. Taxonomy (NCBI): domain Eukaryota; kingdom Metazoa; phylum Chordata; class Chondrichthyes; order Myliobatiformes; family Myliobatidae; genus Mobula; species Mobula birostris. Next base: position 29,790,182 of record NC_092372.1, on the reverse strand, counting down.
CTGCATCACTGCCATCCTTCAAAATGTATCCAACAATGTTAGATGAAGGTGGGATTGAGATTGACTGTGATTACCTCCGTGACCAACTGTTTTATCAGCAAGCTTTTGGACCCGACACTTGCAGACAGTCAATGCTGTTTTTGCAGTTTCCTTAATTCAGTCTTCACTTCTGTCTCTTCAGATAAACAGTTATTGCTGGTTCAGAGTATGTAAAGTTCAAAGTAATTTTATTATCAAAGTACATGTATGCCAACATATACAACCATGAGATTAATTGACTTGTGGGTATACTCAGTAATTCCATAATAGAATAATAACCATTTCAGAAACAATGAAAGACTGCACCAACCATGGCATTCAATCAGTGTAATTGATATTTCCTATGATTGTGCTGCAGTTGATCAAAATGCATTAATAACCTTTGTGGCACTGTTAGATATTTTCATTTTCAGATTTAGTTATTTATCACATGTACATCAAAACATGCAGTGAAAATGTGTTGGTTGCATTAACAACTAACACAATCTAAGGATGTGCTGGGGCAAGTGTTGTCACGCAGTCTGGCGTTAATGTAGCATGCCCATAATGTTCAGCAGAACAACACAACAACAATAGCAACAGCAATAACCATTCACACACACAGACAGTCGTCCAACACCAAGACAGGCTCCCTCCAGGCCTTTAGCCTCCAGTGGACTTATGGACTCATGGACTCGCAGGCATTGGGCATTTTTTCTTTCCTGGTGGATTTGCAAACCCAGGGCTTCGGCCATTGAATACCAACATCTGGTCTTGCTGACTTCAGTTTTCGACCATGGGACTTTGATCTTCGATATTGACCCAGGACTTGCCAATAATGGGACCCTGAATTCCAGCTTCGAGCTCCTGACTCGCTGGCCTACTGCCTGCACAGACTTCTGATTCTGGGACCTGTTAACCTGGGAGTCACCAGTCCTTGTCCTTGCTGGTCTTCATTCACAGTGCTTGCTGGTTCTACATCTGTCTATAAATGTCCTTTGTTGCACATCCAGGTGGCTGGTCTTTGAATGCGGAGGATGGAGTAGCGGTCTAAACTCTAACTCCTCTAAACCCCCATCCCCGAACCCTAACCAAACCTCTAACTCTCCTCTCTATCCCAAAAGTCATCCCTATGAACCTGAATAACAACCCTGTCTGAGCCACAACTTTGACGGATACCTCAGCTCAGCGCCATCTTGACTGGAAGATTTTGCTGAAGTCATGGAGAATTTAAGAAAGCATTATTTCTCAATATTTGTCTTGGGGTACTTTAACTGGCTATTTTTGTTCTGTTGTTACAGAATCCATTCTTTAAATACGCAACATAAAATTTTAATTGTTTCCAACTGAATAATAGATGAGACCTCATGGTTTAATTTCCACAAGTGTACAGCTGACTATGAAATTTTAATCTTTGTTTGGTAACTAGATCTTGCTGTTTTTTTCCCAATATGGAATGCTACCACTAACAAAGATGAAACTCACCTTTTGTCTAAGTTTTACTCACTAATTCAAATCCTTGACTCTCCTTATTTCCAGTTCTCAGTATCTTTGCAGACTGAAGAGCATGTACAAGAGGATTATCAAAGAAAACCAGGGCAACCTGTTTCACTGAGTACACATGCTCGGCATCAGGAATCATGTTTGCATACTGCTAAAACTCATTTCAGTTTACCAGTTCCACTTAGTGCTACACCCAGCTTTATGACCACTGTAGGTAAGTGTTTTATTAATTATCATTTGTATATATGACATATATGACAATATGCATCAACATATCTTGCGTATTTGGATAAACCTGTTATTGTCCACTGAAAAATCAAACCTACTCTGCCATTTGTTAAGACCATGGTTAATTTTTGCTTCACTAACCCTATACTTTCATATTTTAAATATCTATGTACTTTTCTGGAATATACTGTTTCCACAGGCCTTAAAGGCAAGGAATTCCAAAGATTCATTATGCTATGGTTGAAGAAATTTCACACCCGTCTTTGATAGCTTGCCACTTTCTTTGATACTATGATCTCTGGGTCTAGATACTTCTACCGTGAGAAATATCATTTCTGCATTGATGCTGGCAAGTTTCATAAAAAATTTACACTTCATTTTTAATGTTTATAAAATAAAAGACAATATTTCAATTAGCTTTCTCATCCTATATTTCCACCATCCCAAGAATCAATGTCTTGAGCATTCACCATGCTTCCTTAACCCTTAAATGTGTTGAGAGACCAGACTAGTGCGCAATATTTCAATATTTTACTTCCTTACCTGGGATTTGCTAAAGAAATAGTTTGTCAAAACTATCAGACTAGATAAATTGACCTGAGGAGTACTTCCAACATCAACAGTATTTTACTTTTGTATTAATTAGTCTAATGTAATTTAATCAATAATCACTCGCTCATTTACTGCTGATGATGTAGCAAATGTAATGACTTGGTGGTGGTTGTCAGTCATATCTGACGATGACAGGAACCTGTGTGGGAAAGTTTTAAATGGATGAGCCATTGTACTGGGGCAGTTCCACTCTCTTGACCTCAGAAGTGGTCCAAACAGGTATCACAAATTGGGGTTTCCTTTGTTGCAGTAGATGACCATGATGTCTTTTGTGCCTTGTTATGCCCTTTGTTCTTTTGTTATCAAGTGCTTACTGTTATAAGATTTTATTTTTAATAATGAGATGAGCTTGCTAGTAGCGCAAACACGAAAAAATCTGCAGATGCTGGAAATTCAAGCAACACACACAAAATGCTGCTGGAATGCAACAGGCCAGGCAGCATCTATAGGAAGAAGTACAGTCGAAATTTTGGGCCGACACCCTTCATCAGGACTAACTGAAGGAAGAGATAGTAAGAGATTTGAATGTGGGAGAGGGAGGGGGAGATCCAAAATGATAGGAGAAGACAGGAGGGGGAGGGATGGAGCCAAGAGCTGGAAAGTTGATTGGCAAAAGGGATACAGAGCTGGAAGAGGATCATGGGATGGGAGGCCTAGGGAGAAAGAAAGGGGGAGGGGAGCCCAGAGGAAGATGGAGAGCAGGCAAGGAGTGATTGTGAGAGGGACAGAGAGAGAAAAAAGAGAGGAAAATGGGGGGGGGGGGGGAATAATAAATAAATAATGGAGGGGTAAGAAGGTGAGGAGGGGCATTAACAGAAGTTAGAGAAATCAATGTTCATGCCATCAGGTTGGAGGCTACCCAGATGGAATGTAAGGTGTTGTTTTCTCCAACCTGAGTGTGGCTTCATCTTGACAGTAGAGGAGGCCATGGATTGACACAGCAGAATGGGAATGGCACGTGGAATTAAAATGTGTGACCACTGGGAGATCCTGCTTTCTCTGGCGGACACAGCATAGGTGTTCAGCGAAATGGTCTCCCAGCCTGCGTTAGGTCTCGCCAATATATAGAAGGCCACATCGGGAGCACCGGATGCAGTATGTCACCCCAGCTGACTCACAGGTGAAGTGTTGCCTCACCTGGAAGGACTGTCTGGGGCCCTGAATGGTGGTGAGGGAGGAAGTGTAAGGGCATGTGTAGCACTTGTTCCACTTACAAGGATAAGTGCCGGGAGGGAGATCAGTGAGGAGGGATGGGGGGGAACGAATGAACAAGGGAGTTGCGTAGGGAGCGATCCCTGCGGAAAGCAGAAAGGGAGGGGAGGGAAAGATGTGCTTAGTGGTGGGATCCTGTTGGAGGTGGCGGAAGTTACGGAGAATAACATGTTGGACCCGGAGGCTGGTAGGGTGGTAGGTGAGGACAAGGGGAACCCTATTCCTAGTGGGGTGGCGGGAGGATGGGGTGAGAGTAGATGTGCGTGAAATGGGGGAGATGCGTTTGAGAGCAGAGTTGATGGTGGAGGAAGGGAAACCCCTTTCTTTAAAAAAGGAAGACATCTCCTTCGTCCTGGAATGAAAAACTTCATCCTGAGAGCAGATGCGGTGGAGACGGAGGAACTGTGAGAAGGGGATGGCATTTTTGGTTGAAAAGTTGAAGGGCTGAAGAAATTACAGATGGGGAGCAGTGAGAGACGGTTTCACTAAACTCCCATTGAAGAGAAGATTTAAACTTCTTCAGTGTAGGCATCACTGGAAGAGGCTTTGTGAATTTAAAAACACAAACACGAGAAAAGCTGCAGATGCTGGAAATTCAAGCAACACACACAAAATGCTGGAGGAACACAGCAGGCCAGGCAACATCTGTAGGATGCCATCCCCATTCCTATTCTGCTGTGTCCATCCATGGCCTCCTCTACTGTCTAGATGAAGCCACACTCAGGTTGGAGGAAATAACACCTTATATTCCGTCTGGGTAGCCTCCAATCTGATGGCATGTACATTAATTTCTCTAACTTCTGTTAATACCCCTCCTCCCTTTCTTACCCCATCCCTTATTTATTATTTCTCCCCCCTTTTTTTCTCTCTCTGTCCCTCTCACAATTACTCCTTGCCTGCTCTCCATCTTCCTCCGGGCTTCCCTCCTCCTCTTTCTCTCTAGGCCTCCCATCCCATGATCCTCCCCCTTCTCCAGCTCTGTATCTGTTTTGCCAATCAACTTCCCAGGTCTTACCTCCATCCCTCCCCCTCCTGTCTTCTCCTATCATTTTGGATCTCCCCCTCCCTCTCCCACATTCAAATCTCTTACTATCTCTTCTTTCAGTTAGTCCTGATGAAGGGTCTCGGCCCAAAACGTCGACTGTACTTCTTCCTATAGATGCTGCCTGGCCTGCTGCGTTCCACCAGCATTTTCTGTGTGGAGCTTGCTATTAGGACCTGATTAGGAAGCAAATCATTTACCCTACTGGAAGTTTTGTGATCAAAGATATGAACTCTTGGTTCTTCTGGAATGTGTTATACCCACTGTGGGAATGATTTCATAGGTAGCAGGAACAAGGATGCAATCTGTATGTCCCTCTTTCCACTTGCTCTCAAATACTGTGACCATTGAACAGTTTTGAGTTGCAACACTAGGAGTGGATCTTTTTTTATTTATGGTGCAGAAAATACAGTTGTATGTCGGCAGGCATTTGCCAACTAAGTGAATTTGAGAAGCCCTGGAATTTTTTTGTGTTAATTCAGGTCCTTCACATAACTGTGCACTTGTTAGAAAGTTCTGATTTCTGATGATACTTAGTCTTTGTACCTAATAGGTGGTAGTTTGCCATTCTTAAAAGAATGATCACTCGATGATGATCATAGTGCAGTCCATAATTAGCACTATTAACTGTGCTATGAAATATTATTCCCTAAGCTCTATTTGAAAACAACTGCTCATGTTCTATTTTGTATTATTTTTTTCTCCTGTAACCCTAGTCCTCAGTCCAATAGCTTAAAATCTCACTATGTTAAATTCAAATTGCTAGTCAACTGCTATTTGTGACTCTGAATTTCCAAGTTTTATCTTGCAATGCGCTTTGGATGTTTTACAATGAATTTAGGCCATCCCATTGTGGATCTTTCTTTAGAACTTATTACTTCAAATTTCTCTTTTGTTCTCTTTCTTAGAAACCTCTATTTCTTTCTTCTTATTTTTTGGTTAATATCTTTTTTCTCATTTCTCAAAAATTGAGCATTTTTCTTCTTTAAAAGTATTAAAACATGCTATTTTCATCATTTGGTTGTAATTGGGTCTTAAGTGACCAGTGCAAAAATTCTCATTAAATCTTGTGCAACACACCAAATTTATAATATTTTATTATATTCATAATTTTAACAATAATTTGATATACTTGTATATTTCAATTTCAGTATCCTTGAAGTGGCGTTTACACTTTGAGTTTGTCACTGCTTGTGAGCCAGTGGAACCACCTACTGTACTTGAGAACCAATCGGAGATAATTACTTGGACTGGGGCAGGGAAAATAGATGTGGACACATTCAGCTGGGACCTGCCCATCAAAGTGCTTCCAACTAATCCTGTACTCGCGTCATATGTTTCACAGTTGACATCTTTTAACTCCATTACTATCTGAAATCTTAAATTTTTTAAGCTTGGGAAGTTTTACCATTTGAAATTTTGGAGAAGCAGTTGAATAGCAACAACAAATGAAAGAACAAGCAATGATATTGCTTCAAGTATTATGTAGTTCTTCTATTCCTTAATCAAAAATTACTGGAACATGCTACAGAATGCAATTGCAAATGACAGTATTTCTTCCTGGAAGTGTGAGGAACAAGGTTAGCGATGACTACAGTTTCTCCCATCATTGAACAGACTAAGATGGAACACTACACCTTCCACATTTTTTTTTTTCATTTTAGACATTCAATTTCAAAAATTCCTTACATTGATAATGATGAGAAGATTTTATCCGGAGAACTGTTTTGTCTAGACTATGTATAGCTTTTGGAACTGGTAGATCTGAAGTGCTTTTTATTGTGGGTTTTGCTGTAGATAGTCTAAATTCTGTATCCCACAATTGAGAAGAATTGCAACTTCAGATTGGTGCTCGTTGTATTTGCATTTATTTATCTTAAAAACGTGTTGCACAATTACACAGTTTGTTGTTCTGGAACATCTATTAAACGTAGATTTTACTCGTGCTGTAATACAATAATAAACCTTGTCAATCACCATTCAACATCTTAACCTCAGGAGTGAAAAATTAATTATATTTTAGTAAATCAGTTTTGTTTTTCTGTGTTCCTATTGGTTATTACATTTTATTTACTGCTTGACTCTTGGCATGTCATATAAGTTGCATCTATGGCTGTGTTTTGGTTAACTGGCAGCTAAAACCATGTTCAACTTCATTTTAGTCTTCCTCCTGTATGTTTACTTCACATTAAAGTTACTGGTCATCACAATTAAATGGCAATAATTATACATGCAAGCATTGCTCATCTATAGAACAAATAGTATTTAAATTAGTATTCATCTAGTTTTCCCCCTTTTTGTATATATCCTGTGTACCTTACTTATTGGTAATTTTGAGAAGAAATAAACTTTAAAATGTTACCCAGTTTTTTGCAAAATATATTAATGTCATGTTTGTAGGATATAACATTCACTCCTTTTGAAGTATTTATGTGATGTTTTGTGCAAAGGTTTTGCAGCCTAGAGGCTGACAGAAATATTCATCTGCTGTGTGAAGAATGTTGAAGGTTTTATTTCACCAAGAAAACATTTCTGTACTCATTCAGTATCTTTACATTTATTTAGCAATTCATCTGAACAAAATGAACATCTCAAAAATCATACCTACTCTAAAAATGCTAGCAACTTCATATTTTGCACTGTGTCTAAACAGGTGCGAACAAACGTGGGAAGACTTGAAACATTTGATTTTGGACTAAGACTGGCAGTAAATATGGCAAAATTATTTGAGAAGAAATGGGGAAGTTATAACTGATTTGGTGGTTAACATAGAACAGTATAGCACAGGAATAAGCCCTTCAGCCCACAATGTTTTGCCAAACCAACTAAAAAGTAAATCAAAAATCCTCAAAAACTAATCCCTCCTATCCACACAATGTCCATATTCCTCCATCTTCCTCATATTCATGTGCCTGTCTAAACATTTCAAAAGCCTCTAATACACTTGCCTCAATTACATTACCAGGCAACACATTCCAGGTTCACTGCTCTCTGAGTAACAAACTTAACCCTCACATCCCCTTTGAACCTACCCTCTCTCACCATCAATGCATACCCTCTGGCTTTGAAGTAGCATTGCAAAGGACTTTGGTTTTGAAAGTACAATATTATTAGTTCTCATCCAAAAGTCTTGCAGATTACAGCCACATTCCATACAAAATGAGCATAATAAATGAAGTTCTTACAGCATACTTGCGAATGCAGTCAACTGTTTTAAATATACAAATGTAAATACGAATAAATTTTGCTTTTCAAAAACGGCTTTTTTTCTATTTTCGCAAGCTTGAAGGTAAGCTAAGCAAGTTTCTGTATACTGTAATTGATTTCTTGTATCGTTTCAATTGTTGCTTCAAACGTCGACCGCATGGTTGAGAGGGGTGGCAAGTCCTTGCATCGTACCACGTATCACAATATTGACGAACATCAACTGTATAATTTACCCTGAACAGATAGCAATTCTAGTTAACTTTCAATTTAATAAAAATGAATCTGTAATTTATAGTTACTTGTGAAGTTGATGAGATGGGGTCTTTTTTGTCATTTTGTGTACAACAGCAATTAAAGGTCTCTAGCATCCAGCAACAATAACTGCATTAAGATAACTGAGCACTGTTTAAATACATTTTAGATGACAAACTATGCAGGCCAAAGCATATGCTAACTGAAATCATTATTTTTAAGACCCTAAGTCATAGGAGCAGAATTAGGCTATTTTGGCCTGTCCAGAGTGCCTCACTTTTTTCATGATTGATTCATTATCCAACTGCTTTCTCCCCATAACTTTTGATGCCCTTACTAATCAACCTCTGCTTTAAAGATACCCAAATGACTTGGTCTCCAGCCGTATGTGGCAATGTTTTAAAATGTATTTTTCTTTGTAATAGTCTGAAATATTTACGGATGCCAGTGTTACTTGCAAGCATTCTGGCTCCACTATGAGATGAGAGTCAAGCTTTTCCTGGCTGTCTAGGTCATTCAAGAGACAGTGTTGCATCCGGGACTATACAAGAAGAAATGGCATGGTTCCAGTAATTTCAGGCAGTTCATCATCTGCAGATAATTTGGCCTATTTTGTTGCTCAGGCCACAATGTGCTCAGTGTTCTCTGCACATCTTCTAAATCTTGAAAGAAACAATTTTAAGGAGACTTCTGTGTTGAACCAGTATAGGAGAAAGATGAAGCTATATTACTGGGGAAGGCTACATTTGTACTGGGCTGGGGCCAGTGTCTTTGTGAATTGACCACAGTAAGACAGCCAGCCAGACTTCGAAGTTTCTCTGAGCCAGAAAGTACTTTTGTTGAGAGCTTGAATACATAAATTTACACTTTCGTCCAATTTTAGTCTGGTAAGATACTAAACTGAGGTTGTGTCTGTTTGCTCCTATCCAATGACACTAGCTAAAGCCTGATTACACCAAAGTTTAGAAAAACTCAGTGTAAATGAAATAGAAATTCACTGCATGGGAAGTGGGATTAGTATAAATGGGTGTGATAGCTTACATAGACATGGTGCTGTATGACTATGACTGAATCAGAAAAAAATGGTGATGTTACATTTGTGACCCATTGTTTCATTCTTCAATAATTAGGTCATCTCTCAATCTTTATTTCCAATGTAATTTTTTTGGCCAGTTCATTGTTCTAAATGGCTATGAATTCCTGCATTGATGGAGCCATTTGAAAAAAAATCCTAACACGAATAATTTTTGCCTGTCTTGGAAGATCTGCCAGCCAATTCAGCAAATCCACAAACACCTGAACATTTGGCGCTGTTGGTTGGTGGAAGGCATTTTTAGAGGAAATTTGTAACTTCTAGCTGATTGGCAGTACATTTCATATCCCTGTTCAATGAGAAATCCATAAATCACTTACATGTCACAGCAAATAATTTGTGTTGGAGCTATACAGCTGCATTGATAGCAGTCATTCGTCTTCCACATCTCCCCAACTTTATACTTGTATTTTCCGTACTTGCAGGCACCTGGAAAATACAAACATGTTCTTTGCAAAATAGCTGGAAAATGGTGTCTCAGTGAAAAAAGCGGCTGGATTTGTTTGGAAACGGAAAAGCAGCTGGATTTGTTCGGAAACAAAAAAGCTTAACGATCAAATTAACCCACTACCAGGTTGTCAGGGGTCAACAATGATGTTGCCTGTCAGCTGCCTACGTAATACACAAGCCAGTGTGCAAGCCGTAACAGTACGATACAGAGAGCGAACTGTTGCCCTTGTAGCAGGCTGTTCCTCTCCACACAGCTGATGAATCCAAAGGAACGGCAAAGACCGATAGTTTGACATCAGCAGTGTCGCAGGAGTTGCCAGTCAGCGTTGAACTCAAGGTAGAGGCTCCATTTTGAACAATCAAATCGTTTTACTGTGAGAACACTTTATAATAAAACACGCAAAGAGTATAGAATTACTTATGCAATTGGAAGCAGTCTATCTGAAACATAACTCAACACCCAACCAAACAAAGTTCACTTGGATGCAGCACTATACAAAATGTATATCTGCTTAACGACAACATTTATCGCAGATGGTCTTGAAACAGTTCAATATAAACCAGTAAAAAGTTTTTAAAAGTTTATTTCTTGTTTAAAGCAATAATAAAGCAAAACAAAAACAAGTTGCTCATGAAGCATGTAAAAGAAAAGTACAGATTAACTATTACATTACCTGTTGTTCGCCAGTAGCATTCAGCCTGGAATTCAGGGATTAATAATGCCAAGAGAAGAGAGAGAATGAGAAAGTTGAACTTGCGTTGTTCCATGAATGAAAGCCAGTGGAAGTTCAATGTTTCAAACTGCAGCCTGCTATGTAGCTGTTTAAAGATCTATCGAGGAAGTTACCAACCCCTGGAGAGGTACCTCGTAACTTAATAAAAGTGCCAACTACTGGCCTGCAAACAGAGTTTGTATTTTAAAATAGGTAAAAAGTAATCCAATCAGTTTATAATAGAAAATTAGCGTTACTCTTACATACTATGCATCAATATGAAAATATGTGAAAGATGAACTCCATTACTTTTTTCAGGAAATCTTGTTAGAGGGTAACTTTGTTTTTAAGAGTCTGTAACAGCAAAATGTACTCATATTGAACCATTAATTTCAGAGATCACAGAGAGAAAGTTTGAAAACAATTTTAACATTTAATTACTGTAAATGTCATATTAAGACAGATGATCAAAAGCTCAGCAGTGAAACGGTTTTTATGACTATCTTAAAGGAGAAGTTTAGGAAGGAAATGCCAGAACTAGGCTGGTGAAAGGGGGATTAAAATCAGTCCTGATGAAGAGCCTCGGCCCGAAAAGTCGACTGTTTACTTTTTTTAATAGATGCCGCCAGGCCTGCTAAGTTCCTCCAGCATTCTGTGTGTTACATTGAAATCAAAATTTGTCCATGAAAAACTTTGCAATTTTTTGTCACCCAGAGGAAGCTCAAACATATTTTAGTGTACAATCTGTCTTGCCGTGCAAAACTCTGAAGTTGCCCTTTCAGTAATATTTTCAGTACTGTAATATGTTTCTGCAATTTGGCAATCAGTTCCAAAAATATTTCATAACATTTTAACATTTTACCCAATAACTGGCATTTCTAATGCACTGCTTTCAGCTTTAAGGAGACATTAAAAAGATTTCAAATTTCACAAGGTGATCCATGCATTATTAATAACTATGTGAGCCGTCCTGAGTCCCAGGTCATCTTTGACTCGCATAACCTGTGATTAGAGCTTACTTTACGGGTGTGTGGATGGTATTAATCCATTATTTCTTTAAGATCCTGGCATTCCTTCAGGAAACCGTGGAAATATAGGGAAGAGAGGCGGTAGCGACGGTTAGCTCGTTATTAGGTTTCCATTGGCGCTTCATCTGGTAGCCATTCTGTTAGGAACGTTGTGCGTAATCGTTTTGTTTCCTCTTGGAGACTCTCCGGGTTCAAAATAGTTTTCGCACGGTTAATCAAAATAGAAAGAACCGCTCTACGTTGGGAGGCGTGATGGTGGCTGTTATTGTTGAGTTATAAATCTGCATGAGGGGTTTCCGATAGACGCCATTTCCGATGCTACTGTCCAGTTTCCGTCCTATTAGAATGCCCAGGAACAGGAGGCAACCATTCTTCATCTTCACCTCCACTGAATGTGAGTCTGGATCTTCGCAAATATCCTATTAAGTTCTCAATTGACATAAATTCATATTAAATTCCTGATTAATCCTAAGTAATTCAATCGTGATACATTTATATGGATTTATTACCAATCTACTAATATTTTCAATTCTTCACAAAGAGGCAAACACTATAGGATTAGAAGGACAGTTACTGTGTAACACAAACATCAGTGGAAAAGGATCAGTTAGTTCATGTGTTTTATTCAGAGAAGAAAAATAATTTAAAACATTTTCAGTAATCTATTGCTTTATTATGCAAATACTGGATAGCTATGCTACAGGTATTGACAGAGCTGCAGGTAAGTGAGGAGGCCAAGTTGTCTTCTTGGTGAAAGAAGACATTGTAGGATAATCTTGGATGATCATTCAGTAATGCCATATGGGTAGAAAGGGATGGTCACTCTAAGAGGATTGCATTATAGGCCCCCCATTAGGCCATGGGAATTGGAGGAACTGGTAAGTACTGAGATTGCAGCCGGATCTAAACACAATAGAGCAGTATTAATGGGAGATTTTAACTTCCCTAATATTGACTGGGACAAACATATTTTAAAAGGACTGGAATTTGTTAATGTGTCTAGGGAAAACCTTCCTTTAGAGGGAGCTACTAGAAAGGGTACAACACTGGAATTCCTCCTGAGGAATGAGGTAGAGCAAGTGGTGGAAGTGTCTGTTGGTAGGTACTATAGTCCAGTGGCCATAATTCTATTAGTTTTAAAATAATTCCGGAGAAGGAGACAATCAGTTCACAGGCGAGGGTCCTGTACTGAGGCAGAGCAAATTTTGGAGCCATTAGGTAAATTTTTGTGGAAGATGACTGGGCAAGATTGCAGGGGAAGGAGTGCCTGCCAAAAGGGAGGCTTTTAAAAGTGTGACGTCAAGACTTCAGGTTCTGCATGTTTCTGGGGTGAAGGGCAGGGCTGGCAGGTTTTGGGAACATTGGTTGATGAGATATATTGAGACTCTGGCTAAAGAGGGAAATAATTGGAAAATAGTGAACCCTTTATGACCACAGGAGGTTAGGGGTGCAGTTAAGAGAGAACAAGAGGGTATGGGAAGTATCTGGCAGACAAGCTGAATCAAAATCCAAGACATTCCATAGGTATGTTAAAAGCAAAAATGGTGGTTAAAGAGAGAATGTCTCCTTAAAGATCAGCATGGGACCAAAGAAAACTGGAGAAATTTTTAATGAATACTTTCCTTCAGCTTTTACTGTGAAGAAAAAGCTGAAAACTAAGGAAAAGTGTGGCCGGGGGTGGTGTTGGGAATGAGTTGTGATGTCTTGGACTACATGTATATTAGCAGGGAGGAAGATTTCAAATCTGTTAGGATGACTAGATATCCAGGGCCTGTCTTGATGCATTCTTGGATCTGGGAAGCTGGAAAAGAAATTGAGGCCCCAAGGAGATTTTTGCTTCATCACTGGCCACAGGAATGTTCTGGAGGATTGGAAAGTGGCTAATGTGGTACCATTGTTCAAAAAGGGTAGCAAAACCAATCCAGGAAACTACAGGCTAGGGAGTCTGATATTGGTGAACAGTAGCCAGAATGTGGGCTAAGAATAACAACACAAATTACAAGAGAGGGCATATAATAGAGCAAAAATTAGTGGGGAGTTTGAGGATTGGGAAGATTTTAAAAACCAACATAAGGTAACTAAAAAGTCATAAGGTGGAAAAAGATGAAATATGGTAAAATAGTTAATAATATCAAAGAGGATGCCAAAAGTTTTTTTCAGATATATAAAGTGTAAAAGAGAAGTGAGACTAGATACCGGACTGCTGGAAAATGACACTAATGAGGTATGAGGAAATGGCAGACAAAATAAATAAGTAGTTTGATCCATCTTTACTGCTGAAAATGCTAGCTGTATGCTGGAACGTGTCAGGGTGCAGAAGTGTGTGGAATTGCCAATACTATGGATGAGGTGCTTGGGAAGCTGAATGGTCTGGATAGGTCACCTGGAGCTGAAGAGATTGTGGAGCCATTAGTAATGATCTTTCAAGACTCACTAGATTCTGGCATGGTTCCAGAGGACTGGAAAATTGCAAGTGTCAGTCCACTCTTCAAGAAGGAGACAGAAGAAAGGAAATTATAGGCCAGTTATCCTGACCTCAATGGTTGGGAGGATGTTGGAGTCAATTGTTAGGAATGTGTTCTCAAGGTACTTGCAGGCATATGATAAAATAGGCCAAAGGCAGCATTGTTTCCTGAAGGAAAGATCTTGCCTGACAAATCTGTTGGAATTCTTTAAGGAAGTAACAGGCAGAATAAACAAAGGAGAATTGGTAGATGTTGTGTACTTGAATTTTCAGAAGGCCTTTGACAAGCTTCCACATATGAGGCTGCATAACAGAATTAGAGCCCTTGGCATTACAGGAAAGGTACTAGCATGAATAGAGCATTGGCTGATTGGCAGGAGGCAACGATTGCTAGTGACTAGTGGTGTTCCATAGGGGTCTGTGATGGGACCACTCCTTTTTATGTTATATGTCAATGATTTGGATGACTGAATTGATGGCTTTGTGGCCAAGTTTGCAGATGATACAAAAATATGTGGAGCGGCAGGTAGTATTGAGAAAGCAGGGAGGCTGCAGAGGAACAGACAGATTAGGAGAATGGGCAAAGAGTGGCAGACTGAATACAGTGACGGGAAGCATATGGTCATGCACATTGATAGAAGGAATAACAGCATAGACTACTTTCTAAACAGGCAGGAAATTAAAAAAAAATCAGCAGGGGAAAGGGACTATGGAGCCCTTGTACAAGATTCCCTGAAGGATAATTTGCAGCTTGAGTAGGTGCTGAGGAAAGCAAATGCAATTGTCACAAAGCGGGTGCTGGGGCAGACCCAAATACAGGACACAAACACATTTTGTAGGGTTAACTAAATTGAGTTTATTACTCATTACAAGGAGAACAAAGCAGAAGCAGGAATAAGCGTAATGGACAAGGACTCAGGCCCTGGATGGAGCACAGACCTCAGAGCACGGAACTCGGGACCCAGACATGGACTTGGTACTCGGAACTCGGGACCCAGACATGGACTTGGTACTGTTACGTAACCGGCAACAATGAATATTAATCGAGACAGGTTATATAAAAACAACCAAACGTTTATTAAACACATATAGACGATAAGGGAAAAAAAAAACAAGGGAAAACTTTAACCGGAGGTTAACAGGTACGCAGCCGTTCACCAACTCGCCACTCGGCTCTAGTTCTTAGCGTTAAATGCGAAAACAGTTCTTAAAGAGATATAGTCAGATATAGTTCTTAAAGTGATAACTTTGAAAGTCCAACAGTTTTACACATTCAATTGGGAGAGACTTCTCTGGAGAAAGATTTCTTCACCGACACCTTTACTGCTGGTTCTGTCCACAGGATTCCTGACGCCAAAAATAAACAGCTTAAATCAACTGACCTTAAATTCCTTTAGAGAGAGAGCACCTTTTTGCATAAACTCATTGCCCTATTGCAAGAGTTATCTCAATGCAGGTTCTCTCCAACGAAGACTCAATAAGGTCGATCCTTTATTAAACTGCCAAACGATGCCGACTTCTCTCAATCCTTCACTTCGATGAATTCTTCACTCTCCCTTCAAAACTGTCGGAATCGAGTAAATTGGCACTTCCAGCCACAAATTTCCAGTCCAAGTAATATGGAATCTTTCAACAGAACGTACAACCGTTTTAAAAATGAAACTGCGTCACAAAAGCCAACATGCAACAGAAACGGAGGCACAACACGTTCTACCTGGAAATCTACAAACTCAAAAACTAACTGCGGCACCTGGGTTGACCCTTATATAGTCGGGGGGGGGCACATATCATCACGTGACCTCACATTGGTGGGAAAATCACATCAGGTGACCTCCAAAAGACCATTACATCATTCTCACGAAAAAAAACAGATCTCCTTGAGCATGTAATAGTACTCGGAACTCGGGACCCAGACATGGACTTGGTACTCGGAACTCGGGACCCAGACACAGGACATAAAACACTGAGCCGGGAATCCTCCTTAGACACTGGACGGAGTCGGGACTCTTCTTTACACAGGGTCAGGACCCTTCCAGTGTACAGGGCTGGGACCCCTTTTCGACACAGGACATGGATACGGAGGCCACGCAATGATAGACAGTACTATAACTGGGCACAAGTCTGCTCCAAGCAGCGGCTAGCTCTTGACTCACCGCGGCGGGTTAACTTTGACGGACCCGCTCTGGCAAGGGAAGGCGGCTTGCTGGCACTTGCTTCGGGAGGAGACTAGGCTTGCTCTGGCAAGAAACTTAGTTGGCTTTGGCCAGATGACATTGGCTTGCACTAGCTTCGCTGACTTCGTTAACGCTCTCGCGCCGAACGGCTGAAGCCGGAGACTTATAAACTGCCGGTTCAGTCGAGAGTAAATTGCCTTTAATCACCAAGCCTGAGGGACACAGGAAAACAGGGAATTAAAGGGAAATAGGGAGTCAACGGTCCGAATCGTAACACAAAGTAAATTTAAAGGGAACCTGTTCCGGACCATGACAGCAATATTAGCATTCATTTTGAGAGGACTAGAATTCTAAAAGCAAGGATGTAATTCTGAGGCTTTATAAGCACTGGAGAGGCCTCACTTGTCTCAGTATTGAGCTCCATATGCAAGAAAGGATGTGCTGACCTTGGAGGGGGTTCAGAGGAAGTTCACAAGAATGATTCTGGAATGAAAGAATTATTGTATGAGGAGCATTTGATGGCTCTGGGCCTGTACTTGCTGGAGTTCAGAAGAATGAGGGGAGATGTTATTGAAACCTATTGAATGTTGAAAGGCCTACAGAGAGTGGATGTAGAGGGATGTTTCCAATAGTGGGTGAGTCTAGCGCCAGAAGGCATAGTCTCAAAATAGAGGAACATCAATTTAGAACAGTGATTAGGAGGAATTTCTTTAGCCAGAGAGTGGTGAATATGTGGAAATCATTGCCACAGGCAGCTGTGGAGGCCAAGTCATTGGGTGTATTTACAGAGGAGTTTGTTAGATTCTTGATAAGTGAGGGTGTGAAAGTTTACCGGAGAAGGCAGCAGAATGAGGTTGAGAGGGTAAAATGAATCAGCAATGATAAAATGGTGGAGCAGACTCGATGGGCCAAATGGCCTTATTCTGCTCCTCTGTCTGAAGAAGGCGGAGTGGAGTGATGATGGTGCAAAACGGCGACTCATTTGCTTGCACCTTTGGAAACAGCTCTATTTCTATCTTTAATATCTTTACTTCTTTCCTTTCAGGGTTCTTTTGAAGACCCTGACCTGGAGTTACACACTGACTGTGGTCCTTTGTGGGAATGGAACCCACTCTCGGGGTTTCATAACCAGCCGACGTTGTTTGGTATGCCAAGGGCTCGGCCTAAGTATTCGGCTTGGCTTTGGAAGCCTAGGATCTCGGGGCTCTGGAGACAGGTGAATCGAGGGTCGTTGTCACGACAGGAGACCTGTGTGTCATCGGGGGAATTGGAATATCTGTGGCTGTGTGCCCAGAGAATTGTGATCGTGGTCTTCGGGCACAGAGCTGGAGAGAAAAGCGACGTGGCGGACTTTTAACATCGTAGACCAACAAGTTGTTTGTTATGTCTCCCCGCTCGCTGTGAAAACGGAGACACCTCTTTCTCCCTTATTAGGGTAACTGCAAGCCTGCGTCTTTACTGCTACTTTGCTCACGCTTGAGCGCTCAGTGGCGGGTACCGATGCTTTTTTTGCCGGTGGGGGGTAGAGGGGGGATTGTTGCTTGCTGCTGCTTACACACGGAAGGGAGGGGAGCTGGGGTGGTACTTTGGGGTTCTAACATTTGACGGTTGTTCATTCTTTGGGGCACTCCTCTGCTTTTGTGGATGGTTGCGAAGAAAAAAGCATTTCAGGATGTATATTGTATACATTCCTCTGACATTAAGTTGTACCTTTGAACCTTTGTCTTATGGTCTTAAAGTGCTGGAAGAGCTCAGCAGGTCAGGCAGATTCTATGAGAGGAACAAACAGTCAACATTTCAGACCGAGAACCTTCATTGGAAGTGGAAAGGTCAGGGGAAGAAGCCAGAATAAGAAGGTGGGGGAGGTGAAGGAGTACAAGCTGGCAGGTGATAGGTGGAAGAGTTAAAGGGCTGAAGAAGAAGGAACCTAATAGGATAGGATAAGACAGTGGACATTGGGAGAAATGGAAGGAGGAGGTGCACCAGAGGGAGGAGATGGGCAGGTAAGGAGAAGAGAAGAGGTAAGAGTGGAGACAGAATGGGGAATGGAAAGAGAGAGAGGAGGGAGGGGGAGATTTGAGAAATTGAGTTCCATGCCATCAGGTTGGAGGATACCCTAACAGAATATGATGTATTGCTCCTCCAACCTGAGAGTGGCCTCATCATGCTAGTAGAGGAGACCTTGTGCTGACACGTTGGGATGGGGTTAGGAAGTGGAATTGAAATGGGAGTCTCTAAAGAAATTCCACCTTTTGTGGTGGATGGAGTGAAAGTGCACCACAAAGTGATTCCCCATTCTAGATCAGGGCTCACTGATGTAGTGGGGCTGGCAGCACTGCAGTGTGTCACAGACAAGAAAGGCCACTGGTTTGCCAGTAAGTTGCTAAGCCCTTGATGTCCTAATACATACTTCACTTACGTAAAACATGTTGTATCTGGCAACAATCAACTTGTATTTTTGATAGGATAGGACATAGAATGACTGACTTTGTGTTCAACAAGCACAAGGTTAAGGACAACGGGTAGAAAGAACAAAAGAAAGCAAAGAAGTAATAATTTCATAAACACTGACAGTGAAATAAACATTATTTTATAAAGCTCCTTTTCACTGGCCTCAAAGAATAATGAATTGTGATGTAGTGGAACATGGTTAGAATCTTGCAACTCAAGGAAACAATTTATGCTCAAGTCTCCCCAAACTAAAGCACAAACCAATCTTTGACAAGTGTGACAGAACATGAAACTAATTAAAAATCAACCAGAAAGTGAAAATTTGTAAGTAGTATAGTTTAAAACAGAATATAAAAACAGAAAATGCTGGCAATAGTCAAGTCAGGCAGTAAAAATGGTCTTCATTGGCCTAAATGTCAATTCTGTTTCTCTCTATTTATACAAGCTGCTTGATCTGCCAGTTTCTGTTTTCCCAACATTTTCTGTTGATAGAGTTAGAGTTATAAAGCATGGAAACAGGCCAATTGGTTCATGCCCACCAAAATCCCCAATCCAACTTAATCCTATTTGCCCACTTTTGATCCATATCCTAAACTTTCTATACACGTACCTGTCCAAAAGTCTTTTAAAACTTGTCATTGTACCTGTTTCAGCCCGTTCCTTTGCAGTTCAATCCACATACACGACACACTTTGTGTATGTAAGGGTTTTTTGTCACTGCGTAGTCTAATTAAAATGGCTTCTTTGTTATGTTATAATTGAAAGGGCTTCTTTGTTATGTTAACTGCTGAGAAAGTCCTTCCTGCTAGCAGTTTGTTTTGGATTATCTATTGATAAGAGGACGAATGAACCAATTGCGATAGTTGTTATGCTTTTGGTGTGTCTGTAAGATATTGTATGCACGGGGTTTTGGGGGGAGAAGGCAGGAGAAGGAGACAGAGGATGGACCAGATGCTGTGAGTCCGCTAACGGGGTCGGACCCCGAGCGAGGAGAGGAGACGGAGATGGACTCGTGTGGAGCGTCTGGTCGACCACCAGTGTTGGTCCCAGGCGGCCGGTCGAGGTGGTCCGAGGGGTCGCAGGGTGAAGAAG
Source organism: Mobula birostris (assembly GCF_030028105.1). Taxonomy (NCBI): domain Eukaryota; kingdom Metazoa; phylum Chordata; class Chondrichthyes; order Myliobatiformes; family Myliobatidae; genus Mobula; species Mobula birostris. The sequence continues at coordinate 29,770,643 of NC_092372.1, read as the reverse complement.
AAGGGTCCTGAGCTCCAATTGTTTGTGCACAAAGAGTTTGAACTTTGGTAAGTGTGGTGCCTTTTATTTTCCTTTTATATTTTATTCTCTATTAATTATATAGTTCCAGAAATACCTATAAACTGTAAATCATTTAATCATATCTGGTGTATTGTCTGCTATTTGGGTGGGGTGGGGTACCTCACTCAGCATCCACACAAACTAATTACCCAGTTTGGCGGGGCCGGGGCTGTTTCCCTAGACGACAACGAGCTGAGCGACCCTGAGGCTGGCCAGGGGGGCTACATGTAAAAATAAAGTTGCCACTCAAGTTCTCCCTCACCTTAAACCTGTGCCCTCTAGGTTCTTGATTCCCCAGCCTTGGGGAAAAGACAGTGCTTTCACCCTACCTATGCTTCTTGTGATCTTATACACAGCTATGAGATCATCCCTCAGTCTCCTGTGCAGCAAGGAATAAACTTCCAGCCTGTCCAATTTCTCCCTGGATCCCAGTATATCTAATCCTGGCGACATCCTTGTTACTTTAGTTCATGCCTGTTTCATGGATATGTTTGGATGCTGAAACTGATTACCACACCTCCACACAGGGCTAGATTTTGATGCTTTACACCCATCTGAGACTTTTCCTTCTACCTTCTGTGCATAAAACAGGCCAGAAAAGCACTTATGTCACGAGAAGTGACCTAGTGCAAGCAAATTCTCCCTTTAATCTGTCCATTACAGACTACTGTTATCCTCTGTTGGAGCGGACACAAACGGAAGATTCTTTATTGTTATTATTTCATTCCCTCTTCCTGTCTGGATAAAGTCTTAGCTGGTGATAATGTTGTCCATACTCCTAAAGGGGTGGAGCATTCTTCTTCACTTGAGGGAAAGGTTAGTCTCAGGGTGTTGTGGTGAACAAATCTGCTGCCTGGGTTGAAACTGTTAGCAATGACTGGCCCTTGTAGAGAATCTTGGGATAACTTTACTGAAACAGGCAGGTAATTCTGAAGATGAAGTACCTGGTAAGGCTCTGCAAATCTGTGCCAAACAACTGGCGGGGGTGTTCAAAGACATTTTCAATCTCTCATTGCTACAGTCAGAAGTTCCCACCTGCCTCAAAAGGGCAACAAATATACCAGTGCCCAAGAAGATCAGGGTGAGCTGCTTTAACGACTATTATCCAGTAGCACTCACATCTAGGGTAATGAAGTACTTTTAGAGGTTAGTTATAGCTAGAATCAGCTCCTGCCTGGACCCACTGCAATTTGCCTATCGCCACCATAGGTCTTCTTTGGATGCAATCTCATTGATTCTCCAGGCAATGCAAGCACTTATGTCAGGATGCTGTTCATAGACTACAGCTCAGCATTTAACACCATCATTCCCAGAAGTTCTGATTGAAAAGCTCCAAAACCTGAGCCTCTGTACCTCCCTCTGCAATTAGATCCTCGATTTCCTAAGCAGAAGATCCCAATATGTGCAGATTGGAAACATCTCCACCTTGCTGACAATCAACACTGGAGCACCACAGGGGTGTGTGCTTGGCCCATTGCTCTACTCTCTCTTCACCTATGACTGTGTAGCTAGGCACAGCTAAAATGCCATCTATAAATCTGCTGATGATAAATCTGTTGTTGGCAAAATCCCAGATGGTAACAAGGGGTGTGCAGAAGCAGGATATACCAGCTAGTTGAGTGGTGTTGCAGGAACAACCTTGCACTCAATGTCAGTAAGATCAAAGAATCATGGACTTCAGAAAAGGTTAAACAAGGGAAGACACACCAGTGATCATAGAGGGATCAGAAGTGAAAAGAGTAAGCAATTTCAAGTTGCTGAGTGTCAGTATCTCTGAGGAATTAACTTGGACGCAACATATTGATGCAGCTACAAAGAAGGCAAGTCAGGGGCTATATTTCTTTAGGAGTTCGAGGGGATTTGGTACGTCACCAAAAACACTCGCAAATTTCTATAGATGCACCTTGGAGAGCGTTCTAACTGGCTGCATCACCACCTGGTATGGGGAAGGGGGGGCTACTGCACAGGATTGAAGTAAGCTGCAGAAAATTGTAAAATTAGTCAGCTCCATCATGGCACTAGCCTCTAGTAGACAGGACCTTTTCAAGGAGTGGTGCCTCAAAAAGGCAACGACATCATTAAGGACCCCATCTCAGGACATGCCCTCTTCTTACTGTTACCATCAGGAAGGAGGTACAGAAGCCTGAAGGCACATACTCAGCGATTCAGGAATAGCTTCTTCCCTTCCGCCATCAGATTTCTGAATGGACATTGAGCCCATGAACACTATCTCACTTCTCACTATTATTTTATTTCTATTTTTTCCATTACTTATTTAAAAAAAATATATATATGTACACACACTGTGTAAATATGTATATACACTTACTGTAATTCACAGGTTTTTTCCCTCTTATGTATTGCATTGTACTGCTGCTGCAAAGTTAACAAATTTCATAACATATGCCGATGATATGAAACCTGTTTCTGGTTCTGATTCTGGAAGATCAAAAACAAACACCCTCTGAATTGTTTGCAAGTTATTGCACAACACTTGGATTGAACAAAGGTAATTTTGTCAAGAGAGCAACATGTACTTTTCTTTACTGATAGTGGTTTTTCATTGTTAACAGAGCATGGAAAGAAAAGAAATTGAAAGAATTAGGTGGGGAGGGGGATCTCATTGAAATCTATTGAATGTTGAAAGGCTTAGATAGAGTGGATGTGGAGGGGATGTCTCCTATGGTGGGTGAGTCTTGGATGAGAGGGCACAGCCTCAAGATAGAGGGGTCACCTATTTAAAATGGAGATGAGAAGGAATTTCTTTACCCAGAGTGTGGTGAATCGGTGGAATTTGTTACTACAGGCTGCTGAGGAGGCCAGGTCATTGAGTGTATTTAAGGCAGAGGTGAATAGATTCTTGGTTAGTCAGGGCATGAAAGGTTACGGGGAAAAGAAAGGAGAATGTAGTTGAGAGAGAGCTGGATCAGCCATGATGGAATGGTGGGGAAGATTTGATTAGCCAAATGGCCTAATTCTGCTCCTATGCCTCATGGTCACATGGTGTAAATTAGCCGATGAAGCACGACTAGTTAACAAAGAAGGTCAGGATTTTCTGTATTGAATCATTTCATTCCCTCTCCAAACCATTGGACTAAGTATAAGTTCTGATGCTTCTGCAATTATTTCTCAAGGGAAAGTTACATTTAGATCAGAATTAAATTTGAGAAATTTGATCATCCTAGTTTTACCAAGCATGTTGTAAATTTGTCCCAAATGCAAGGTCTCATAGCAGGGTTGACTGCAAAGGTAACTTACAGTGGCTCACTGTCCTACCAGTAAATTATTGGGATGTGACAGAAAACCAGAACGCCCCCTGTGTGTAAATGTTGTCCATCAGGTTGATTATATTTCTCCCCTTTCAACTTAAACCTTTGCCCTCTAGTTCTTAATTCCCAAATCCCAGAAAGAAGGCTGTGCATTCACAGTTATGAAAATACATGGAATATCAATATCTTCATAAATAAAACAAATTAAAGCCAATCTGGTTGGCATATTCTGTACAGTTTTAGGGAACATTCTTTAAGAAGTTTGTCAACGGGTAGGAGAAGTTACAAAGAAAGTTTATTAGGAACAAGAACTTCATGATGTGAAGAGATTATAGAAGAGTAGATTTGTTTTCAGGCAGAAGATTAAGAGTTGACTATTCATATTGGAAACACATTTTGATAATGCAAATAGAAGATAACTGTTATTTCTGTTGATAAACAGAGAGCATTGTTATAAGATAACTGGGAAAAGAAAATATAAAAATGAAACCTTGTCTTTCTAACACAGAGGAAGGTGGAAGTTGATAGATTCTTGATTAGTCAAGGCGTGAAACGTTATGGGGAGAAGACAGGAGAATGGGGTCAAGATGGATCAGCCATGATGAAATCTGAGGAGAGCTCTGATAAAGATTTATAAGATTATGAGAGGCACTGATAGAGTCCACAGACAGTATCTTTATCCCCAGGTTCTGCAAAAAGGTCCTGAAGGGAGAATTTAGAGAGCTAGGTAGAAAGCTGAGAAGCAGGACATCCAGGGTAGTAATTTCTGGATTGCTACCTGTCCCACATGCCAGTGAGGGTAGAAACCGGATGATTTAGCAGATAAATGCGTGGCTGAGAAGCTGGTGCAGGGACAGGGCTTCACATTCTAGGATAATTGGGATCTCTTCTGGGGGAGGTATGATCTGCACAAAAGGGATGGGTTACACCTGAACCTGAGGGGGACCAATATTCTCATGGGCAGGTTTGTTAGAGCTGATGGGGGGGGGGGGGGGGGGCGTGGTTTAGACTAAGTTGACAGGGGGATGGGAACCGGAGTGAAAGAACTCAGGATAGGATGGATGGTAAATAAGCAAAGATACTGCGCAGTCAGACTGTCAGGAAGGGCAGGATAGGACAAAATTGCAGCCAGCAGAGTGGGTATCAGTGTATTAGGAATGCAGAATCAAAAAGGCCAGCAAATACAGTACTCAAAGTGTTATATCTCAATGCATGGAGTATAAGAAATAAGGTGGATTATCTTGATGCACTTTTACAGATTGTCGGGTATGATGTTGTGGCCATCGCTGAACTATGGCTGAAGGATGGTTGTAGTTGGGAGCTAAATGTCTAAGGTTAAACATTGTATCAGAGGGATAGGAAGGTAGGCAGAGGGGGTGGCATGGCTCTGCTGGTAAAGAATGGCATCAAATCATTAGAAAGATGTGGCATAAGATCAGAAGATATAGAAACCTTATGGGTTGAGTTAAAAAACTGCAAGGGTAAAAAGACCCTGATGGCAGTTATATACAGGCTCCTGAACAGTAGCTGGGTTGTGGGCTAAAGATTACAATGGAAAATAGAAAAGGCGTGTCAAAAAGCCAATGTTATGATAAGCATGGGAGATTTTAACATAGAGAGTGAATGTGTTCAATGCCTATGAGATGGCTTTTTAGAGCAATTTATTGTTAAGCCTACTAGGGAATCAGATTTTCTGGATTGGGTGTTGCGTAATGAACCAAAGGTGATTAGGGAGCTGAAGGTAAAGGAACCCTTAGGAGACAGTGATCACAATATGATTGAGTTCAACTTGAAATTTGATAAGGAGAAACTAAAGTCGGATGTAGCAGTATTTCAGTGGATTAAAGGAAATTACAGTGGTACGAGAGAGGAGTTGGCCAACATTGGCCAAAGTAAATTGGAAAGAGATGCTGAAAGGGATGAGCAGCAATGGCTTGAGGTGCAGAATAAATAAGGATGGTGTAGAATAGATGTATTTCAAAAACAAAGAAATACTCAGATGACGAAAGAGTACAGCCATGGCTGACAAGGGGAGTCAAAGCCATTGTAAAAGCAGAAGAGAGGGCATACAACAAAGCTAAAATTAGTGAGAAGATAGAGGATTTCAAAGCTTTTAAAAACCTACAGAGAGCAACTAAAAGAGTCATTAGGAGGGAAAAGATGAAATATGAGATTAAGATAGCAAACAGGGTTATTTCTTCAGCAGTTTGATCGGGGCACGACTGCACAGGTATGTGGAGGTCAGCCAGTGAGAACAGTAAAAGGGTTTAAAAAGAAGTCAGATTTATACAGCGGGCCTTGGAGAAGTGGGCGACGGAGCAGGGGGAAACAGAGTAGGAAGGCTTTGGCTTAACGGGACTTCAGCGATAACGGATCTAGGCGATGTAGGTTATCTGTGTAGAATGCAGACAGGAAGTATGTGTGTGAGGCCGGTTTTCTGTGCTCGGTGTCGGATGTGGGAGGTTCTGGAGACTCCCAACCTCACGGACAGCCACATCTGCACCAGGTGCATCAAGCTGCAGCTCCTTTGGGACCGCGTTAGGGAACTGGAGATGCAGCTCGATGACCTTTGTCTGATCAGGGAGAGTGAGGAGGTGATAGAGAGGAGCTATAGGCAGGTCGTCACACTGGGGCCTGGGGAGACAGATAAGTGGGTAACAGTCAGGGGAGGGAAGGGCAGGAGTCAGATGCTGGAGAGTACCCCAGTGGCTGTCCCCCATAACAATAAGTACTCCTGTTTGAGTACTGTTGGGGGGGACGGCCTACCTGGGGGAAGCAACAGTGGCCGCGCCTCTGGCACAGAGTCTGGCCCTGTGGCTCAGAAGGGTAGGGAAAGGATGAGGATGGCAGCAGTGATAGGGGACTCTATAGTTAGGGGATCAGACAGGCGTTCCAGGATGTTGCTGATCGCGTCCATGATATCTTGAAGTGGGAAGGAGAACAGCCAGAGATCGTGGTACACATTGGTACCAATGACATAGGTAGGAAAAAGGAGGAGGTCCTGAAAACAGACTACAGGGAATTAGGAAGGAAGTTGAGAAGCAGTACCTCAAAGGTAGTAATCTCGGGATTACTGCCTGTGCCACGTGACAGTGAGTGTAGGAATAGAGTGAAGTGGAGGATAAATGCGTGGCTGAGGGATTGGAGCAGTGGGCAGGGATTCAGATTTCTGGATCATTGGGACCTGTTTTGGGGCAGGCATGACCTGTACAAAAAGGACGAGTTGCACTTGAATCCCAGGGGGACTAATATCCTGGCGGGGAGGTTTGCTAAGGCTATTGGGGAGAGTTTAAACTAGAATTACTGGGGGGTGAGAACCGAACTGAAGTGACGGAGGAAGAGGCAGTTGGCTCACAAATAGGGAAAGCTTGGAGACAGTGCGAAAGGGAGGATAGGCAGGTGATAGAGAAGGGATGCGCTCAGACTGATGGTTTGAGATGTGTCAATTTTAATGCGAGGAGTATTATGAACAAAGTGGATGAGCTTAGAGCATGGATCAGCACTTGGAGCTATGATGTGGCCATTACAGAAACTTGGATGGCTCAGGGGTAGGAATAGCTACTTCAAGTGCCAGGCTTTAGATGTTTCAGAAAGGACAGGGAGGGAGGCAAAAGAGGTGGGGGCATGGCACTGTTGATCAGGGATAGTGTTATGGCTGCAGAAAAGCAGGAAGTCATGGAGGGATTGCCTTCGGAGTCTCTGTGGGTGGAAGTTAGGAATAGGAAGGAGTCAATAACTGCAAAGGTGTAATAATAACAGGGTTGTTGTTGTGGATGATTTTAATTTCCCAAATATTAATTTGCATCTCCCTAGAGTGAGGGGTTTAGATGGGGTGGAGTTTGTTAGGTGTGTTCAGGAAGGTTTAGAACATAGAACATAGAATAGTACAGCACAGTACAGGCCCTTCAGCCCACAATGTTGTGCCGACCCTCAAACCCTGCCTCCCATATAAGCCCCCACCTTAAATTCCTCCATATACCTGTCTCGTAGTCTCTTAAACTTCACTAGTGTATCTGCCTCCACCACTGACTCAGGCAATGCATTCCACGCACCAACCACTCTCTGAGTAAAAAACCTTCCTCTGATATCCCCCTTGAAATTCCCACCCCTTACCTTAAAGCCATGTCCTCTTGTATTGAGCAGTGGTGCCCTGGGGAAGAGGCGCTGGCTATCCACTCTATCTATTCCTCTTATTATCTTGTACCCCTCTATCATGTCTCCTCTCATCCTCCTTCTCTCCAAAGAGTAAAGCCCTAGCTCCCATAATCTCTGTTTCTTGACACTATATGTAGATAAGCCTACAAGAGGAGAGGATGTACTTGATCTGGTATTGGGAAATGAACCTGGTCAGGTGTCAGATCTCTCAGTGGGAGAGCATTTTTGAGATAGTGATCACAATTCTATCTCCTTTACCATAGCATTAGAGAGGGATAGTTAGATGGAGCCACTTCAAAATTATTTGGACAAGTGTGGAATGAATAGAAATGTTAATGAAAGAGGAAGTATGAACTAAACATAGTTTACTACTTCTAATAATGGCTGTAAGTCAGTGTGGCTTCTCTTTCTGTAAAAAAGCAGAGATTGTCTCATTCTAATTTAGACCCTTTTGAAGAGCAATGTGTCACCTGTGCCTTGGAATTGAATAACGGTTTTTCCACAAGTTGCCAGATTCTGTAATCATGTTGAACTTTGGGAAACCAAAGTAATGCAATATTGAATGACAGCTTCATAGCTGAAATAAAAAGTATTTCTGTTTGAAACTGGTAGGCTTAAACTAGCTATCAAGGCTATAACCTAGGGAAGGTATGCTAGAAGATTATAATTATGTCACCTGGGTAAAGATGAGTTGTTTCTTTGTTAAAATGAGTTCTTAGGGAATGAAACTGGATTCTGACACAAAGATTCTATTTCTTTTTAACAAGTCTTCATGGTTTCTCTTATGGCAATTTAGAGTTAATAGCAATTAAACTGTTGTACCTTTGGGATGAAGTAGGTACTCAAACTGAATGAGTTTTGGTCAGAATTCAGGATGTATATGGTGTTTTGATACTAAAAGTTGAAAAGTAATGCTGTGAAAAATAATTAAAACTATTCTAGTTTTCTGTGATCTGACGTGGGTAATGGGACCAATGCGATCCAGGAAACCTCGCAGATATGGGCAACGCACACACAATCCTGGAGGAACTCAGCAAGTCAGGCAGCTTGTAAGAGAGGATTTAAATTTCTTCAGAGTAGAAATACCTCAAAGGGACTTCACAGAGGTGTAGCATAACATAGATGCCAGAGATTCTGCAGATGTTGTGAATCTTGAGCACCACACTCAAAATGCTGGAGCAACCCAGGCAGTATTCATTTTGTGTGTTGCTCAAGTTTTCCACTGTCTGCAGAATTTCTTGAGTCTTCCACAAAGGGGGCAGGATATGGCTACCTACAAAATGCTGAGCAGAGAGGTTATTCCAGAAATTTAGACAACAGTCTTTAGAAATGCAGCTTCGTTTGTACACCTGTTGTGTCTTCCCCTGCTGGCCAATTGCAGCTTAATCACATTCCCCATCTTCACCCCTTCATTCTCTGGCAGCTAAAACTCTCTGTTTCCAAGGGCACCAGCAAGGTAAGTGCATTAGGCTCACAGGCCCTCTCATCGATGTAGAGGAAGGGGTTGGGGTGGTCTCTATTTGAATGACTGCAAGGATCTTTCCCTGGTGGCACCCCCTCCCGAACTGTCCAGTCAGTCACTGGCCCGGCTGCTGAAAGGGTCCAGCTCATTTGTATTCACTCCCCATTCAGACTGGGGATGAATGCCTTCAGATGCCGTGTGCAATCTTTCTCAGTCTGCCATGCCATCAATGTTATGGAACTTGCTGTCTCTGCTTTAACTTAAATCCCTCTCCATCTATTTCCCCAGTATCTTTTCTGTTCTATGCTGTTCAACTAATCATCTACCTTCAGCAACCAGCCTTCATCACAGAGTACCATTACCATTACACTTCACATGCTATTCACGGGTTTATGTCGGTATCTTCTTGATCCCCCGTTCTGTCTGAGGGAGCAACAAGAGGTGAAACGTACCGTTTAACTTGAGTCCGGTGTTTCTGCTGGCTGCCTCGCCAAGTCTGCACACAGACACAAGTGTCTTCACCAGCTCTATGATCTGACCAGCAGTTTGATTGGTCAGACTGGGCACTGATGGGGTGAGAGATTGTGTGTCTGTCATGACTTTCACCTGGTTTTCTTTCCTCTTTTTTGGACACTGCCTCCAACCATGTCCCGATAGGCCACAGCCGTAGCATATCAACTTCTCTACCCTCCCACATCTACTCCAGCAATTCCTTGCTTCGTGCCCTGGTCGCCGGCAAACAAAACAAACTCTCTGGGACATCCCAGCAGCTGCATCCACTATAGCCGCTTTACGATTTCTCTTGCACTTTCTTTGGTCTATCTCACTGGCCCACGAAACTGTCACAGAGTAGGTCGACCCCACCGCTAGTCCTCAATCTAAAACTTCCTGGTGGGCTGAGTTTAGGCTTTCCTTCATAATTTTCAGGAAGACTGGATCATCCGTCTCTGAATATTCCTCATACGCTCGATATTTACATTCTGCATAATCCATGGCCATCTCATCAGCTCTTTGAATCATTGACATTATCGTTCCCTAGTTACTCTCACCTCCCCCCAGCCGCTGCCTCACTTCTCCTTTAAAGGAGCGATATCGTTCTTCATTGCTGGCGTTCCTGGTAGTTGCCCATGTACAATCCTGCCCCACATATTCCTCGGGCACTTCGCTTTTACCAGCACGTGTATATCTTCAGGGTGCATCTGGTGAATTTCAACCATTTCCTCGAGCTTGCATCTGAAGTCCGAATTGCCACATGCGACTTTAAGTGAAGGCAACTCTTGACAAAATGCTCTGTCTCTACCCCCCCCCCCCGCCCCCCGGGAAGAAGGGTCATAATCGGAGTGTGGGCTGGGTCAGATCATCAGGGTTCTCGACCTGACATTGCCTGGCCTCAATAGGTGCCATCCTGACAGATATATCTGGGTAAAACCTCTTCCTAAACTATCTCCACACTAATTCCCTCACTACGCAAAATAAAAATGACGGGTACCAGTTAAACAGCACGTACTTAAAACCGCAGAGTATGCACTCACCTGTCTGCCACTTTTGAGTGCCTGAACTCACAATGCCTGCTGTATTCCTTTGCGTCACACTTGCAGAACGTGTATGCTAAAATGCAGCTCCTGAGCGAGTATACCGGCCTCCACTCTGGCGTCCCAAACCGTCGGTAACCACCCTTCGCACCAAATTAACGCACAACGTTTTGTCTCTTACATAAACACACACGCACGCGCACGCACTACTACCAGTTCAGCTCTCTGTGTTCACGATACCTCATGTTCCCGGGTAACACCGACTGGAAAAGATCCAAGGATGAGTGTTAATTTCTAAAAATACTCACCCACATAGACTGCTAAGACTGCTGGCCACAGGACGGGTCGCACGAAGGTATCCCACTTGACACCAAATATTGTTGCGTTAATGAAGTCACTGGAGAAAATTACTGGTAGATACAAACCAGTTTCTTTATTTGACAAAACAAGGTACCATATGGAGACACTTCCAGTCAGAGCTGCACTCCAAATTAAATCCACAATACATTTGCAGACGTAAAGACTGGTAGTCAAGGTCAATTGTTAAATGTATATGTCCTAAACCCAAAAATTGCTCTCACAATTAGCACAGGTCTTTGGTACTCAGCCTGGTACCCCACCTGGGCTGGTTGCTTTCCATGGGTTCACCCTCCTGAAAGCTGCTTACATATCAGCCTCAGAGACTGAAATCACAGTGTCATTGGGGGGTGTGGGAGTTTGTGATGATTCCTCTATGTTTTGATGGTCAAGGCCAGTATAAAAGGCTCACCTGGACGTGAAGCGTTGTTGTCACCTGTCATTTGGTTTCACTATGTAGGAGATGATAGCATTCAAGCCCTGCCACAGCTGTGGAGCATCCTTCAGTGATTCAAGTTCAGTACAGAATTGCTACTTCACATGTGAGAAGGCTTTGTGGAGATTGTACCTGAACCTCTTGTACCTTTCTTGGTCTCCAGACCTGAATGCCACTGACCTGGCCTTCAGCAGAATGCAAATCTCATGGTTCATCTTCGGCTTCTGATTGAGGGTGACTCTGAATGATGTTGTGGGGGCACACTCATCTACACAACTGTTTTTATAAAGTCCTTGACAACCATGGTGTATTCATTCAGATCCTCTGATGAGTCTTTGAACTTGACCCAGTTTACTGTCCTGAAGCAATCCCGTAGCCGTTCCTCTGCCTCCCACGACCACCTCTTTGTTGTCCTTACCTCTGGAGCTTTGCTCTCTAGCCTTTGCCTGGATACTGGTAGGACAGCCAAGTGATCAGATTTCCCTAAATGTGGTCTGGACATGGAATGGTAGGCATTCCTTACTGTTGTGTATGTGGCCTGGCTACACAACAATGCTATGAATAGAAACGCTGGAGATGGGAGCTAAGTTTCATGGTTCTTTACTGGCAGAATTCGAACTTTAACACACACGTACGGATCAATACGCACCTAATAGCGTATGCTCAATATGTGCCTAATATCACATTCAATGACGTGTTACTAAAACGTAAAGTAGTCCCTTATTATACTGTAAGCAATACGGTACACTCCTCCCTTTTTAGTTTAATAGTGTATCATCTGTTTTTTTTACTGGGGCACTATGCTAAACAAATATGTTTACCCTTAACATACAAATACCTACCATTTATTTACTTAGTAACTTAATAATATCAAATTATAACAAAGTAATGTAATAATATCAAATTATAACAAGCCTTTTTTTTACCTTTGTTCTAAGACCCATTTATAACTTATGGGTCTAGTCTCTGCGGGGGGGGGGGGGTCCTTCTTGGCCTCTCCAGGTAACATCTGTCAATAAACTTGTTTGTTTTAATACAGATTTCCATATAAAAGTCTTGACAAGTTGACCTCTGAGCATAGGGGGTTAAGAAGATGTGCGCCTCCAACTCGCTAAGAGTTCTAGGCAGCAGATCGCCTCCGTATAATGAAGACTCCTCTGTGCAGTTGTCCTAGATATATACACATCTTTGTGCTATCACTTGTCTTCCTTACCCATATCTCATTTGATCCAACTGAGCTAATTACACAGCCAATCTTTGTATTCTCCTTAGATTCCAAATAGATAGCCTGACCTTTATGATACCATCTCTTATCATAATATAACTTTCCATCTTCTATTCGTGCTTCAAATCTTTGTGCTGGTGATGCAGCAGGAATGCTAGGAAGATGCTCAGGAGAAGACGGAGATGCTGGTCGTTTCGGAGATTTAAGCTTATTGAGAGTTCGCAGATCTTCCATTATCTGTTCATCTGTTAACAAGTAATTTAACTGCACAGGTGCAGGTTTTCATCTTTTGTCTGTAATTGGAACAGGGTCATTAGGTCTCCTCCTTAGTTTCCTAGTCATTATTGGCCTTACCTCCATAGAATCTCCTGTGAGTTCCATTGTTAGCCTCTCACTCTCAATCATCTTTTTCTTTTCTTATAACTAAATCTTTTTATTTTCAAATTCCTTCGCTGCTGCTTTCTTCTCTTTAATATAATTCCTTTCCACTTGTCCTGTCTCCAGTTGCAGAAAAAGCTCTGCATTTCGTATTCCTTCCTTGTATTGTCGATCTAGTTTCTTCATCCTTTTTGGATACTCCTGAAAAGTGCCTTCCTGTAACTTTTGAGAGATGTCAATTTCTCCTGGTACATCTGCTCTTTTACTTCCAGGTAGTCTTCATCATCCTGTTTATTGGCAATATCTGTCTCCCTTGCATCCTCTATATCTTCATCCGAGTCGTGGCCACGGATACTGTGTTCATCCTCATCGTCGACGTTGTCTAGCTCCTCCTCGTCATTGTAATAATCGACAATGGGTGATAGGAGAGCTGCGGATATCTTCCCTGCCGAGCTGCCCTTCTTTGCTGACACATCTAGTGCCTTGATGGTGTGCCAATCCAACTGGATCTTCCTGAGCCATTCACGTCCCAGCAACGGTGGTCCTCCATTTTTCAGTACATAGAGGTTCAGCTGCTGTGTTTTGTTCCCGTAGGTCACTGTCTTTTTAATTTTACCCTTGGGACGCTCTTTCTGTCCTGTGTAAGTCTTTAGCAGTAGTTTAGTTCATTTCAGAGGTAGGTGAGAAAACAGTCGTTTGTAGTCGTGTACAGAGATCACTGTTAAAGCTGAGTCTGTATCCAACTCCATTTTCAGTCTCACGCCTGCCACTTGTGGGGTGATCCTTATTACTCTTCTATCATCTGTCTCTTTCACGCTGTGAAGTTGCAGACAAGACAATTCACTTTTGTCTCAGTCATTTTCATTAGAACTGCTTTCTTCCATTTTGTGTACATTGTTGTGTTTTCCTTTCTGGGGTTTCATGTTTCTCTGTATTTTGTCCTTTTTCTGCTGTTTGCTAGCTTTGCATACTCTGCCAATGTGGCCCTGTTCGCCACAGTTTCTGCATTCTTTGTCTTTAAACCAACAGTCGTCAGGGTCATGTGACATGTTCCCACAACGGTAACCTTTCTTTCCTTCATACCTGCTCAGTGACATTTTATTCATAGCATATTCCAGAGATTTTTGTTGTATCTCTGAAGCACCCTGTGCTGCTATTTCCAATGATATTGGAAGGTCTTTTTTCACCCAGGAGCTTCTTCTGTGTGGTTTCACAGTGCATGCCACACACTAACCTGTCCTTCAATGCTAGACTAGCTCCAAATTGACAACATTCTGATAATTTGCGCAGTTCAGCACAATATTCAGAAATGCTTTGATTTTTGCTCTGATTCCATTTGTGAAATTTAAATCTTTCAGCAGTGACCAGTGGTTTGGGGTTTAAGTGCTGTTGGACTGTGTCTACTATTTGCTTGAACGTTTTGTCTGCTGGCTTTTCAGGGGTTAACAAGCTCCGTAGCAGCCCGCACCTTTTTGCTCCCATAATACTGAGTAAGACACTGGCTATTTTTCATCATTAACACCGTTAGCGTCACACTATAACTCCACTCTTTCAATGTAAGTTGCCCAGTCTTCAATGCCACTATCAAATGCTGTAATGGTTCCAATCATCGCCATCATTTTTATGTTAATTTAGCCCCATTCTCCCCTTGTTTTCCTTGACTGACATGTCCTTTTTGCTAGCACAACGAGCGAACTCCGTCTAGATGCATCTAGATTTTCTCTCTTCTCCTCTGAGTGTCGTTATCAACTAAAACACGGCATTCTGATAAGATGTAGGTTCATAATCCTCATCGCCAGTTTGTTGTGTATGTGGCCTGGCTACACAACAATGCTATTAATAAAAACGCTAGAGACGGGAGCTAAGTTTCATGTTTCTTTACTGGCAGAATCAGAACTAAAACACACACGTACAGATCAATATGCGCCTAATAGCGTATTCAATGATGTGTTACTATAACATAAAGTAGTCCCTTATTATACTGCAGGCTATATGGCACACTCCTCCCCTTTTATTTTAATAGTTCATCCACTGCTTTTTTTTACTGGGGCACTATGCTAAACAAATATGTTTACGCTTAACATACAAACGTCTACCATTTGTTTACTTAGTAACTTAATAATATCAAATTATAACAAAGTAACATAATAATATTAAATTATAACAAGCCTGTTTTTTACTTTTGGTCTAAGACCCATTTATAACTCAAGTCTTGGTGGTGGGGGGGTCTTCTCTGCCTCTCCGGGTAATGTCTATCAATAACTTGTTTGTTTTAATACAGATTTCCATATAAAAGTCATGAAAAGTTGACCTCTGAGTTAAGAAGATGTGCGCCTCCAACTTGCTAAGGGTTCTAGGCAGCAGATCGCCTCCGTATAATGAAGACTGCTCTGTGCATCTGTCCTAGATATATACACATCTTTGTGCTATCACTTGTCTTCTTTACCCATATCTCATTTGATCCAACTGAGCTAATTACACAGCCAATCTTTGTATTCTCCTTACATTCCAAATAGATAGACTGACCTTTATGATACCATCTCCTATTGAAATTTAACGTTCCATCTTCTTATACTTATTATTATACTGTAGGCTATATGGTACACTTACCGTAGTATATCAGAGGTTTAGTGCGCTGCGGATTAAATGCTAATGATAATTGGGCAGGGATTTCTTCAGACAAGCCTGTTTGAAGTCCTCAAATATTATTTAAAATGCATCAGGTTGGATTGTTTCTTCTTTGTTGATGGCAGCAATCAATATCTCGAGTGCTGGATTAACGTCAGCTTTTCGTGGTATGTAGATACAGCATAGAAACAGGAACTTCGGACCATTGAGTCCATGCTGACTCATTTACACTAATCCTGCACTAATCCCATTTTATTTTCCCCACATTCTCATCAGTCTACCCCAGATTCTACCACTTAACTCAGGGGCAATCTATAGTGGCCGATTAATGCACCAAGCTGGTCAAGAAAGTGGAGTACCCTTGAATAAAGCCACACAGTCATGTAGGTAGAACATGCAGACTCCACACAGACTGCACCCAAGGATTGAACCCAGGCCTCTGGCGCAGTGAGGTAGCAGTTTAACGAACTCCACCACTGTATCAATGCTCAATGGTTTCTCTATTCTCTCTTCCTTCTCTCTATTTGTTTGCCTTGTTGGCCTATCATTCTAAACTCTCCTTTCATAAACAAATCATGTGTAACAATAGCAATACACACAAAATACTGGAGGGACTCGGCAAATTCAGCAGCATCTACGGAGGAGAATAAACGATTGACATTTTGGGCTGAGACCTGATTCATTACTCTAAACAGGTTTTAAAAACAATGATAGTGTGTTGCAGTCTGCCTTGTATATTGATGTCAAATAGCACCAAGTTTGTTTCTGACAATAGATGCTGCCTAACTTCATGAGTTCCTCCAGCATTTTGTGTGTGCTCCTCTGGAATTAATTGTTTCATTAACTTGTGGACTAGTATATACTTAAACTTTCCTCCTAAGAAAGAAATCAGCTCTTGATCTTTCAATCTACATTCTTATGGTCCTTGTGATTTATTAGTCCAGGCACACTGCACTTTCTCTACAGCTCTTGTACTGTATTCCACAACTGTTATTTTCCCTTTGTACTGTCCTGAGGTTGGGAGTGATCTGTGTGAGTGGCATGCAAAACAAAGCTATTTTGGTACACGCAATAATAATCAATTATAAAACAGCTCTATGATTTAAAACATCACACCTTTTGGTTTTCTGTCTATCTGCTAAATTTCACTCTTTTCTGAAGGATTTGGTTTTGCACTTTCTATAGTGGTTTAGTATTCTTTTCTGCAACTTGGATATTTATTTTGAGGGTCTTCCATACTCCTACCATCCATGTAGCTATCCAAACTTCTTCTAACCATTGAAATCGAGCTCGCTTGCACCACTTGAGCTGGCAGCTCATTCCACACTCTCTCTAAGTGAAGATGTTTCGCCTCCTATTCCCCTTAAAGTTTTCACCTTTCACCCTTAACCCATGACCTCGGGTTGTTGTCGCACCCAACCTCAATGGAAAAAGCCTGCTTGAACTCACGGACAGATCAGCCATGATCTTATTGAATGGCAGGGCAGGCTCGATTTGCCGGATGGCCTACTCCTGCTCCTATTTCTTATTTTCTTATGTTCTTATCCTATCCATACCCCTCATAATTTTGTGTAATGCCCTGGTTAAGAACATCTTTTATTGTATTTCTGTGCTATGCTTGAAGTATTTTATTTTAGCAGCTTTTCTGCTCCTGCTTCACAGACTAGTATTTTGGCTTCAGCTGAAATAAGGAACCATTTACTCAACCCAGGAATGTTGTGTCAGCCGACCAGGTTTGTCATGCTAGTGTGTTGTAACATTCTGTCCAGTTATGCCATGGGACATTCAAGAGAGCTGGGTGAGATCAGATTTCTGACAGACAGTAGCCTGTTTTTGGGGTCCTTGTTGGCGGGAGGTGCAGAACGGCGCACAAGGAAAGATGCTCACAGAATGCGGCTCGAAGGAGAGACCCCGTTGTAAGGAGTGCTTTGAGCAGATGAATGGGTCCAAGGAGGAGGTCCCAATACCCTTGAGTTAACCAGATTCCTTCGAGATGGTCTTCGAGGGAAGTTTGAACTGTGGCTGGTGTCTTTCACCTAGAATGCGGGTTCAGTGCGTGAGTAATCAAAGCAAAGCACCAGAAATGAGCTCCAACGCTCTGTCCGCCAGAGAAAGCTAGATCTCCCAGTGGCCACACATTTTAATTCCACTTCCCATTCCCATTCCGGTATGTCCATCCATGGCCTCCTCCACTGTCGCGATGAGGCCAAACTTAGTTTGGAGAAACAACACCTTATATTCCGTTTGGGTAGCCTCCAACCTGATGGCATGAACATTGATTTCTCAAACTCCAGTAATGCCTCCCACCGCACCCCTCCCCACTCCCTGTCACCATTTCCCATTCCCTTTTCCCTCCCTCACCTCACCTCCTTGCCCACCCATCGCCTCCATCTGGTGCTCCTCACCCCTTTCTCTTTCTTCCATGGCCTTCTGACTCTTTAACCAATCAACTTCCCAGCTCTTTACTTCACCCCCCCCCCGCCCAGTGTTTCGGTCTCCCCTCCCTCCATATTTTAAATCTACTCCTCAGTTTTTCTTTCTCCAGTCCTGCCAAAGGGTGTCGGCCTGAAACGTCGACTGTGCTTTTTTTCCATAGATGCTATCTGAACCATAGAAACCATAGAAACTACAGCACAGAAACAGACCTTTTGGCCCTTCTTGGCTGTGCCGAACCATTTTCTGCCTAGTCCCACTGACCTGCGCACGGACCACATCCCTCCATACACCTCCCATCCATGTATCTGTCCAATTTATTCTTAAATGTTAAAAAAGAACCTGCATTTACCACCTCATCTGGCAGCTCATTCCATACTCCCACCACTCTCTGTGTGAAGAAGCCTCCCCCCAATGTTCCCTTTAAACTTTTCCCCCCCTCACCCTTAACCCATGTCCTCTGGTTTTTTTTCTCCCCTTGCCTCAGTGGAAAAAGCCTGCTTGCATTCACTCTATCTATACCCATCATAATTTTATATACCTCTATCAAATCTCCCCTCATTCTTCTACGCTCCAGGGAATAAAGTCCTAACCTATTCAACCTTTCTCTGTAACTGAGTTTCTCAAGTCCTGGCAACATCCTTGTAAACCTTCTCTGCACTCTTTCAACATTATTTATATCCTTCCTGTAATTTGGTGACCAAAACTGAACACAATACTCCAGATTCGGCCTCACCAATGCCTTATACAACCTCATCATAATATTCCAGCTCTTATACTCAATACTTCGATTAATAAAGGCCAATATACCAAAAGCTCTCTTTACGACCCTATCTACCTGTGACACCACTTTTAGGGAATTTTGTATCTGTATTCCCAGATCCCTTTGTTCCACTGCACTCCTCAGTGCCTTACCATTAACCCTGTATGTTCTACCTTAGTTTGTCCTTCCAACGTGCAATACCTCACACTTGTCTGTATTAAACTCCATCTGCCATTTTTCAGTCCATTTTTCCAGCTGGTCCAAGTCCCTCTGCAGGCTCTGAAAACCTTCCTCACTGTCTACTACACCTTCAATCTTTGTATCATCAGCAAATTTGCTGATCCAATTTACCACATTATCATCCAGATCATTGATATAGATGACAAATAACAATGGACCCAGCACTGATCCCTGTGGCACACCACTAGTCACAGGCCTCCACTCAGAGAAGCAATTCTCAACTACCACTCTTTGTCTTCTTCCATTGAGCCAATGTCTAATCCAATTTACCACCTCTCCATTTATACCTAGCGACTGAATTTTCCTAACTAACCTCCCATGCGGGACATTGTCAAAGGCCTTACTGAAATCCATGTAGACAATATCCACTGCCTTCCCTTCATCCACTTTCCTGGTAACCTCCTCGAAAAACTCCAATAGATTGATCAAACATGACCTACCACGCACAAAGCCATGTTGACTCTCCCTAATAAGCCCCTGTCTATCCAAATGCTTGTAGATTCTGTCTCTTAGTACTCCCTCCAATAACTTACCTACTACCGACGTTAAACTTGCCGGCCTAATTTCCCGGATTACTTTTCGATCCTTTTTTAAACAACGGAACAACATGAGCCACTCTCCAATCCTCCGGCACCTCACCCGTAGACGGCGACATTTTAAATATTTCTGCCAGGGCCCCTGCAATTTCAACACTAGTCTCCTTCAAGGTCCGAGGGAACACCCTGTCAGGTCCCGGGGATTTATCCACTTTAATTTTCCTCAAGACAGCAAGCACCTCCCCCTTTACAATCTGTACAGTTTCCATGATCTCACTACTTGATTCCCTTAATTCCATCTGGCCTGCTGAGTTTCTCCAGCATTTTGTGTGTGTTGCTCGGACTTCCAGCAGCTGCAGATATTCCCTTGTTTATTATTTTTCTATTTATATTTATTCAGCTCATTTAATGCCTTACAACAAAATACAACATTCAGATTTAATAAGTATCATTGCAAACTTTCAATTCTTTGTTCACACTAAAGAGCTTTGCAATGATCCACAAATTATCATTCACAGTATAACTGTACTGTCCACACAAAAAATGACATAATACTTTTTAATGCTGGCAAATATCAACCAAACAAAATGATGTTTAATGTGAAAGACAATCTGCAGCTGGCACTCTGTGAATGAGCTAATTGATTTAGAAAACACTTGCATGATGTTTGCTAGAGCCATTAACATCTGCCCAGCCCTCTTCCTTATTGAATAGAATATTAGACTGAAGTTGCTTTAGTGAAAGGCTGGATCATTCTGGCAAATGTGACTGAGTCTTGTTGATGTTGCTTTTCAAAAAAAAAAAATTGAATGTAAAATAATATAACACAAGCTTCAATATTATTTGAGAATGGGAAATAAACAAAGTATATTTATTGAAGAACAGCTAGATGAATATCAGGTAAGTCCACGGAAGAGATTATGTAATGTAAAAGTATACAAGGTTATTATTCTTAATGTTGCATTTAAATGTACTAATTTGTAATGTTATAATAGAAGAGAATCTATTAAAATTGTTCCAGTTTCAATGTCATATGATAGGTAATGTTTGGTAAAGTTCTACTTTAAAAACATGCAAAGAAAAATCATTTTAATGTCACTGAAGAATGATATACAATAGGGTATGGGTTATTTACAGAAGTAATGATTATTGATTTAAGGTTTAACCATTTTTTAATCTATCTAATTTTGGAGAAACTTGAGAATTTAAGTACAGGTTAAGTCATTCTATGGATGAAGTGAATGGTGGGGTTCTGAAATGAATGAGCAGCAGAAGGCTACCCAGAAAATGTTGGAAGAAAATATTGTGAAATATTTCAGCCAGAAGACATTATCAGAATTTAAATGGCTGTAGATCTGTTAAAAGAAGGGAATATCAGGTGTGTCACAAATTCCTCCATAATGCTGTCAAAGGAATGAATGCAAATAATATTTTACTTTTGTGGGGAGGTGGGGAAAATAGTTTTTAGATCTATTAGATATTGGGAAGGGAATTGCTTACTTTTATAGCAACTGTTACAATGCAAATAACAATCCTCAGTAAGTGCACATAAAATATACATCACTGAACTTACAGCAATGCACGATGACATTATATTGACAGTGTGATAATTGTTTCCCGTAAAAACAAGGAGCTACTGTGAGTCAAAATAAAATTCACAGGTGACTAACAACAGAACATAAGCTTGCAATCATCTGAAAATGGCTCTTATTCAGGTATAACTCTTAAAATTGCTTTTAGACAATAGGTGCAAGAGTAGGCCATTCGGCCCCTTGAGCCAGCACTGCCATTCACTGTGATCATGGCTGATCATCCACTATCAGTATCCAGTTCCTGCCTTATCCCCATAACCTTTGATTCCGCTATCTTTATGAACTCTATCCATCTCTTTTTTGAAAGCATCCAGAGACTTAGCCTCCACAGCCTTCTGAGGCAGAGCATTCCATATATCCACCACTTTAATTGCTTAAAATTTATAGAAGATCACTTTTAGTTGAAGAGAGGTACACTCATTGGTAAGGTCTCCTGCCAATGACCTTCTTGCCAGGATGATCATGTGTTAATGGATGGAAGATGAGTTGACTTTATAAACACATCCTTTCATTTTGCTTTATTCATTTTTTATGCATCTGTCTTCATTTGCGCTCATGCTAATTTGACCTAAGCATTGCAGTCTAATGAAAGGGACAGGAAGATTAGATTCTGAGAATGAAAAAATGAATGAAGAAGTGAAATAAAAACTGATCGCCTATAAATTATAAACCCATAAACCCCTTCACCCCAGGCCTTTGAAGTTTCAATCTTGCAAGTGGTCAAAGTTTCAAGAGAGGTTAGTGACATTGCCCGCACAGAAATCTTACTTTGTAACTGCTGCTTATATTGTCAGATAACAGCCTTAGCTTGCTGCCAAGGGTGCGATCTATTTTTATGATGGAAAGCCACCAGAGTCTTATGTAGAGGTTAGTGCCACCAAACTTTGTTCTTTGGCACGTTTAAGACTGCATAAGTTATCCAGCCAGCCATGATGGTTGGTAACTCACTGCATATTTTGTTCATTATTGTCTTGTTGATGTTTTGTTTCAGCACTTTTTATGGCTAGTGCTCATATTTCCCTTTCATATTCCTGGCAGCTTCTGAGAAATAATCAATTAAATTCACCAAAGCACAACAATTCAGTGCAGGACCAAATTAGTAAGAAGGCATTTATTGGACAGTAGGTGGCAGCAATGGAATAGATTTATGGCAAAACTCAATTGATAAATAATGTTATTCCATTATATGAAAATGCATTTAAAGCTTAAGATCCAACTGACTTAAAAACCTAAATCGAATATATATAAAATGCAATTTTAAGCAATATAGCTGATGAAGAATCATAAGATGATCTCTTTCTGAGATCTTTACATTTATTTTTATAACATTAAGATTTTCTAATGCAGCTCATTCTTAGTGGTTGAGTTAGCAAATTGGGAAATATGTGGTATTTGTACATAAATGTGTAGTGTCTCTTATCTGTGTCTGGGTAGCAAGATAAAATAAACAATCCTTTAATGCATCTATACAAGTGGCAGTAATCGTTATTCTGTAATGCCAGCTCCTGATAATGCTCCACTTTGAGGCACACTCCACAGATTAATTAAGGCTAAGAACAGAATGGAAGCTCCAACTGAGGTGAATCTTAATGTTTCACAGCTACCGTTGTTCCAATAACCAATACATCACCTCTCTATCCACCCCACCAACTAAAGTCGCATTCTTCTCTTACCCTGTAACCGGGAACATCAGATTGGAATTTCTCCTTTCCTTAAGACATGTTTCAGTAATACCTGTAATATCAGACTTAAGCACATTTATCTGTGTCCTAAATTCATCCACCTATTTACGAAGTACTGTTATTGTACTCTGTACCAAAGTGCGAAGTAATTTTTTATTACCGTTTATTATTACCAAATTTATTTGTCTTTTTCCTAATCTTTCTTTTGTTATCCTTCCAAACCTAATGATTAACTCCATTTCCATTTCCCCCTTTCTCACCCTTCTGACTCCACATCCAGGTTCCTAGCCCTTGCACTGACTGAAATATTGGACAAAAACAAGTTGGAAGAATTCAGTGGGTCAGCCAACATCCATGGAAGCAAAGGGTGTAAGCTGACATTTCAGGTTGAGTCATTGCATCAGTCTTCAGTAATTAAACTACTCTGTCCCTGACCCAATGAAGTGCAACTTGTCTATTTTGTACAAGTCCATCCTCCCAGGAATCGAAAGTCCTTTTTGGTGTAACCACAAGCTCCTTTTTTCTGTGGTAATTAGCACTTGGATGGGCAGTCCGAATTCCACAGGTTCCTACTTTGAGGTCCTCCCTTTTACTCTTAACTGTTCCCAAAATCTGCTTTCAGAACCAGATTCCTCTTTGGCATAGAATGTTCTTCAGCTGCTTGGCAATGTCCTTGACACTGCTACTGCAGAATTAAAAAGCTGTCTTATTATTATGCAGCAGAAATACCAGTCTTAACTTCTACATTTAAGAGAAGTTTGGAGAAATATATGGATGGAAGGGGCATGCAGAGCTATAGTCCTGCTGGTGATTGATAAGACTAGGCAGAATAACAGTTTAGCATGAACTAGGTGGGTCAAAGGGCCTGCTCCTGGCCTGCAGCACTATACAACTCTATGACACTATACACCCTCCAGCACTCCAGCCTTTCTAGTTGCCTCATTTTCCTTTGGATAATTGACCCAGGCAATGGACCTATCTCCTTTGGATTTGGCTGTAACCCACAAGAACTGTAAACTCAACTCTATTCAGAGGTGAATACAACAAGAGTAAAATACAGTTGGGCATTCATGCACTGTCTGCCTGAACCATCTTTTCTGGCATTCATCCGTTCCTCCTTTGCTGTTGTTAGGTAGGAATGCCTGAATGCCATTGCTCACGTAACCCACGGCTTCACGTTGTGTCACAGTGAGACTCTAACTCTGATAACATTGAGCAGTATGGTACAGTACAATATAGGCTCTTCAACTCACAATGTTGTGTTGACTGCTTAACCTCCTCTAAGATCAATCTAACCTTTCTCTCCCATGTAGCCTTTCATTTTACTTTCTTCTTATTTTTTTTGTAATTTATTTTTTTATTGAATTTCATCATCAAACAATCTGCCTCTACTGCCACTCCTGGCAGATCATTCCATATACCCACCTCTCTCTGTGTAAAAATACATACCTCTGACTTCACCCCCCCCCCCATACTTTTCTCCAATCTCCTTAGAAGTGTATCCCCTTGTACTAAACGTTTATGCCATAGGTTTATCTAGCTGAAAATGCTTCCAGAAATACTCTGCAGCTCCTATGAGTTACGGCACTTCACAGGTGGCCTTTTCTGCCGCGATTCACCAGCTAACTAATTAAAATGAGGCAACACTCGTCATTCAGTTTTGACTTTTCACAGCACTAAGTGTTAGATAGCCTGGTGAACTATCCTAGTTTCTGCATCTTTATGTGGGACAAGTCTTAAAGAAAAAGGCAACTAATTTTTTTTCTCTATTTCAAGGATTGTACTGTCTTCTCAAGGAAAGAAATTATGAGGTAAATTAAGAGATTAGATTTATTTTTCATATGTACTGTACATCAAAACATCAAAATATATGGTAAAATGTGTCATATTGTGTCAGTCTGAGGATGTGCTGGTTGCAGCAACCCAACATAGCAAACCCACAATTTACTAATCCTAACGAGTACATCTTTGTAATGTGTGAGGAAACCGAGCACCCAGAGGAAAGCCACACGGTCATGGGGAGAACGTACAAACTCCTTACAGACAGCAGTGGAAACTGAATGCCAATTTTCCGCTTGCTGGCGCTGTAAAGCATTATGATGACTGTCACGCCACTGTTCCGCCAGTGTGAGCGTAGCAATATGAGAGCTAAATGGTGTCCCTGTGCAGCAAAGAGCCCACCATGCATTGAGGTTACAGCCAGAACAGAGGGTCAGGTTGTCTGAAGACATCAGTTTCAGTTTGAAAATGAGGTCTTCTAGGGTTAAGGGAAACATGGAAGGGGGTTTCTTCACTCAGAGGGTGGTGAGAGTGTGAACAAGCTGCCAGTAGAAGTGGTGGGTGCGGGTTCAATTTCAATATTTAAAAGAAATTTGGATAGGTACATGGATAGGAGGGGTACAGAGGGCTATGGTCCAGATGCCAGTTGGTGGCATTAATAGTTTGGCATGGACTGGATGTGCTGAAGGGCCTGTTTCTGCACTGTACTATTCTATGATTCCAAGGTTGTCAAGAATAAAGTGAACATAAGGCACTGTTTCAATAGGAATGCTTGTTCATAGCTTTTCAGTGTAAATTCCATTTTTGTGACTATTTTGTACTGTTCAATGTTGCCACATCAAAGATCGGCATCCATTAAACAGAGTAAGATAGGAATTGTGCGACAGCACAACATCAATAATTCCACATATTCACAAACACAATAAATATGGCTTGGCTTTTAAAAAAGTATATTTATGGGATATGGGAATCACTGGTGATGTCAGCATTTACTTCCCATTCCTAACTGCCTTTGAGAAGATGATAGTGGTGGAAGGAGGCTTGAACCTACAGTCTGGTGAAGGGATTTCTGTGGTGCCATTATAGAGTCATAGAGTACTACAGCACCAAAACAGGCCCTTCAGCCCATCTAACCCATACCAACCGGATCACCTGCCCAAACCCATTTACTGCGCCCAGATCATATCCCTGCAAACCCCTCCCATCCATGGAACCTGTATGTAGCTTTGTATTATCAACCTTGTATTGTTAACTTCATTTGATCACCTCACCTGAATCATTAATATGTCTTGAAAGCTGGAGGTCCAGCACCAATTCCTGTGGCAGCCTCCCAACCCAGAGGTGACTTGATCATTCCCATTCTCCATTTTCTCTCTGCTAACTAATCTTCAATCTACACCATATGTTACCTCAAAATTTATGTGCTTTTATCTGGGAAGGATTTTGGCAAATCCAGATACACACAAACGTTAGTTCTCTTTTATGCATTCTTCTAGTTACCATCTTAGAAGAAATCTACTAGCTTTATCAAATATAGCTTGCTTTAAATTCATGTTGATTGCCCAATCCTGTACTCTAAATTCCTTGTTATCACTTCCCTAGTAATACATTTCAAAATTTTCTCTGCTAATGATGTCAAGCTAATTGGCTCACTGATCCCCATTTTCACTCTCTGATCTCCCTCTATACTTGGGAACATATTTATTATCTCACATCTATTGGGACCATCCTAAAATTATGGAATTTTGGAAGGTAACAACCCCTACCCTCCAGGACGCCCCATTCAAAACCTTAGGTTGCAGGTCTCATTATTTTGTCTAACACTACTTTTTTTTTACTGCTAATGCTAATTTTTTTCAGCTTTTCGTTTACTCTAGACCTACTGTCCTCCACTATTTCTAGGATGTTTTCTATGCCTTATCCTGTGAAGACCAATCAAAAAATGGTTTCTTTTTGTTGGCTATTTTCTTTCTCCCATCTCATTCTGTGAGGCATCCAGTATTAACTTTTGCAAATCCCACTTGACGTCTCCAGAGGTGCTTTATATTGTTCATGCTAAGTTATTCTTGTTTACTATTTTCCTTGACTTATATTGTGAATTTTGAAGTGTTCCCAATCCTCAGGCCTATTGTGAATTCTGAAGTGTTCCCAATCCTCAGGCCTATTGTGAATTCTGAAGTGTTCCCAATCCTCAGGCCTATTGTGAATTCTGAAGTGTTCCCAATCTTCAGGCCTATTGCCTCTATATCCTGTTTCTTTCTCCATCCATATGCTTTTATATCACGATTATTTCCATTTTCGTCAAAGTATTTTGTGGGAAAACTTCTCCAATAATTTCCCACATTCATTTAACCTTGCTACTGCCTGTTACACACTGGCATTTAGGGCAGCAATGAAGGTCCTCCATCTCCGCGGTGTTCAGGTCTTCCTTCACCATATCATTTGCTTCCTTTCGGTTTTCACTACCGTCAGTCATGCAGGTCTTGAGTGGAGACTCAGGAATACTGTCGAACTCGGATGTAGAAGGATTCTCTATTGCTGTTTCTGTAACAATCTTGTTTTGCCAGTCAGGGTTGTTAGACGAGAGCTGGACCCCTAAACCTGGAGGACCGGTGGATCTCTCTTAGTCTGAACTCTGTCCTTTGACTTGTCTGGCACTGGTGACTCTCATGAGCCAAAACATAAAGCTGTGACTCCAGCCAACATAGCTCTCTGGGTCATTGAGGCAGGCAGGCCTCCAAAGCACGACAAGGTTGTGGTCCTCTTGGAGGCATTCATTTAACCATATCTCATCATTATTTATAATAAACAAAGAAAGTTAATCCATTTCCCCCCACCTTTGTTGAATCTCTGTACTCTTTCAGACTATATCATAGATTCCGTGCATTGGTACCACAGAATGTCCCTTGGCAATTCAATGATATTAAAGATATCAAGCTGCCACTGCAACTCATCAGCAAGATGCCAGAACTGAAGGTACGAATGTAGGACTGGTTATTGATGGCAAAAATGACCTGGTTCTTTTACTTGGTGAACAATCTGATACCCAGTGCCAGAGCTTTCTGAGACTGGCTCATAATAACACGATTATCCTGACATCTAACTCTTCTCACCCAGTGAGAATGAGAGCAAGTAAATTCTATTCCTGAAGCATCCTGTACAAATGTTAAACATTTGAAATTATAATTATTCCCTCTTTTTTTCCCTTCAGGAAAACCCCTTTCATCAAGAGATACTTAAAGTGTTTTCAGATGAGCAGGGCGTCATGACATTTAATGAGTTTCTAAATATGTTCTCTGCCTTAAGTGACATGGCGCCTAACAGTTTAAAGGCATATTATGCATTTAAAATTTACGGTAAGTCTTCATACGGTAAGAGAACTGTGTTCTCAGCATCATTTTAGAGTTTTATACTTAACTGTTAATTGAAAATTAAATTTGTTGTATAGTGTATTCTCAACTGTCTCAAATTAAAATGAAAATAGTGGTGTTGCCCAAGTGAGCTGATGTAAAATCAGGCAGATGAAAGCTGTGCTATTAGAGCATATTTTATTTCAGCACAATAACAGCCACTTGGCCCACAATGTTGTGTCACCCTTTTAAACTACTCTAAAATCAATCTAATCCCTCCCTCTCACAATTTTCTATCATACATGTACCTCTGTAAGAGACTCTTAAATGTCCCAAGTGCATTCCCGGTACACACGCCTACCACCCTCTGTGTAAAAAAACCTACCTCTGACACTCCCCTAAACTTTCCTTCAGTCCCCTCATTTTAGCCATTTCAGCTCTGGGAGAAAGGTGCCAGCTGTCCACTCTATCTGTGCTTTTTAAGATCTTATATACCTCTATCAAGTCACCTCTCATCCTCAGAATCAAATTAGAATCAGATTTAATATCACTGGCATATATCAGGAAATTTGTTAACTTAGCGACGGCAGTACAATGTCATACATGGTAATATAGAAAAATAAGTGAATCAGTTACAGTAAGTATATATATGTATGTTAAATAGTTACATTAAAAATTGTGAAAGTGAGGTAGTGCTCATGGGTTCAATGTCCATTTGGGAATCGGATGGCAGAGGGGAAGCAATTTTTCCTGAATCGTTGAGTGTGTCAATCATCCTCCTTTGTTCCAGAGAGAAAAGCCCTAGTTTGCTCAACCTTTCCTCATAAAGCATACTCTCTAATGCAGGCAGCTTTCTGGTAACTATCCTCTACATTCTCACTAAAACTTCCTCATTCTTCCTATAATGAGGCAACCAGAACTGAACACAACATTCAAAGTGAGGTTGAGCCATATAGAGCTGCAACAGTACCTCATGAAGGCCAATAGACCATATTTCTTCTTAACCACTCTATCAACTTGCACGGCAACTTTCAAGGATCTATGGACGTGGACCGCAAGATCCCTCTCTTCCCGAGAATGATCATGTTTTAGAAATGCATGGCCTTTGTGTCTTTATCATTTGTATTTATTATACAACATAACAACATAAATGACACAACTGTTCATATAAACACTGCTCCGTAAAATTGCTCCTGCAGCAGTTATGGCACAAAATCATGTGGGAATTGAAATAAATATTCGCATAGTGGTGGGGGAACTCAGCAGGTCAGGCAGCATGTGTGGAAATGAACAGTCGACATTTTAGGCTGAAACCCTTTTTCAGGACTGGAAAGGAAGGCGGAAGATGCCAGAATAAGAAAGTGGTGGGGAGGAGAGTAAGAAGGATAGTTAAACGATGATAGGTGAAGCCGGTGGGTGGGAAAGGTAAAGGTGGAGACGTATGTAGGATTGCAACATTCACATTGCATAGCCTAAAGCATGTAGTAACACATCTAGATCAGATGTTTGATACTAAGTTCTGCAACTGAACTTTGTAATAGGAAGGTGAGAGTTCCACATCATAAAAATGATTAGCAGACGAAGTTGTAGCCTGAATATAAATCTTTGTTGCTAGCACCTTGTTACATAAACCTTAAAAAGAATAACACCAGAAAAATCTGTTAATTTTATAACTTAAAATGTAACTGGAGTCTTCAGTTCACTTCAGACACAATAAATAACTGCCAACAAAACAGCGAAGCAAGATGTTCCATAATGAACAGGTAACAGTCTGATCCCTTTGATTCTGACACAAAAGCTGCTGACAATCTCCAATCTTTCATTCACATTCCCTGTAATTTTCTCCTTCATTTTTTCCGTCAGCGAAGCTGGTATTCACTTCCCAGAACTGATCAATGCAAGGGGATTAATTCAACCACAACAGTTTTCAGCCTGATGAAGCAGCAGGCATGATGGAATGAAGATCATTAACCCTTTCCATCTATTGAAATGATCAGAAAACACAGTTTTTTTAAATGGTGAGAGAATTCCATCTGATATCATGGAACAAATGTATCATTAAAACATTCACGTTAAGGTGATATATTTATAGTAATAATTTATTGGAAACAAATGCCATCAGTAAATTAAATGCTCCAGATGATGATTTGAGATATATCTCTGAGACATGAAGCCTAAATGAGGAAGCACATCGATTCATATTTACATCGTCATGTTCTTCCCACAAATCACACTCAGTACCAGCTGATGTTACAGAGTTGTAGAGTCATAGAATTACCCAGCATAGAAACAGGCCCTTCAGCTCTGCTGGTCCATCCTGATCAAGGTTCCCAGCTAAGCTGTAGGCAAGTGTATGGCCATGCACAAGGAATAAACGTATAGGTTATGTTCTAAATTGGGAGCAAATTCAGAAATTGGAGGTGCAAGGGGACTTGGAAGTCCTGGTGCAGGATTCCCTAAAGGTTAGCTTGCAGGTTGAGTCAGCAGCAAGGAAGACAAATACAATGGTAGCATTCATTTCAAGAGGACTAGAATATAAAACCGAATATTCAGTGCTGAGATTTTATAAGGCTTTGTTCAGACTACGTTTGGAGTATCCTGAGCCATTTTGAGCTCCATGTCTACGAAAGGACGTGCTAACTTTGAAGAGGGTTTTATGGGAATGACCCTAGGAATGAAAGTGAAGCATCTGATAGCTCTGAGCCTATACTCTCCGGTGTTTAAAGGAATGAGGGGAGATCTCATTTAAATATACTGAACATTGAAGAGTCTAGTTAGGGTGGCCGGGGAAAGGATTTTTCCGATAGCGGAGAGCCTAGGACCAGTGGGTAGAGCCTCAGAATACAAAAATTTATTTAAATCTTCAAAGAATTCCCTTTAAATCTCTTCCCTCACACCTAAATCTGTGGCGTCTATTTCTGATGTGAATCTAAAATAGATTAGTAAGTTAACAAAGTATCCACATACAGTATATAGGCAAGCTGTACATGATTAGCCATTGATGTCTAAGTGGAGTTTTTTTTCCTGAATAATGAATAGGAAACTCAATAGAGCCAAAGACAAGAAAATACACAGACTCCTACTTACCATAAATCAAATGTTGAATTTATAAAGTTCCTTATTGTCATCCTTTCAAAACAAACTCCACTGGATTCAGTTACTGACTCAGTTGATGAATACTATGGTGACTTAATACTAGAACAATAAGTTCTCTTATTTGATATTAGTTAAGCGTACAGTTTGTAAGAAAGTTGTAACAAAAGTTACTTGGAACTTCAAGATTCTCGGCTTGGCATTTGAAATATATTGGCAAGGTTTACAGGGAACTGGTTACTAAATGATCTTCTTAAAGCTATTGTTATATCTTGTAATGCTTGATTTTCCCGTTAGCATATGCTTTAGTCTTCAGTTCAGAAGATGAAAGGTAACAGGGTTTCCCTTCCTCCACCACTGACACTGCCCTCACCTGCATCGCCTTCATCCCCTGTACATCCGCGCTCACCCCATCTTCCCGCCACCTTAACAGTTTCTTGTCCTTACCTAACACCACATGAGCCTCTGCCTTCAACACATCATTCTCTGTAATGTCCGCCATCTCCAAAGGGATCCTACCACCAAACATATCTTTACTTCCCACCCCTCTCTGCTTTCCTGCAGGGATTGCTCCCTCCGTGATTCCCTTGTCTGTTCATCCTTCCCCACTAATCTTCCTCCTGGTACTTACCCCTGCAAGCAGCCAAAATGCTACACCTGCCCATTCACCTCCCCATCACCTCCATTCAGGGCCCCAGGCAGTCCTTCCAGGTGAGGCAACATTTCACCTGTTAATCTGCTGGGGTCGTCTATTGCATCCAGTGCTCCTGATGTGGTCTCCTCTACATTGGTGAGACCCGTCGCAAATTAGGGGAACCGCTTCAACGAGCACCTCTGCTCCATCCACCATAAGCAGAATTTCCTGGTGGCCCAGTGTTTTCATTCCGATTCCCATTCCTGTTCCAACATGTTGGTCCATGGCCTCCTCTTGTTCCATGATTAGGGTGAAGGAGCAACATCTTATATTCTGTCTGGGTAGCCTCCAACCTGATGGCATGAGTATTGATTTCTCCTTCCGGTAAAATAATTTTTCCTTCCCTCTCCCCTCTTGTCCTATTTCCCACTCTGGCCTCTTGCCTCTTCTCACCTGCCTATCACCTTCACTTGGGACCCCTCCTCCTTCCCTTTTTCCTGTGATCCACTCTCCTCTCCTATCAGATGCCTTCCTCTCCAGCCCTTTATCTTTCCTAGCCCTCTGCGTTCACCTATCTCCTTCTAGCTATCCTTGTTCCCCTTCCCCCACCTTTTTATTCTGGCATCTTCCCCCTTCCTTTCCAGTCCTGAAGAAGGGTCTCGGCCCGAAACAGCCATCGTTTGTTCATTTCCATAGATGCTTCCTGACCGGCTGAGTCCCTCCAGCATCTTGCGTGAGTTGCTTTGGATTTCCAACATCTGCAGAATTTATTGTGTTTAAGGTAATATGTTAGTTGTGTCAAATTTCATAAATTGTTCATGACATAAAATTCCCAATCACATTCCATTATCCTATTAATATATGCTCACTGGAATCATTACAGTGCCAAAGCACCAGTCAATAGAGAAGGAGAATGATGCTACTGAGATTGATCTGCTGGGAGCCAGCACTGAGCTGTAATTATGCAGTATAATCACAGATATGTGGCCCTTTCAACCAGCTTGTTTGTCCCATCCATGATGCTTATCTATGCCAATTACATTTGCCTGCATTAAGCCTGGGTCCATAAGACCATAAGACAAAGGAGCAGAAGTAGGCCATTTGGCCCATCGAGTCTGTTCTACCATTTTATCATGAGCGGATCCATTCTCCTATTTAGTCCCACTCCCCTGCCTTCTCACCATAACCTTTGATGCCCTGGCTACTCAGATACCTATCAATCTCTGCCTTAAATACACCCAATGACTTGGCCTCCACTGCTGCCCGTGGCAACAAATTCCATAGATTCACCACCCTCTGACTAAAAAAATTTCTTCACATTTCTGTTCTGAATGGGCGCCCTTCAATCCTTAAGTCATGCCCTCTCGTACTAGACTCCCCCATCATGGGAAACAACTTTACCACATCCACTCTGTCCATGCCTTTCAACATTTGAAATGTTTCTACGAGGTCTCCTCTCATTCTTCTAAACTCCAAGGAATACAGTCCAAGAGCGGACAAACGTTCCTCATATGTTAACCCTCTCATTCACGGAATCATTCTAGTGAATCTTCTCTGTACCCTCTCCAATGTCAGCACATCCTTTCTTAAATAAGGAGACCAAAACTGCCCACAGTACTCCAAGTGAGGTCTCACCAGCACCTTATAGAGCCTCAACATCACATCGCTGCTCCTATACTCTATTCCTCTAGAAATGAATGCCAACATTACATTTGCCTTCTTCACTACTGACTCAACCTGGAGGTTAACTTTAAGGGTATCCTGTACGAGGACTCCCAAGTCCCGTTGCATCTCAGAACTTTGAATTCTTTCCCCATTTAAATAATAGTCTGCCTGTTTATTTTTTCTGCCAAAGTGCATAACCATACACTTTCCAACATTGTACTTCATTTGCCACTTCTCTGCCCATTCTTCCAATCTATCCAAGTCTCTCTGCAGACTCTGTTTCCTCAGCACTACCGGCCCTTCCACCTATCTTTGTATCGTCAGCAAACTTAGTCACAAAGCCATCTATTCCATAATCCAAATCGTTGATGTACAATGTAAAAAGAAGCGGCCCCAACACTGACCCCTCTGGAACACCACTGGTAACCGGCAGCCAACCAGAATAGGATCCCTTTATTCCACTCTCTGTTTCCTGCCAATCAGCCAACGCTCTATCCACATATGTAACTTTCCCGTAATTCCATGGGCTCTTATCTTGTTAAGTAGCCTCATGTGTGGCACCTTGTCAAAGGCCTTCTGAAAATCCAAATATACAACATCCACTGCATCTCCCTTGTCTAGCCTACTGGTAATTTCCTCAAAAAATTGTAATAGGTTTGTCAGGCAGGATTTTCCTTTAAGGAATCCATGCTGAGTTCTGCCTATCTTGTCATATGCCTCCAGGTACTCTGTAACCTCATCCTTGACAATCGACTCCAACAACTTCCTAACCACCGATGTCAAGTTAACAGGTCTATAATTTCCTTTTTGCTTCCTTGCCCCATTCTTAAATAGCGGAGTGACATTTGCAATCTTCCAGTCTTCCGGAACCATGCCAGAATCTATCAACTTTTGAAAGATCATCGCTAATGCCTCCGCAATCTCCACAGCTACTTCCTTCAGAACACGAGGGTGCATTCCACCTGGTCCAGGAGATTTATCTACCTTTAGACTATTCAGCTTCCTGAGTACTTTCTCTGTTGTAATTGTTACTGCACACACTTCTCTTCCCTGCCACCCTTGAGTGTCCGGTATACTGCTGATGTCTTCCTCAGTGAAGACTGATGCAAAATACTCGTTCACTTCCTCTGCCATCTCCTTATCTCCCATTACAATTTCTCCAGCATCATTTTCTATCGGTCCTATATCTATTCTCACCTGTCTTTTACTCCTTATATACTTGAAAAAGCTTTTAGTATCCTCTTTGATATTATTTGCTAGCTTCCTTTCATAGTTAATCTTTTCTCTCTTAATGACCTTCTTGGTTTCCTTTTGTAAGGTTTTAAAAACTTCCCAATCCTCTGTCTTCCCACTAATTTTTGCTTCCTTGTATGCCCTCTCCTTTGCTTTAACTTTGGCTTTGACTTCTCTTGTCAACCACGGTTGCATCCTTTTTCCACTCGAAAATTTCTTCTTTTTTGGAATATACCTGTCTTGCACCTTCCTCATTTCTCGCATAAACTCCAACCACTGCTGCTCTGCTGTCTTTCCCGCCAGTGTCCCTTTCCAGTCAATTTTGGCCAGTTCCTCTCTCATGCCACTGTAATTTCCTTTACTCCACTGAAATACCGACACATCAGATTTCGGCTTCTCTTTTTCTAATTTCATAGCGAACTCAATCATGTTATGATCACTGTCTCCTAAGGGTTCCTTCACCTCAATCTCTCTAATCACCTCCGGTTCATTACACGATACCCAATCCAGTACAGCCGATCCCCTAGTGGGCTCAACAACATGCTGTTCTAAAAAGCCATCTCGCAGACGTTCTACAAAATCTCTCTCTTGAGATCCAGTGCTGACCTGATTTTCCCAATCTACTCGCATGTTAAAGTCCCCCACAATTATCATAACACTGCCCTTCTGACAAGCCTTTTCTATTTCCAGTTGTAGTTTGTAGTCCACATCCCTGCAGCTGTTTGGAGGCCTATAAATAACTGCCATCAGGGTCCTTTTACCCCTGCTATTTCTTAGCTCAACCCATAAAGATTCTGCACCTTCTGATCCTATATCACCTCTTTCTAATGATTTAATATCATTTCTTACCAATAAAGCCACGCCTCCCCCTCTGCCTATCCTTCCAATACACCGTGTATCCTTGGACATTCAGCTCCCAGAGACATGCATCCTTCAGCCAGGTCTCAGTGATGGTCACAATATCATACCTGCCAATCTGTAGCTGTACAACAAGATCATCCACCTTATTCCTTATGCTGCGTGCATTTAAGTACAACACCTTAAGACCAGTATTTGATACTTTTTGCTTTGAACTCACTGCAACTCTATTGCACTGCAACTCATCCCGATGGCTACAAATTTGCCCCATCACCTGCCTGACTTTCCTGACATCTTTACTGCTCACTATCTTAGATTTGTTTCTGTTTTCCCCTTCCTCTGCTCTATCATTCCGGTTCCCATCCCCCTGCCAAATTAGTTTAAACCCTCCCTAACAGCTCTATTAAACTTTCCCGCCAGGATATTGGTCCCCTTCGGGTTCAGGTGTAACCTGCACTTTTTGAACAGGTTATACTTCCCCCAGAAGAGATCCCAATTATCCAAGAATCTGAAGCCCTGCCCCCTACACCAGTCTCTCAGCCACGCATTCATCTGCCTGATCTGACTATTCTTGCCCTCGCTAGCACGTGGCACAGGTAGCAATCCTGAGAATACTACCCTGGAGGTCCTGCTTCTCAGCTTCCTTCCTAACTCCTGGAAATCTCTCTTCAGGACCTCCTCCTTTGTCCTATCTATGTCATTGGTACCAAAATGTACCAAGACAACTGGCTGCTCACCCTCCCCCTTTAGAATATTCAGGACCCGATCTGAGACATCCCGTACCCTGGCACCTGGGAGGCAACACATCATGCGAGTATCTCTGTCAGGTTCACAGAACCTCCTGTCTGTTCGCCTGACTATGGAATCCCCCACGACTACCGCATTTCTCTTCTCCCCCCTTCTCTCCTGCACAACAGCGCCAGGCTCAGTGCCAGAGACCCGGTCACCATGGGCATCCTCTGTCAGGTCATCCCCCTCAACAGCATCCAGAACAAGATATTTGTTGCTGAGGGGGACAGCCACAGGTGTGCTCTCCACTATCTGGGCATTTCCCTTCCCTCCCTTGACAGTGACCCAGTTTTCTGACCCCTGTAGCCTAGGGATGACTACCTCCCTGTAGCTCCTGTCTATCACCTCTTCACTCCCTGACAAGCAGTAGGTCATCAAGCTGCAGCTCCAGATCCCTAACACAGTCTCTGAGGAGCTGCATCTCGGTGCACCTGGCACAGATGTGGCCATCAGGGAGGCTGGAGGTCTCCCAGGATTCCCACATCTGACACCCTGAACAAAGCACTAACCCTGCAGGCATGCTATCTAATTCTACAGGAATGATACAGGAAAAATAAGTCTACTCACCAACTTACCTCGCCAAACAGACGAAATTTTTAAACCGTTAGCTCATACCGTTAGCTGTGAGAGCCCTGCTGTTCCTGTCTGTCCGGGCTGATTCGTGAAGTGGGGGGAGAAAAAAAAGAGTTGGTGCTTCGCTCTCGCCTCTTCCCGTTTACCACCGAAGCCCGTTGAAGCAAAGCCCTACACTCTGCTCCCACTCACCCCGCTGCCCGCTCCGTCAGCTGCTCGCTGTATAGGGTGGTCTCCCTTTTAAACTCTCCGCGCGGTCCTGTTGACTTGCGCAGTCTCGCCCTTCTTGCACTCGAAGAAGTTTTTAAAAAAACTGCCTTCCTTCAGAATTCAGCTCCCACGACGCTCTGTAGTCCCGATCGAAAAGGTCCTCTGTGTATTTCCTATCTAAGTATCTGTCCAAATGCTATTAATGTATCTGCCTCCACTACTTTCTCTGGCAACTTGTTCCAGATAACCACCACCTCTGTATGCACATCTTACCCTTCAGATCTCCTTTAATATGTCCCCTTTCTCCTTAAAACTGTGTCCTCTTATTCTAAACTGCTCAGCCTGCCCTGGGTGCAAGATTCAAATTATCCTACCTATGCCCCTCTATAAAGTTATCTGTTAACTTCCCGTGTTCAAGTGATAATAAACCCAACCTCTCCAACCTCTCCTTATAACTATAGCCCTCCAGTCCAGGCAATAGCCTGGTGAATCTTTTTGCATTCTCTCTATTGTTACCATATCCTTCCTGTAGTGTGGTGACCAAAACAGTACAAACTTCTCCACTGTAGTCTAACCAAAGTTTAATAACATAAAAATAAAAAGTAAGATAATAAAATTAAAGTAATAGATGTAAAATAATTTTTGCTGCTCTAGCTATTTATTGAGATACAGCACGGGATAGGCCCTTCTAGCCTTTCGATGTGCGCCGCCCAATAACCTCCAATTTAACCCTAGCCTAATCACGGGACAATTTACAATGACCAACTAACTTACCAACCGGACGCCTTTGGGCTGTGGGAGGATACCAGAGCACCTGGAGGAAACCCACACAGTTACGGGGGGAGTGTACAAACTCCTTACAGACAGCAGTAGAAACTGAATCCAGGTCATCAGTACTGTAAAGCGCTGTGCTAACCACTGCATTATAGAACCTTGTTATTAGCCCTCCGACAATCCTGCTTTGAGCGCTAAGATCACATTGGCTCCCCTCAAACCTGGGACACTAACAAGCAATGAACAGGCTCAGGAAAGGAAACTCAGTCTCCAAATCAAGTTAGTGGTTGCTTTAACAAAATCCATTCTGTTGGAAGAATTCAGTGGGTTGAGCATCAATTGTCGGAGGAAAGAAATGTTGCCACTTTAGTTTGAAACCCTGCATGAGGTTTGGTCATTTAAGTTTTGTACATAGTAATAGTAACAATACTTCTCCATTTAAGACAATTTATATTTACTTAATGCTATATTAAAAAAGGCATAATCAATGACAACTTTATTAAGCACATCTGCTTGTGAATGCAAATATGTAATCAGCCAATCGTGTGGCAGCAATTCAATGCATAAAAACATGCAGGTATGGGCAAGAAGTTTATTTGTTGTTCAGACCAAACATCAGAATGGGGAAGAAATGTGACCTAAGTGACTTTGGCTGTGGAATGTTTGTTGGTGCCAGATGGGGTAGTTTGAGTATCTCAATAACCATTGATCTGTACCTAAAAAGACCAAGGTAGCATGTCTGAGCAACTGGCATCCTGTCGCACTCACCTCAGTAATAAGCAAATGCTTTGAGAGGCTGGTCAAGGACTTCATCTGCACCATGCTACCACCCAAACTGGACCCCCTACAATTTGCCTCCTGACACAACCAATCAACAGATGATGCAATAGCCACAGCTCCACACACCATCCTTACACATCTGGAGAAGAAGGATGCTTATGTGAGAATGCTGTTCTTGGACTACAGTTCAGCATTTAGCACCATAATTCCCTCCAGGCTTGACAAGAAGCTCAGAGACCTTGACCTTCACCCTGCCTTGTGTGGCTGGATCCTGGCCTTCCTGTTAGATTGTCAGCAGGTGGTAAGACTGGGCTCCCTCACCTCTGCTCCTCTGACTCTCAACACAGGAGCCACTCAGGGCTGTGTCCTAAGCCCCCTCCTTTACCCTCTGTATACCCATGACTGTATCGCCACCCACAGCGCCAATTTGCTAATTAAATTTGCTGACAATACTACATTGATTGGCCTCATCTCAAATAATAATGAGGCAGCTTACAGAGAAGTCATCACCCTGACACAGTGGTGTCAAGAAAACAACTGCTTCCTCAACCTCGCAACAACAAAGGAGCTGGTTGTGGACTACAGGCGGAATGGAGGCAGACTAGCCCCTATTGACATCAGTGGATCTGGGGTTGAGAGGGTGAACAGCTGTAAGTTCCTCAGCATAAACATCACCAAAGGGGCACAACAGCACCTCTTTCACCTCAGACAGTTGAAGAAGTTTGGTATGGGCCCCCAAATCCTAAGAACTCTCTATAGGAGCATGATTGAGAGCATCCAGACTGGCTGCATCACTACCTGGTATGGGAACTGTACTTCCCTCAATCACAGGACTCTGCAGAGAGTGGTGCGGACAGCCTAACACATCTGTAGATGTGAACTTCCCACTATTCAGGACATTTACGAAGACAGGTATCTAAAAAGGGCCCGAAGGATCATTGGAAACTTGAGTCACCCCAACCACAAACTGATCCAGCTGCTACCATCTGGGAAATGGTGCTGCAGCATAAAAGCCAGGACCAATAGGCTCTGGGACAGCTTCTTCCACCAGGCCATCAGACTGATTAATTCACACCAATACAATTGTATTTCTGTGTTTTATTGATTGTCCTATTGTATATACTAATTATTGTAAATTACTGTCATCGTCATCATCAGGTGCCATGCCCAGTTTGAGCTTTGACTGCCATGGCCCACACACTCCTGTTTCAGGTCAAGTGGATCAATTCATTGGTATTCATTTCCACTTCTCTGGCTGCTGTCTCCATCATCATTTGTCTCTGTCTTCCTCTTGCTTTCTTCCCTTCAATCTTTCCCATAATTACCGTGCATTCTAACTCCTGTTTCCTAATCACATGTCCAATGAAGTTACGTTGGGTTTTCATGATCTCAAGCATTATTTCTATTTTTGTGTTTGCTCTGTTCATGACATCCTCGTTAGATATTCGTTTTGTCCATGATATTCTTTGCATCCTCCTCAAAAACCAGATCTCTGCTGCTTCAATTCATTTCTTCATGTTACTAAATATTGTCCAACATTCTGAGCCATGTAACATAACTGGATAAACGTAACATTTCAGTACTCTGAGGCGGGTTGTCATGCCTAATTTAGTATTTGTCAGTGTACTCTTCATTCTCGTAAAGATGTCTTTTGCCATCCCTATTCTTCTTTTGATGCCCATTTTGCACCTGCCATCTGATGTCACCCAGCTTCCTAAGTAGCAAAAGTTCTGTACTTGTTTTATGTCTTCCCTGTTTATTCTCAGCCTGCAGATAGGATTCTCCTTCTTTTTGGATATCACCGTACATTCTGTCTTTTGCAATTGATAGATAGACCAGTTACTACACATTGCACATTTAGATGAACTGAGTGTATGTTCGTGGTCTTCTGCCACTGCAGCCTGTCCATTTCAATGTTCAAAGTGTTGTGCATTCAGAGATTCTCTTCTGTGTGGCACTGTTGTAATGCATGGTCATCTGAGTTACTGTCACATTCCTGTCAGCTTGAACCAGTGTGGCCATTCTTCTGGAGGCGTAACGTAAAGATTTTTACTCCTCAGGTATATGAAGGATGTAAGTATTAAAGTCAATTCAATCCAATTCAATTCAATTCAATCTCTTGGTATTTTCACGCAGAACAGCCTCTAGAGTTTACGGAGAATGGTGCGAAAAACAAAAAAAATCCAGTGAGACACATTTCTGTAGATGAAAATGCCCTGTTATGAGAGGGGCCAGAGAAGAATGGCCACACTGGTTCAAGCTGACAGGAATGCGGCAGTAACTCAGATAACCATACATTACAACAGTGCCGCACAGAAGAGAATCTCTGAATGCACAACACTTTGAATCTTGAAATGGACAGGCTACAGCGGCAAAAGACCACGAACATACACTCGGTGGCCACTTTATTGGGTACAAGAGGTATCCAATAAAGTGGCCACCGAGAGTAACGACTAGCAGGAATCAAAGCGAAGGATCTAAAGGAGGATCTTAAAGTAGGAATGGGGGAAATATTCCGAGAGGGAAGACAAGGACAGCTGAAGGGTTGTGGTAAAGGGAGCTGGGTGAACAGAAGACCGGTGAAGGAAGAGCAGAGTGTTGTGTTTGGAATAATTGTGAACAGAAAATTCAGCCCAGACCAGCTGGAATGAAATTACTGAGGTAGGACAGGCCTCTGTGTGGAGGATAAAAGAAGGCTTTTGCAGCCTCTGCAGCTTTGCAAATTAATCCTGTTCAAGTATTTCTACAACTTCCTTTCAAAAATAGTTATTACATTTGTATAAACTTACTCCAAACGTATCTTGCCAATCAGAACAAAATGCTGATTAAAATTATTCTTCCTCATTACTTTTTTGCCTTACAGCTTAACTCTGTGTATTTTGATTACTAAGTCTTCTCTGAATTTCTGTTCTGTTGAACACAACCCAACTTTCTTTAGTTTTTCTTTGAAATATGAGTTGAAATTCTTGATTATATTGCAGAAATCTCCACTCCACACTCTCTTAGACTTTGACCATGCTGCTAAATCACCCCAAGTTAATCTGCAAACTAACCAGTGATTTAGAACAACTTCCATGTTCTTGTACTTCACGCTTACATTTATAAAGCCATGGTTCATGCCTGCTTATTTATGAGATGTCTCCTATGTCTTATCCTCCCCAGAGACACATTTACACAATCTCTTGACTCCCTGCTCCGACATCCCATTCAAGGTTGTACAACTTCATCAATATTTGTCTTTTCTCATTCTTCCTACCTAAGTGTTTTCATTTCATATCCCATGTTTGGTCTCATCTATCATATCTTTTTCCTTCAGTCACCGACTTTCCTTGCTTCCTCAACTATTGTTTATTGCTACAGCGATGGTCATTTCAGTTTTTAGTTTGCTTTAGATATGTGTTCCCAGATGGCCATCTTCATTTCTGAAACTTCACCCTATGAAGTTCACTCATTATTCTTAACTCACTTCAGAAGTTCAGACTGCATGAAGTCTTTGTCTTCTTCAATCTCTTCCACATTTTCCAGACCAAAACCCATTTTTCTTGTCTGGTCAGTGTTTTATTCATCTTATTTATCTTCTGGAACAGCACACAATCAAACAAATCATTATATCTGTGTCATATTTTGCATAGACTTCAACCACGATAACTTCATTTGCCAGTCTGACCTGGAGGTAATGCTCAACAAGCTTACGGGCAAGGAGCTGTCAGATGAAGAACTTCAGTTGGTATGCGACAAAGTCGTGGAGGAAGGAGACCTGTATGGTGATGGGAAACTGTCTTTAGCTGACTTTGAATACATGATCACCCGTGCCCCAGATTTTGTGAGGTAATGTCAAAGTCGATCAATGAAGGTTTTTGTTATTTTTATTTTTACATATTTCATGAATCATAGAGGATATGGTTGCATTTTTAAACATTGATAATATCACATCTACTGATGTAAGATATCAACCTTCCTGTCTAAATCTTTCTGGAAGAACCAGGAGTCCCAGTGGGGCTGTAAGTACATTCTGAGAGTAATTCACAGATTTGGTGTTGACCGCATGCAGTAACTCCATTCGGGAAGAAAATAATTTCAAATGAATATGTTTCAGAGAATGGGAGTAGAATTAACATCACAACCAAATCTAAACAAGGGTTACAAAGGGAAATGGGGAACACGATGTAAATGTTGGCCAGTGGGTACAGGTATATTGGGTCACAGAGCAATAGAGTCATACAACATGGGAATAGGCCCTTCAACCCAGCTGCTCCATACCAACCAAGATTCCCATCTAATCTAGTCTAACCTGCCCATAGTTGACTCATATCCCTCTAAACCGTTATCTCCATGTACTTGACCAAGTGTCTTTTAAATGTTGTTAATAAACAACATTTACTAAAATGCAAGTTTGGATCAGCAGATGAAGTTGTGAAATGCAGCTTTGGATGTGCACACCGCTATGGGAGAACATTTAGGAAATCATTGCAACATTTGAGTCTGAAAGTGATAATGGTAAGAAA
Source organism: Mobula birostris (assembly GCF_030028105.1). Lineage (NCBI taxonomy): Eukaryota > Metazoa > Chordata > Chondrichthyes > Myliobatiformes > Myliobatidae > Mobula > Mobula birostris. The sequence continues at coordinate 29,727,652 of NC_092372.1, read as the reverse complement.
GAGGCTGTTGCCGGCAGATAGATTAAGGTAGAGTGAAGGCAGAGAATTTGTGTTGGGAGCTGGTGGATAAGCTGTTTTGTGATGGAGAAGATATGGGATAAAATGTCTGGGGTCAAATAAAACTGCTCAGTTTCAAATATACCAGTTTATTCTGAAGTCATGACCAAGAATGAATCAATAATAGAAGAATGGAGTTCTTGGCAATAGGGATTGACAATGTTTTTAATGCAGGAGGAGTTGCTTCACTGAAGACCAGTTGTGAGTGTGAAGAAGTCTTGAGAAGTTGGGCAGGTCCATTAGCCTATCTGTGAAATTTGATGTATAGTTTGAAAACCATGTCATTGGTTAGCGAGGGGTTGGAATAAAAATGAGGAGAAAAAATAAAGAGAGAGTAAACGAGCCCAGTCTAGCATTTTACCTAGTGGAAGTCAGCAACTTTGTCAATGCTGTTGTTCTTTACGAATGCACACAAATGTCAGTTTGAACCGTAATCCACACGTGTCTTTTTAACATTGGCTTAAATCGAGGTACTGTATCAGTGAGCTAAGCCTGGCATTTCATGTAACAGGTTGATTTGTAACTTCAGGAAGAAAAGGATTCAAATCAGAATCATAATTAGGATTATTATTACTGACTAGTATGACATGGAACGTGTTGTTTTGTAGCAGCTGTACAATGCAAAGACAAAAAGTTATTATAAATTGCAAAAATAAACTACTAAAGAAAGGAATAACAAAGTAGTGTTCATGGGTCCATGGACCATTCAGAGATGCAAGATGACGCCGGCGATCTAGTAGATATAAATTTTCTTCTGAACTGTGATTGTTCCTGTCTGCAGCCTGTCAATTCCCTTTTAAGATTGTACTTTTGAGCCAACTAAACGACCTGGCGCTTTTGGGGGATTCAGCGAAGTAGACCCTCGAGAGCGTAGGTATGGCTGGGGTGGTCATCGCTGGGGGAGGAGGCTGCATTGAGGCCTGATAGCAGAAGGTGTGTTTGGCTCCACTGCTCTGCACCGATGAAAGTGTTGAGCAAGAATAAACTCGTCGAGGACAAGAGTGGGAAGCAAACAAGTGCTCAGCGCAGTCTGCCTGCATTTGACCGGTCTCCCTCTTTTTGCTACTACCAACGGGAGAGAGGTGCAGTAGTCTTGGGTCCCACGTTATCCTGCAGCCAGCAAACTCCTAGACCAGCTTCACTTGCCTCAGCACTGAATGGGCTCTGCACATTTGCACTCACTTTCAGTGATTCTGCAGTTCAAGTTCAATGTGTTTTTGTTTCCTATTTGCGTTATCCGTCCCCCTTTGCAAATTAGACATGCAGCCATTCGGTGTGTATGTGTTTTAGTAAATTCTATTCTGTCTTTGTTTTATGAACGCCTGCAAGAAGATGAACCTCAAGGTTGTGATGGCATGCATACTTTGATAATAAATTTGAACTTTGAACTTTGAAATCTGATGGCAGAGGGGAATACCTGGTCCTGAATAATTGAGGACATGTCTTCAGGCTCCTGCACCTCCTCTTTGATGGTAGTAATGAGAAGAGTGCTGATCCCTAAAGGGTGCAGCTTTCCTGAGGCACTGCCTTTTGAAGATTTCATTCATGGAGGGGAGCGTTGTGCCCATGATGAAGAACATAGAAAAGATTCATCTAACATTTTATAAACATCTGTTCAGCTGTACAACTTACTTGAAACTTTAATGCTACTAGTATAAAAAACTTACCCCAAAACTTATACATCTTAATTGTAATTCAGTATCATATACTCAATGGTCAATGAAGGTAAGGCTGGCTTGACAGATATTAGGAGTTAAGTGAAGGAAAAATATTGGGTGAGTGACTTAAAAATAAGACATCTAAATATCAATTCTTTATGCGGGAAATGTTCTGAAAGTAACTTAATCACACTATTTGCTCGCATTTTAAAAGAGCGATAGTAAGATTTTAATGCATTATTTAATTTTCTGATTTCATTCTGACATCTTATAATTCTATCATGACATCAAAGTTCAAATTTCAAAGTAAATTTATTATCAAAGTATGTATATTTCACCATATACTATCCTGAGATTCCAAATGGACTCGCTGTATGGGGTCAACAATCTCAACACCAATCAGGCATTGAATCCTTAGGCTGAGTTGCTGTTAATACAAATGAGACTTTGACAGTATGGTTCAATGTACATGTGGTAAATAAATGAAATTGAATTTATGGCTGCATTTCACAATATCACTGAAACGCTTACAGAATGAACCCCTCATACTTCCAGAAAGCAGGAAGTTTGGCCCCATGCATCAATAAGACCATGACCTTAAGATATAGGAGCAGAAGTAGGCCATTCGGCCCATCGAGTCTGCTCTGCCATTCAATCATAGGCTGATCCAATTCTTCCAGTCATCCCAGTCCCCTGCCTTCTCCCCATACCCTTTTATGCCCTGGCTAATCAAGAACCTATCTGTCTCTGCCTTAAATACACCCAATGACTTGGCCTCCACAGCCGCTCGTGGCAACAAACTCCACAGTTTTACCAGCCCTCTGACTAAAGTAATTACTCTGCATCTCTGTTGTAAAGAACTAGGAGCAGAATAAGGCCATTCAGGCCATCGAGTCTGCTCTGTCACTCTATCACGTTGTTGGGCACGTGGCCAAGTGGTTAAGGCGTTCGTCTAGTTACCTCAAGGTCGCTAGTTCGAGCCTCAGCTGTGGCAGCATGTTTGTGCCCTTGAGCAAGGCACTTAACCACACATTGCTCTTGTCTGTGCGAGGAGTGGCGCCCCACACAGACCTCCAATCTGTGCCTTGTAAGGCATGAAAGTGCCCGACGCAGGGCTCTCGAGGTCTGAGTCGACGTTCCCTCCCCTCTGTTCTAAATGGATGTCCTTCAATCCTGAAGTCGTGCCCTCTTGTCCTAGACTCCCCAGCAGATGGACATTAGTACTGTATCAATGTTATCACATTCCGTACGATTAATGAAATGTGTAAAATTAACAAGTGAATGTGTAAGGCTTTCTAAAGAGTTAAATATTAAAATCTAAAATCTTTTTATTTTTCAACAGCACTTTTCACATTAGAATCTGAAGAGCTTAAGTACATGAGAGGCTGCCACACAATAAAACCTTTACTTCTAATGCTACTCTGCACCATTTTTTTCAGCTGGAAAGTATTCCATGACCATATTCTGAAGCAAGATTTCTATTACATATGTCTTGAGTATTTTAAACTAAATGACACTTAATTATCTGAGTTAGAATTTCCCAAGTCTTCGTTTCATCTCATCTGATTGCTGTATTTGAATTAAAGAAAAACCTTCAGAGAAATGCACATTTGTTTGAAATAATTCATTAAGCCAAACAGAAAGAGCATTTAAAGTCGCAAACACAAGGAAATCTGCAGATGCTGGAAATTCAAACCACACACATCAAAGTTGCTGGTGAACGCAGCAGGCCAGGCAGCATCTCTAGGAAGAGGTACAGTCAACGTTTTGGGCCGAGACCCTTTGTCAGAACTAACTGAAAGAAGAGCTAGTAAGAGATTTGAACTAGCTCTTCTTTCAGTTAGTCCTGACGAAGGGTCTCGGCCCGAAATGTTGACTGTACCTCTCCCTAGAGATGCTGCCTGGCCTGCTGCATTCATTAGTATGTTTTGTGTGTGTCACAATTATGGATATGTATTAAAAAGTTGCTGGTGAACGCAGCAGGCCAGGCAGCATCTATAGGAAGAGGTACAGTCGACGTTTTGGGCCGAGACCCTTCGTCAGGACTAACTGAAAGAAGAGATAGTAAGAAATTTGAACTAGCTCTTCCTTCAGTTAGTCCTGACGAAGGGTCTCGGCCCGAAACATCGACTGTACCTCTTCCTAGAGATGCTGCCTGACCTGCTGCATTCACCAGCAACTTTGATGTGTGGGGCAGAGCATTTAAAGTGAATGTTACAGAGTTGGAGTTTTCTTCATCACCTTCTCAGTTTGAATACTAGTGAGAGACACCTGAATCCAGTAATCACATTGAGAAGTCCTGCTCGAATGACCACCAATGCAGCACGTTGGAAGCTTGCAAACATGATTCAGTACATATTGTCCGATTGAACAAGATTTTCCGCAAACATGATCTGAAAGGAAATATGTTCATTGGAGAGATTTTGGTTTCAAAAAGACGATCCTCTTTAGTTGTATTATTATAGTCTCTGATGTACCTTTCACTAAAATTTGATTTCTCCATCTCATGCACCATCAAGAGGTTTCCAAACTAACTTTTAGAACATGTATTAAGTTTAGTCAAATACAATGAAATAACTAAGTTTTATTTCTATTTGTGAATTTTGCTGATGTGTTCATAAATTCTACTCTCAGTTATATATTCTTAGTAAAACCATGTAGAAAATTGCATACATTCAATTCTGCATTCAGAGCTTAATTCAGCTCCTGATGTATCAGTTTTTTAAGGTTTTAATATAAATTCAAGATGTTGAGAGAGGGTATTAAGTTTCTTTAACAAGAGCCAACTTCAATTGATTAATTGATAGAGACCTATTGTTATCATTAGGCAACAGCTCCTTTATTGTATCACAAGACTAGCAAGAAGATAGAAGCCAAAATAGATGGATTGTAGGGTTTTAATCTAACAACAACAAGGCAGACCTCTATTCCCAAACTTCACTACATCTAATACACTTTAATGTATTGGACAGTCAACATTATTCTTTTCCTTTCAAAAAATGACTATAAGTATTTCTCAATTGGTTCTGATTTGATCAAGTGTGGTTGGAAGTCTCTTTGTGGGAGAGAGGGCCAGGCCCTTAATTTTTTCTCTGTAGTGCTCTTCAATTACCAGTCCAAACACCTGCTAAATTTTGGTATTGTACCTACCTCCACCTCCTCTCTGGCAGCTTATTCCAGAAATTCAACATCCTCCATGTGGAAAAAGCTACCCTTCAAATTTCCTTTAAATTCCTCCCTTCTCACCTTAAACCTGTTCCCTTTTCCAATGTCTATAAGACCATAAGAACTAGGAGCAGAATAAGGCCATTCAGGCCATCGAGTCTGCTCTGTCACTCTATCATGGCCAAGTTTTTAGCCTCTCAACCCCATTCTCCTGCATATAGTGCTTTGAGGCAATATTGTCGCAGCGCAGCTCGATGGATACGATTAAATATTCCCATTTCAGCTTGATACAGCTGAGAATCACAACTGCTTCCAAGGTCTGTACAGTTAATAGAGATGTTATAATGTGATTGAACAATCTATTGCTGCTTAAAACTAATGGAAACAATGCCGATTGTGGCCGTACTTCTCGTCAGAGTCCTCGAAGGAAACATGGCTGCTGATCAGGGATACAGGTGTGCTTAGGAAAATGGGGTTTTTGACTCCCATTACCGACTATCTTGCTGGCAAACTTATAGTCTCTAGTAATGCAATGAATTTTGGAATTCAGGGAGCGGGAAGCACAGTATCAAATATCGCTGTGTTGATTGTACATTCTAGTATCAATTGTTTGGCGACAATGAAGTATAAAGTATGAAAAGTATGAATTCTATAGATTCACCACTCTCTGGCTGATGAAATCCCTCCTGGTCTAGACTCCCCCACTAATGGAAACATCTTATAAATGAGATTCTGGATCAGCCATGATGGAATGACGGAGCAGACTTGATGGGCCGAATGGGCTAATTCTGGTCCTATGTCTTGGGCCTTATGGTCTTATTCTCTCCATATCCACTCTATCTAGGTCTTTCAATATTCAATAAGCTTTAATGAAATCCCCCTCATTCTTCTAAACTCCAGCAAGTACAGGCCCAGAGTCATCAAACGCTCCTCAGGAAAAGATTCAGACTATTTGTCCTATCCTTTATGTCAAGTCAAACTAGAGTTTCTGGAAAGTATTGGGACCTAGAGGCAAAAGAAAATAAAATGTAAAATTCATAGCAAGAATCCACTGATAGACCGGATGGAACCTACTGCCTGAGTGCGGCTTCTGCCCGGAACATCGGGAGGACCCGGCAGCATCACAGCGGCAGTCCAGGAGCAGCGCTGGAATCTGCGGTAAGATGCTGAACTTTAAATAACTTGAGAGACTGTTTCATGGAAGAGAGCACTGCTGTCACTGTGTTTTGGGTTAGCGCTAGCTTCACGTCACGGGGATCATCGCGCGCAGGCGCTTCTGGGAAATGGCACGAGGTTTAAGAAGGGCTCGGGAACCTTCAGGAAGGGTCTCCCAGTTTGAAAACATAACGGTCTATTAGGGAGCGGACAGTGTGCATGTCAGAATCCGTCTACAAAGTCCGGAGAGACAGCCAGTTTTTTCACCTAATGTCTAATGACTAATGGCTAATGGTTGATGGAACTATCAAACTGCCGCACTTGCGAAAAATAAAAGGAGGAAAAAGGAAAAGTTGTTTGGTCATTGAGTGGAATCCAGTTAAAAAACCTTCGGGTAGACGCATTCAATCTCTTTCAAGTGGGGAAGCTGCACATGTTCAAAGAAGAAAAAGATATCCGACTTGACACTTTATATGTTATAAATCATAATAGATCACCCATCAGCCTATCCAATCTGCCTTTAGAACTTGCAACCCTTGGATTCCAGGCAACATCCTGGTGCATCTCTTCTGCATTCTCTCCACTGCTATCACATCTTTTTCTAGGCATAGCGACTAGAATTGTACAGTTTCTAAGTGTGATCTGATCGAAGTTTTGTACAGCTGCAACATGACAAGTGAATTAAGGGTTTTTTTAATTTCAAAACTGCCCCCTTTTCTAAGACGTATGTATTAAGAAGGCTATGAATGAATGAAGTAACCACATAGTCAATTACAGGCTCTCAAGATTCTACCTCAGCTGCAGATACCTGCCTTCTCATACCTGTCTGTTCCTGTTGCTATTTCTTTTTTCTTTAAAAGGTTTGTGTTTTGATCACCTACTACCCTGCCTGTTATGAGAGTGTGATTACATAATCTACTGTGGTCTTTGCTGCCAAATAATGCAAGTTGCAACTTATCCCGGGAAGGAGCCAGCACACTCAGGCAGGAACAAAAGTGAGGAAGATAGTCCAACCACAGGTCTAGTCTAAATCCCAAATAGCTCAATTTTAAAAATGTATTTTTTTTCTCTGAGGAGGCTCAACAGAATTCAAAGTTCAAAGTAAATTTATTATCAAAGTACAGGTATGTCACCATATATAACCCTGAGATTCATTTTCTTGCAGGCATACTCAGTAAATCCAAGAAACATAACAGAGTCCATGAAAGACCACATCCAACAGGATGGACAAACAACCAATGTGCTCAAGACAACAAACTGCAAGTACAAAGTTCAAAATAAATTTATTATCAAAGTGCATGTATGTCACCCTATACAATCCTGAGATACATTTTCTTGTGGGCATATTCAATAAATCCATAGAATAATAATCATAACAGAATCAAAGACCACACCAACTTGAGTCTTCAACCAGTGTGCAAAAGACAACAAACTGTGCAAATACAAAAAGAAAGAAATAAAGCAATAACTATCAAGAACATGAGATGAAGAGTCCTTGAAAGTGAGTTATAGGTTGTGGAAACAGTTCAGTGATGGGGTGCATGAAGTTGAGTGAAGTTGCCCACGGGTTCGAGTCTGATCTTTGAGTGTAATAACAGTTCCTGAACCTGATGGTATATGAAGGTATATGAGGCTCCTATACCTTCTTTCTGATGGCAGCAGCGAGAAGAGAGCATGACCTGGATGGTGGGGGTTCCTGGTGATGGATGCTGCTTTCTTGCGGTCGCGCTCAGTGGTGGGGAGGGCTTCACTTGTGATGGACTATGCTGTATCCGTTACTTTTTGTAGCAGTTTCCATTCAAGGGCATTGGTGTTTCCATACCAGGCTGTGATACAGCCACTCAATATACTCTCCACTACTCATCGACAGTACAGAAGTTTGTCAAAGTTTTAGATTTCATGCCGAATCTTCACAAACTTCTAAGGAAGTAGAGGCACTGCTGTGCTTTTTTCATAATTGCACTTATGTGTTGGGCTCAGGACAGGTCTTCTGAAATGATAACACCGAGGAATTTAAAGTTACTGATCTCCCGATGGGGACTGGCTCATGGACCTCTAGTTTCCTTCTCTTGAAGTCAGCTCCTTGATCTTGCTGACATGGAGTGAGAGGTTTTTGTAACAAAATAAATCTCTCAGCAAAAGGGGATGTGGTGCAGAGAAAAATACAAGCCAACCACACTATTTATAAAAGGTTTAGTTTAGTCAAGAGAAAAGCAAAATTGAGCAACACCAGTGTGAATTACGTTAGAATCGTCAGCAGCAGCATTGTGTATGATCAGTGACATCTGAAGTGAAGATTTGGCCATACTCTATCTTGTGGTACAACAGTGCAAACCCACAGTCAGGCGTTGAAGTGGAAGAGACCAAATTTGGAGTTCCACAGACTAAGATTTGTGTCAACACATACATTCTTAAAACAGCTAACACCTCAGCAACCAAGTCAGTGTAATAAAACAACTGGATTAAATTTATAAATGTATTTTAAAAAATGATTGATTTTTGCAGCTGAAGAAATGAAGTTCTGTTGAGTTCCTCCAGCATTTTATGGATGTTTTCCCAGACTTCCAGCATCTGCAGAATCTCTTTGACAGTGATACAAGTTAAATAATGATACAGTGTATGGAAGAAGGGATAGTTTTGCAGGTTAATAGTGGGATGTTTCCCCAAACCATGACAACTCCGGTTTCCATCAGTGCAAATAGTCAACTCAGATATCAGATTTGGAGATCAACTTAGACCCATTATTCCGTCACAGTCTTCCTTAATCCCTAAAGTTTGGTTTCAGGAGAAGCTGATGATTACATAATCAAGTATTGTAAGAGACAGAAACTGCTCATGATAAGCAGAGCAAGTAACTGCAGAAGGATGACATTGCCCCAGGTTCCCAACTGCAGTAATACTCCATAAACACTGAACCTGTTACACCTATAATCAGATGCATCTCCAATCCTGGTTTTGCTCCTTTGGGGCAACCCTCTTCCCCACCCTCCCTGCACCTTAATGATCTTCTTTTATCTCCTTCCCAATTCTAATTAAAGGGCTTCTACCTGATATGTTAACTCTGTTTATCTTCCCACAGCTGTGAGCTGATCAGCTGAGCATTTCCAAAGCTTTTCTTTTTATGCCAAAGTCACAGCCAAGTTTATTGTCATAAGTACACATCAATAAATACAATGAAAAACTTGCAGCAGCATCATGGCACATAGCATCAAATAAGTAACATTCACAAGAAAAACATAAATTCACATTTGTAGCATCTGTAGTTTTTTTAAAAACGCAATTCCTGTGTTGAGGTGCTTCACCTTAACATGTCAGACATCCCCTTTCAGGACACCAGATGGCATCCTGGTGAAGGGTGAAGTTCTGTATTTCCAGTTTCCTCTTTTAACAACATGTTTTTCCTCACAGCCATTTCCTGAAATTTTCCAATAAATTATTGCCAACCCTTCTGTCATACAGAAAGTACTTGGGCATGTGTCTACTCAACCACAAATTAAACCTGCAGTGGAATTGGATGCTGGTTAAAGCTAGTTGATCGGATGTCATTTCTATTTTCCTCTCAGAACTCATATGAATTATTCTTTCACCATGAAAAGCCACATTACTGCATCACATGGCGCATATTAGCATAGAAACGTTTTCATCAGTTGTTGAGATTTATAGATGGTACATATAAGACACATGATGAGTCTACCAGTGCAACATTTCCACAATGCTTCCACGCCTGAAGGAGTAATTTCCCGTCATTGTCGTCCAAGAAACCAGTGGTAGAAACATCAAAGAGCATGAAAGATTTTTAAAGAGAAACATATTTAGTGAGTTTCATTTGTATACAAATCGTGCAGCTGGCTCACTAACTTTAGACAAAGTCAAATTGTAATGACAATTCCAGCTTAAATGTTTGACTGGAAGCCTTGTAGAAACTGAGAATTGGTTACAAAACAGAAAGAAAGAGCAGGAATAATAAGATTGCTCTCAGTTTTTCAGGCTGCGACTAGAGAAGTGTTACAGGGATCAGTGCTTTTCACAGAATCAGGTTTATTGTATTATCACTGACATATGCCATGAAATGTTTTGTTTTCAGGAGCAGTACATTAAATTACTATAGTTTACAATAAGCAATATATATATATATATATACAAACCCCATTTCCAGAAAAGTTGGGATATTTTCCAAAATGCAATAAAAACAAAAATCTGTCATAAGTTAATTCACGTGAACCTTTATTTAGCTGACAAAAGTACAAAGAAAAGATTTTCAATAGTTTTACTGACCAACTTAATTGTATTTTGTAAATATACACAAATTTAGAATTTGAAGGCTTCTGTCTGTGTGGAGTTTGCAATGAATGGTTCAAGGTCAGCAAGGACTTATGGGAGTGAAGGGCACATGGCGATGCTTCAGTCTTACAGGTGCAGTAGAAAGATACATTAGCTTTATTTGTCACATATACTCTGTGGCCATGGACTCACTTTTAGGACTCTGTAGTTCATGTTCTGTGAATTGTTTGTTTATTTTTATATTGTTTGCATGATTTGTTATTTTTTTCACAGTGGCTGTTTGACAGTCTTTGTGGATTCTATTGTATTTCTTGTTTTATGGCTGCCTGCAAGAAGATGAATCTCATGGTTGTATATGGTATACGTACTTTGACAATAAATGTACTTTGACAATAAATGTACTTTGAACTTTGTACATGAAATGAAATGTGATGTTTGCATCAAATCAAATTAGTGAGGCTTGTTCTGAGCACCCCACAAGTGTTGGCAAACTTCTGGCACCAACATAGTATACCCACAACTCACTAATCCTAACCCATATGTCCTTGAACACAGGAGGAAACCTACAGGACCATGGGGAAATCATACAAGTTCCTTGTATACAGTGGTGGGAATCGAAAACTGATTTTACAGTTGGCACTGTAATAGCGTTATACTAACTGCGTGAAAGAGACTCCACCCAACTGAGGCTCACCAAGTGTTGTAAATGGAGGTTTCTGTGAGGATATCCAGATAAACCAGCTTTGCTGTTGCTATTAAACACTGTCTTCCTGTATAATTCAGATAACTGGGGAGGAAAATCGACATACTCAAACAGACAGCTTTCAATAACAAAGATTCTGATGTTTTATTAACAGTACAAATTGTTCCCTAGCATACAGGTTAATAATAGATCAATCGTGCCCAGAAAAATATGTACAATACATGTATTGAGTGAAAAATATAAACAGTTCATTATAACAAGCAGCTTTTGGCAGATTATTGACAAAACCTTTAACCAAAAAAAAAATACTATTCAAAAATAAATCTGTGCAAAATCCTCATTAAAATTGACATTACATATCCAACACTTCGAGGTCCGGATAAACTTGGTATTGTGTTTCCATAAACAATAGAAAATTTGCTGCAGTAAACATTCAAACATGTCTCTTCTTTTCATCTCTTCATGGACAGATTCTTCCAAACTTCAATCTGAAAGGCAGATGTGTAAATTGTTACCAGCTTGATAACGTGTGCGACTTCACTAACAGCTTCTAATATTATCCAAGTAAGATTCATGACTACTTTTCTCAGCAATATTTTCTCTGGAAGCTAAATAATTGATACATTTCCACATACATGAAGCTGACATTGTGTGTGGAGATTCCAAGCAGGGTTAGCTCCTCTGGTGAAGGGGCTGTCATATCCATTCTGGGGAACTTCACTCACTTTTGGTCTCCACCAGACACTTCAGCTCTCATCTGTGGCTCCAAGTAGCCATATGCATGTGGCAGAGATCACACCCTAGTACACCACTTTGACAGGTGGGCTAAACCAGGTGAGGGTAGCCGGTGGGCCTACCCCAGAGAGGTAGGGCCATGCCTGTCCTAGCATGCTAAGACAGCTCCAACAGACTGGGAGGATGGGATCAACAGCGAGACGTACTGCAACACTTCGTTGAGAGCGCAGGGCTTGACAGTAGACGTCATGGTCATCCATCACAACTTGTACCACTAGACCCAATTTTCTGCGGTTGAAAGAGGGGAACTGCCACAGTGCAATGGCTTTTCCACTTAAAAAGCTCCCCACACACAGGTTTTGCTGTCATTGCTGGATATGACAGACAACTAGTCAATGAATATACCTAGGGCCATAAAGAAGGCAAACCCTCATACAAAGCATTACATTTCAGCAGAACTGAAGTTAAGCAGCTGCCACTTTTTCGGGGTTGTAAGGATTTGATGTTTTCGGAAATGTGTTTGAAATTCCATAATGTATAATAAATTGACAAGAATCTTTTATCACTTGTAGGAATATCAATATGCACAAGTGATTGGTCATGGTTCACTGTCTCACCACATCGGCCTGTTAGCTGCAGTTTGAGTGACGCTTTAGTACAAAGTTCTACAGTTGATTTGTCCGTGCAGTAGGGAGGGGTTGCTGCGTTTGGAGCAACTGTGAAACCAGCACTTTAAAGTCCAAAGTTCGAAGTAAAATTTATTATCAACGCACTTATATGTTACTATATACCACCCTGAGATTCATTTTCTTGCAGGCATTTACAGGAAAATAAATAAATGCAATAGAATTTATGAAAAACTATACATAAACAAAGACTGACAAACAACCGATGTGTGAAAGAAGACATAATGTGCAACTAGAATATAATACTGAGACTGAGTTGCAAAGCAGCAGTTGTAGAATCAGTTCAGAGTTGTGGGGAGCTGCTCCCTTAGAGACGGGCTACCACGCACAAAGCCATACTGACTATCCTTGATAGACAGATAGATGCTTTATTGATCCCAAAGGAAATTACAGTGGCACAAGTTGCATTACAAGTGTACAGATATACAAATATTGGAAGAGAAGTAAAAAATAAAAAATAAGTTACTTCAAACAGTCTAACAGGAGGCGGGGGGGGGCGGGGTCATCACTTCCCTGGCTATAGGTTGACTCATTATAGAGCTTAATGGCCGAGGGTAAGAATGACCTCATATAGCGCTCTTTGGAGCAGCGCAGTTGTCTTCGTCTGTTACTAAAAGTGCTCCTCTGTTCAGCCAAGGTGGCATGCAGAGGGTGAGAAACATTGTCCAGAATTGCCAGGATTTTCCATAGGGTATTCAGTTCTACCACAGCCTCCAGTGTGTCCATCTTGACTCCCGTAACAAAGCCAGCCTTTCTAATCAGTTTATTGAGCTGTTTGGCATCAATGTTGATGCCATTGCCCCAGCACACCACTGCATAGAAGAATATGCTGGCAAGAAAAGACTGGTAGAACATGTGAAGGAGAGGCTTGCATACTCCAAAGGACCTCAGTCTCCTCAGGAAGTAGAGGTGACTCTGGCCCTTCTTGTATACAGCCTCTGTGTTGGTGCCCCACTCAAGTCTATTATCCAGGTGCACCCCCAGGTATTTGTAGGTCCTCACCACATCCATGTCCTCATCATCAATAGTAACGGGGAGCAGTGCAGGCTTAGTCTTCCTAAAGTCTATCACCATCTCCTTTGTCTGACTGATGTTGAGCTGCAGATGATTCACCTTGCACCATTTGACAAATCAACCACCAGGTCCCTGTATTCATCTTCCCATCCTCCCTTTATACACCCAACTACTGCTGAGTCATCAGAGAATGTCTGTAGATGACATGACTCAGTGTTGTACCTAAAATGCGAGGTAAACAGGGTAAACAGGAAGGGGGCCAATGCAGTCCCCTGTGGGGCCCCAGTGCTGCCAATAGCCAAGTCTGACACACAGCTCTGAAGTCGCACAAACTGTGGTTTGCCAGGCAGGTAATCCATTATCTAGGATACAATGGAAGTGCCAGCCTGCATTGAACAGAGCTTTTCCCCCAGCAATGAGTGCTGTATGGTATTGAAGGCACTCAAGAAATCAAAAAAACCACGATCCTCACAGTGCTGCCCTGCTTAAGCAAATGGGAGTAGGCTCTGTTCAGCAGGTAGGTGACAACATCATTGAATCTAATGGAGTCAAACTGGCTGATTGGACCAGGGGGTCGGAGGTGAGCCACGACCAGCCTCATTTGGGTCTTCATGGTGTATGAGGTCAAGGCCACTGGACGGTGGTCATTCAAGACTTTCAGTTGGCCCTTCTTGGGTACTGGGCCTAAACATAATGTTTTTTACACAGCTGGGACCCTTTCCAGACTGAGACTCGGATTGAAAATGCACTGGAGAACTCCACATGGCAGTTCAACACATTTCTTCAGGACCTTGGGGTTCACACCATTCGGTCCCAATGCTTTGCTGTGTCTGACTTTCCCCAGGGCCCCTTTCACGTGCTCAGTCCATGTCTATCCAAATACACGTACATTCTGTCTCTTATAATACGTTCCAATCATTTTCGCAATACTGATATGAAGCTCACCATCCAATAATTTCCTAGTTTATTTTTAGAACATTTCTTAAACAGCAGAACAACATTGGCCATTCTCCAGTCCTCTGGTACTTCACCTGTTGCTAAGGATGACTTTAATATATGTTATGGCCCCTGCAATTTCTGCACTTGCCTCCCACAGGTCCTAGGGAACACTTTGTCAGACCCTGGGGATTTATCCACCCTAATTTGCCTCAAGAGAGCAAAAACCTCCTCCTGTTTAATCTGTACAGGGTCCATGACATTGATGCTGCTTTGTCTCACCTCTTTAGGCTTTGTGTCCATCTCCTGAGTAAATACGGATACAAAAAATCTATTTAAGATCTCTCCCATCTCTTTTGCTTCCATTCTGATCTTCCAGAGGGCCAATTTTATCTTTTGCTCTTACCATATATCTGTAGAATCCCTTAGGATTTTCCTTCACCTTGTCTGCTAGGGCAACCTCATGCCTCCTTTTAGACCTTCTGGTTTCTTTGAGTATTCTCTTGCATGTCTAATACTCATGATGTTCCTCATTTGTTCCTACTTGCCTATACCCGCTAAGCATGTCTTTTTTCTTAGCCAGGGCCTCAATATCTCTTGAAGACCAAGGTTCCCCACACTTGTTACCTTTTATTCTGACTGGCACATACAAGCTTTGTACCCACAAAATTTTACTTTTGAAGGCCTCCCACTTATCAAGTACACTTTTGCCAGAAAACAGCCCATCCCAATCCACACTTGCCAGCTCCTTTCTGATCAAAATTGGCCTTTCTCCAATTTTGAATCTCAACCTGTGGACCAGACCTATCTTTTTGTATATTTACTTTGAAAATAATTGCATTGTGGTCACTAGATGCAGTGTTCCCCCACACAAACCTTCGCCACCTGCCCTGTCTCATTCCCTAACAGATCAAACATCACACACTCTCTCTATTATCTATCTATAGGTTTCCCCCACTATCTGAATGTAGAGCATTCCTATGAAACCGTTTGTAAGCCGAAATGGCGTAAAGTGAAGAAACAATTAACATTAATTTATATGGGAAAAATTTTTCAGCGTTCCCAGATCCAAAAAAATAACCTACCAAATCATACCAAACAGCACATAAAACCTAAAATAACCCTAACATATAGTAAAAGCAGGAATGATATGATAAATACACAGCCTATATAAAGTAGAAATAATGTATGTACAGTGTAGTTTCACTTAACAGAATCAGTAAGATTTAGCCAAAACGGATTTGTAGAAAAAAAATCGGCACGTACACACATGTGCACACACTTGTCCGTGCAAGGCTTCACAGTCATGGTAGTCTTTTTTCGGGGTAAACACAAGTTTAAAGTAGGCATCTTTTCTCGTACAAGCGAAAATCCTCTGTCGGTTAGCGAAAACAGGTACTAATATAGGTCTTACGTAAAAGTGAAGTGGCGTAAAGTGAACATTCGTAAAGCAGGGGACACCTGTATTTATTTTGTGTTTGCACACAGTTTGCCTTCTTTTGCACATTGGTTGTTTGTCCGTCCTCCCATGTAGTTTTTCATTGATTCGATTGTATTTCTTTGTTCTACTGTGAATGCCTTCAAGAATATGAATCAGGGTAGTTATGATGACATATACATACCTTGATTAGAAATTTACTTTGAACTGTGATTCTTCATGGGGCTTTAACAGAAAGAAAATTAAAAAGATTGCCTTTTTACATGTTTGTGCATCTGCAATACATAAAGCCAAGATGTTTGATTTCATGGCAATCTCCTAAATTATTACTGCAATCACCAGTCTTTATATCCACTTTACTAAGCACATACTCTTCCTTTAGCACTGCAAGAGCTGAACGATGCTCCCATGTCGAATTCAAATTTCTTTGAACAATCATTTCTCATTCATGTAAATGGTTGAAAAAATTAACACTGCAAATCTCCTCAAATTTCACCACCTCCATTGTCACCCTTCTTGTCTCCTTTACTCTTTAACAATAGATCTGGTTTCACTCCCAGCAAGAAAGCTATATTCAATGGGACAACACACACAAAAAATGCTGATGGACGCAGCAGGCCAGGCAGATCCCTCCCCCTCCCACTTCCAAATCTCTTACTATCTCTTCTTTCAGTTAGTCCTGACGAAGGGTCTTGGCCCAAAACGTTGGCTGTACCTCTTCCTAGAGATGCTGCCTGGCCTGCTGCATTCATCAGCATCTTTTGTGTGTGTTGCTTGAATTTCCAGCATCTGCAGATTTCCTCGTGTTTGTGTATATTCAATGGGACATGTCTCCAACTTTTAGTTTACAAACCATTTATCTTGCAATGTAGTATTCAGATGTCGCTCTTTGAACTGCTTTGGAGGGAGTTTTGGCACCTCCTCTCTGTTATTAGTTTGCACTTCACACCCATACTTCTGTTTAAAAGCAAATAATGGCCAAACATTAGTTAAATATTTTGCAAATAAGCTTCACATTACTTAAGGAAGTCGTTTGATTACTTTGAAGGACTTCAGCTAATTAAAAATGGAGTTAAGTTCAACATTAAGTTTTCATCACTTCTTGTTAGTAGAAATGATGAGAAACTTAACACTCTGCAAGATACATTGCTTAATGGGCAGTTTTCAATATTGAATACACATGAAGAGCTGAGTTTCTTGTAAAATATTTGAAAATAGAGAACCACATAATAAGTCAAAGTTGCTGTGAGCTATGTTATGGATATACTGAACATCATAAATATTACTCATTACATTAATAGCCATTTATTAAATTATTCTCATTAAAATGTTTTCAAAAATTTATATGCCATCCACAAAACTGGGCTGCCTAAGAAACTTGCATGCATTAGAATTGAGAATCCATGCCAGAATATCATACTTTCTAATAGCAACAGCACAGGTTAACCTGTTACTGAAACTCAAGTGTTTCTTGCTTTTCTCCAGATAATTAAGACATTCATGTGGTAAGCAGGCTTTAGTTGACAAGAACTCTGTGCTGCAGGCTGATAAATTCCAGAGTACATCTGCACACATTTGAGCATTTTCAAGAATTGACATGCACCTTAGTTCTGGCAGACTGTGATGGTCTAAAGAAGAGCGTGCACCATATCAAAGTACTGTTTGTAATTATACCCGTGACATGAGTAATCAAATATAAATACGTAAATACCAGCTGGTCCAAGGATTACCATGCTGATATATGAAAGGACTGAAGTGCAAGTGGAAACATCTCAACTATATGTAATAATTTTGCACTAAAAGGGCTCTTACAAGATCTTTCCAAATTCTATTTACTTGAAAATTTCTGATTAAAATACATGGCTCTGAATTTTAGTCATCTCTGGTCATCTACAGTACATTTACATAATTTAAACAAAAGTATCAACAGCTTTGGAAGATCTCTTCCCATCTTTGTCACCAATTATCTTTTAAAAGTTATACAAAACAGGTCAAAATGGATGAAAAGTGATAATTTGAGTTTTTAGTTCTAAGATTCACTAAAGGTAATTAAAAATATGGCCAATACCAAGTATTTCATTGAAGGCAATTAGGCAGGCAACTGGATACTACCTATACGATAAAAACCATTTTACTCAGTAACAACATTAAAAAAAAATCGATAAAGATCATTTTACTCATTAACAACATTCCCCCTTTTTTACAATGCGTGGACCAACCATTGCTCACAGCAGTATTTTTTAAAAATGTATTTTTATCATTTTTTTTTACAGGGCCTAAAAACTGCCCAGCACTTTAAATTAACATAATATAAAAGGAAATTCCAGCTGCACGACAACAAGTCTATGCGCGCGGGAGCATTTCAGTAACTGCGCCACCGCGCACCTGCATGGGTTAGAGGGAACAGTACTCACAAAACATTATTACTGAATTGAAATACTAAAACCCAATTTTGATAAAAGAACATTAATTAAGGGCAGGTGGGGCAAGGTTTAAAAGGGACTCGACGGGCAACTTTTTCATGCATAGGGTGGTGAGTATGTGGAACGAGCTGCTGGAGAAGGTGGTTGAGGCAGATGCAATAGCATCTTTTAAGTAGTACGGATAGGTACTTCGAGGGGCTGGGCTCCCAAGTGATCCCAACCTGGGGTCTGCAGACTCCTTGGCTAACAGTAGGGGTCTATGTTATAAAAAAGGTTGAGAACCCCTGGCTTAGAAGAATATGGGCAGAATGCAGGAAATTGGGACGAGCTGAGTGCGCAATGTAGTTGGCATGGACTGGTTCAGTCGAGGAGCCTGAACCCACGTTGTATTGTTCTATGACTTGATGCATCTACATACCTCATGAAGTTGCTGAATCTCTTTCATTGCTAAGCGTATAGAAGGGTAAAGTCTTGGGAATGTACGCTTGTTTCCTTTATGCTCATCGTCATAGCAGTTCTCTGCATCAAGTGTTTGCGTTTCTCCTAATGCGGCATTCTGCAGCTTTCTGCCTGAGATCTTTCTCATGACTGGTGGAACTCGAGGCTGCACTGACAACTGTGGCTCAGCTGGCATGAAAAGTCTGGACAGCTCATGGTGCGCTTGATTGTGAGTCCAGACAGTTGCCTCAGTATCTGAATTTGTAGTTTCTTGTGATTTCATTTTCATCGAGAAGTGCCTGAGTTCCTCATAATCTGTTTCACTGTCACATTTCTGAGAAAGAATAATTTCAGCATTAGTGCACAGCCATTAAAACATGAAAAAGATTACCCAAGAAAACAATTCATTGCTACGCTTTGAACGTCATAACGTATTGTCTTAACCTCCATGTCAGAAGATTGAGCATTTAAAAGTTACCCCTCCTCTTTCCCTGGCCCCACTTTCATGACCTTCGCATCATCTTCATCTTGCTCCTGGTTCCCTGCCCCTTTTCCTTATTCCATGGTCTACTGTCCTCTCTGATCAGATTTATTTTTCTTCAGCCCTTTGCCTTCCTTCCCTATCACCTCCCAGCTCTTCACATTCACCCTCCGCACCCTCCTGCCTTCCCCCTCTCATCTAGATTCACCTACTACTGCCAGCTCCTGCTCCTTCCTCTCCCCACACTCTTCCATTCTGGTTTCTTCCTTTTCCAGTCCCGATGAAGGGCCACAGCCCGAAATACCAACCGTTCATTTCCTCCACAGCTGCTGCCTAACCTGCTGAATTCCTCCAGCATGTTGTGTGTGCTGATACTGGATTTTTCATCGCATTACTGTACAAATGCAGCCTTGTTGGAAATGCTACCTTCTGCCACTACATATGCACACACAGACTCCTATGACACAAGTTAAAAGTCAACTTTGAGCACACAAGCATCTGACTGGCTTTCCTCCTTCAACCAATATGAACAATAACATATTATTTCTCCATACATTCACTGGTTTATTATATAGAACATTGGAAATAATTAATATACAATCACAGGCATTATAAAGTACAAACACCAGATGGATGGTAATGCTAAACCTTAGATACAACAAAGTTAAATGTTGTTCCTAACTGTGGGAAGTAGGGTTTAAAGAGTTTGTCATCACTGGGATGCAGTAATTGATTCAATTTGTGACACCGCAAAGCCTTCCCACCTGCAAACGAGGCAAACTTCAGGAGTGTGAGTGAATACTAAAGATTAACTTTATTTGTCACGGGTACATCAA